>NW_026294391.1:88348283-88778101 GCF_007827085.1 Peromyscus californicus insignis
AATAGAAAAAGGAAATGTAGTTGTATTTATGCTGTGAGATATTATTTTATATAAGCAATTTTGAAGTACTGGCATGTACTAACAACATGAACAAACATGAAGACATTTGTAAAAATAAGCCAGTGGCAAATTTTATGGTTCCATTTAAAAGAAATTTCTAGAATAGGCAAAACTACAGAGTTGTAAATGTGATTCCTGCCTGTCCAAGGCTGGTGTGGATGGATGGTATAACCGGTGTTTATAGTCACATTGCATAGATGCAACATTTTTGCAAATGCAGGCAAATCCAAATTAACATAAATGCACATTTTCATGTGTACATTTCAGTGATTCTTTTGTACCTTCATAATATTGTACCACTACTAACCTCATCTACTACAAGAACAGTTTCAACACTCCAAAAGAAAATTCTGGGCCTCATAGAATATGGTTTCTTTTTGAGGAAATAAAAGTATTTTAGAGGGGGCGGGAGAAATGGCTCAGAGGTTAAGAGAACTGACTGCTCTTTCTGAGGACCCAGGCTCAACTCCCAGCACCCACACGGCAGCTCACAACTATTTATAGCTCTAGTTCCAAGAGATCTGACAACCTCAAATAGACATGCATGCCAGCAAAACACCAATGTACATAAAATAAATATAGTGAAGAAAGAAATAAGTGTTTTAGAATCAAATCATGGTGATGGTTGCATCAATATTATAAAACAATGAAATGTGGAGCTTCAATGGACAAATTGAGTAATATGTTAATCTTATCTTAATAAAACCATTTTCAGAGTATTTTGAGGTATGGTGTTCTAAAGCTCAGGCTAGCATGAATTCCTAACCCTCCCTAGTGCTGATGATTACAGTCATGAACTACCACACCAGGCTTTTTGATAAAGCTGTTTTCACTGTGCATTTTTCCAGGTTTCTTTTTTTCCCTTAAATCAGCTCTTGAAGAATTTTGTACAGTGTGTTTTGATTATATTCATTCCCTTCCCCCAACCCCTCTCAGATCCATCACCTTTCACTACCCACTGAACTCTGTGTCCACATTTTTCTTTTTTTTTCTTCAAAACCCATTAAGTCTAATTTGTGGCACCCATATAATCTCAGATGTTTTTTATTTTAATTATATTGGTACCTGGCATAGCGTAGATCTTCAGCAAATAATGAGTCTCAAATTTAAAGTCTCATTTGAATTTGACATTTTCTGCTTAGTACCATTTTATTAGGAAATTTTTTAATGATTTAATTGCATCTAATATAGTTGGATTTATTTTAACTCATTTTAGAATACTTGTGCTTAAAATTGTTATCAATATATCTACTTTAAAATGTACCACTCTTCATTTTTTTTCTGAGAAAGCAACTGTCCCTCAAAAGGACACATGTTAAATACATTTGTACCTACTTAGTTCCTAATTGAATTTCTACTACCCAAAAGCTCAGAGCTCAGTTTCTTAAACAAGAATGGTAATTATATGAAACTAAAGTAATTACCTCCCCATTCTTGGATGTGACTGAGTGATTTTTAAAATAAACAGTTTTATTGGACTATAATTGACAGGCAATAAACAACACACAAGGTTTACAATCCATACAAGCTGATTGATGTTTGCATATGCTTGCAAAACTGTTGCCATAAAGGAGTTATCACCTCTTGTTTCCTGGTGCCCCTTTGAAATCCTTCTTTTCACTATAAATCAGTCTAAATTTTGTAGTTTTATATAAACAGAATAATATCAGAGATACACTTTGTGTTTGGATTATTCCACTTGATAAGTCATTCTGAGAATTAGCCATTTTGTGTTTTGTGCATAAATAGCTCGTTTTCATAACATCAATGAGTGCTGCTATGAGGAGAGAGTGTATAAAAATTGAGCTGTCCATTTACCTGTTGATTGCATTTGGGTTATATCTAATTTAAAACCAGTAAAGATGACATGAACATTCATATATGTATGTCTTTATGCAGGTATACTTCCTTTTCCTTGGCAAAATATCTAGATATGGAGTAGGCAAGTCATATAAAGTTATTCACTTATTTTGGGATATTTTAAACTATATTTTAGTGCAATTTATGGCAAATTTATTTTTAATTCATGTATCACACTCATTTAATATTTTTCAGTGTAGTATCATTTATAAATGAGATCATTTAATCAAACACATTTATTGGATCAAAGAGTAGAGGCATAAAGGCTAGGAATGTCTTACTAGTTTGCAGAGTAATTTAGCTTTGATGCAAAGGTTAGGGTCCAGGACTATTCTTATAGACCATGCTGTTCTACATGCCAAGCTGGAACTATTCTTTTAAGGACACACAGATCTATATGGAGAGAATAAAGCCATATGAATTGTTTTTCAAAATAGACTTTAAACACAAAATAAAAAAGCAGAAAATATGCAAAATGACATGTGATACAGAATTATTAGTATTCATTGTACGTGCATTAAAATACACATTACTTTGAATTTAATTTAATCCCACTTTTACTCTGGGTTTCCTAGTTTTAACTCACAATAAGACATGATATACAACAGACAAATGAAAAGTACTGAAAAGAATAAATGAACTCACAGTTGCTAATAGTACTGAGAGCTGGAGACATTTCAACAAATAACAAGCACATTCCAATATTTGAATCAGAATCTGTCATGGTTCCTGCCAGTTTTTGTCTGAATTCCTACCATGGTCTCAGTATCCTTTAAAATACCTGTGTGATGAAGTTTAATGCTGCTATGAACACTGATTTTTGTGTTCTAGTCCAAACCTGTTCATAGGTGAACAGGCCCACAAACCCCATCTTTACACAATTACTCTAGAAATTTTGCACTTGTAAGTCATTTCCCTGCCTTATGAGATGTAACTCTAACCTCCAAATCTATTTTCCTAATGGCCAGGGAGCCATTTAAAAAAAAAACAACTTTTACTTACAAACAAATGAAAACAGGATCTCTCTATGTAATCCTGGCTTTCTTGGAACTCTGTAGACCAGGCTGGCCTTGAACTCCCAGAGATCCTCCTGCCTCTGCCTCCTGAATGCTGGAATTAAAGTCATGCACCTCTACAACTTGCTGCCATTTTTTGTTGGAGGGAAGATTATAATATAATCACATCATTTCTCCCTTCCATTTCCTCCCTCCAAACACTCCCATATACCCATCTCAACTCTCCTTCAAATTCATTTCCTCTTTTTTCACTAGTTGTTATTGAATATGTATATGTATATATCTTCCAAAAATACAGCCTGATCATTCTGTATAGTGTTACTTGTATGTATGTTCACCATTTGGCACTGGACAACCAATTGGTGTGCTCTTCCCTGGGGAAGACCACCTCTCCCCCTCCCAGCTTTCCTCAGTTGCCTGTAGTTCTTTGTATAGGGGTTGAGGATTTGTGGGCTTTCCCCCATCCTTTTTGGCATGTCCTATGGTATTGTCCTTAGTATCATTTTAATACTGTACATATTTTTTTTATTTATTTTCAATACATAGCTAGCTACCTAGTTTCCCTTACCTCCACTTCTCCCAGGCACACACCCCCTCCTTGCCTCTCCTCCAGATCCACTCTTTCTCTATTCCTATTCAGAAAAGAGCAGGCCTCCCAGGGATATCAACTGAACATGGCATAACAAGTTGCAATAAGACTAGGCACAAACCCTCATATCAAGACTGGACGAGGGAACCCAGTAGGAGGAAAAGGGTCCCAAGAGCAGGCAAAAGAGTCAGAGACAGCCCTCACTCACACTATTGGGAGTTCCACAAGAACACCAAGCTAATCACTATGGGTGCTGGTGGTACATGCCTTTAATCCCAGCACTTGGAAGGCAGAGACATGGGGATTTCTGAGTTTGAAGCCAATCTGGTCTATAAAGTGAGTTCCAGGACAACTTGGGTTACACACAGAAACCCTGTCTCAGAAAAAAACACCACCAACAACAACAAAAAACAAAAAACAAAAACCCCCACCTCAATGTAAGATTCTAAAAATGAAAAATATTGTACATATTTATGGGGAAAATACTGTATTAGCATTTTTCTTTCCTCAAATGTCCGTCCTGTCTATGTGATGGAAAACAATGGACTCTTCAGAAAACAAGATTTATTTTTGGGTAAACAAACAATATTTCTCAAAACTTTTGGACAGAAAATTTGTAAATATGTTCAGATAATTTCCATTTATCCTCACCAAATTTCTCCTATTATTTGTTAATATCTTGTTTGTGTGTTACATTTATTATAACATGAACTAAAAAAATCAATGCATACTTGTTAACTAGGATCCCTCTTTAAATTCTGCTTCCCTTAGCTTTTGCTGACTTTTCTTTCTCCAGGATTCATTTTTAAGGCAAATGCCTGATTACATTTCAGTGTAGTTTCCCCATTTTAAAGAGAAGCGAGGCACTGCTGGTGCTGTGCTCTAGAGCTGACAGCAGACTAAATACACAAACATGAATCGAGTCTAGAGCCAGAGCCACTATATTAGGTGCTAAATGAGTAAGTCTTTAGGGACTTGCAAAATGCTATTGTTTATTTGATTTTGTTGTATTTTCTTCCTCTACTTTCCCCCAATCCCCCACTAACAGTTTTGGATTTTTTTTTTAAGGAGGAATATATAACTTACTTGCACTAGTGGAAAGCTGCAGAGTATTTGTTTTGAAAATTTTACAAAACCCACTAGCTAAATAGAGACACCTTTAGAGAAATAAATACGAAGAGGCAGGGATTCCTGGCCAAGAGAAACACATGGTCAGCCATTTTGTAATATTAATTGTGTGATCTGTGATTTATTTGGGAGCTTGTGTGTGTTCCAGCATTCCTTCAGGCTATGGCCATTTATGCTAACATAGGAATTAATTACTAGACCCTGTCTTCTAGCCTCCAAATCCAATGTCCTTGAAAGAAACATACAAGATTTTTACAAAGCATAGCAGATTGGGACAAATAACATGGTTCTATAAAAAAATGCTAATGATACAATTACCAGAACCAAGAGGTTATCTGAATTCTTCCATGGCCCACAGATTTTCTCCAAAATGTATTGCTCTAAATGTAAAATGCTGAGATTTTAATTTGAGGATTTCTCTCAAAGGCATTTCTGTAAACAGTACTGACTTCTGAATACATGTTTTCCTTCAAGGTTGTCTTTCTTTCTTCAGGTTATTAGTATAAATTATTTTAGACTGTATAATTTATAAACAACAGAAATATTTCTCACCATTATGAAGGCTAGGAAAGGAGTCATCAGATTTGGTGCTTTTCAGTGTATCTTCACGTAGCAGAAGGGGCACAGTAGCTTTCTTGAGTCTCTTTGATAAAAGCAAGGCCTTCATGGCTAAAGGAAATTCCAAGTGTCCAACTGTTAACACTAACACATTCGTTATTCATCTGCAATATGTGAATTTTGAAAGAGAGACACAAACATTCAGATTATAGAAAGGGCATTCTCATGGACTTGGTTTTTAACTGAGTGGCAGTTGTAGTGCTGTATGTATGTGTTAACTGTGCATTGCCTGGAATTGAAATGATGATTACTAGAGATTGGGACGGGGAAAGGGAATGGTCAGATTTGGTCAGCACATGCTACAAATATGTAGAGAGATGTCATATGAAACCCTGTTAATATTACAATTAGTACTTATTAAAATTTTTAGTCCATTGTTAAGGAGATGAAACTGAAAATGTAATAAGTAAGTAGTCCTCGGGTGGCTGACAAATGGAGAGCCAGTCCCAGTCCTTCTGTGTAGATTCTCAGTTCCTGGGTGCAGCTTCATCCTATGAGTATGTGTTGCAACTTGTAACTTCTTATTACTTCCTCAAAGGAATGGAAGACTTTAGCTTCAGGGGTGGGGGCTAGAAGGGATTTGAGGGAGGAAAGAGATGATGAAAGTAATGTAATTCTGTTTCAATTCAAAACCTTTTAAAAATCAAATAAATAAAATATAATAAACTACCTAGAGAAAATGCTCTGATATTTACTAGCAGGGGGTGGTCAATGATATAATGTTCTTCAATCTTCAGAAATTACAACCTCTGAAGACAGCAGTTTACCAGTGGTTTGTCCAGTATTTAAGTGTAAAACCTGGCCAAGGTTTCAGAATTATCAATTTGCTTTGTGGATCATTTTCACATCTGAGGTCCTTAATACCTTTTGATTTGCCCTTATTGCCATATTCCCCATCATTTCCCTTTAAGAAAAGACAGGCGTAATCCTTTCATGTCTCTGAAATTGCTATAAAAAAACTGATCCCCAAGAAAATCTGAACTCATAATGAAGTATCTATTCACTCTTGCCAGCCTGTCCCAAGCAATTACACCAAAACTCTTCTACTGGCTATGTAAGATGTAATTTGTAGAAGTGGTGAGAGTTTCATATGTGCCCTGTATTTTTCATTACATTTTCTATGATATAAAATGATTCCAAGAAATCTCTTTCTGCAAACTTCATGTCTTTTCAGATAATTCAAATACTCATTTGAAGAAGAACCGACTGGGGCCATTACTGGGAGGGGCTTTATAATTGCTATGACCCTGCTGAAGCTGGATGGGAACTGGTTTACAAAGTGGAAATAAATAGTTCACAGGAGGGATTAGACTTTGAGGGTGAGCATCTTAGAAAGGCTACTTCAGTCGTGCATGTGCACATGAATTTCTTCAGTTAACATCCAAGTTTCATGAGAATCATATATATGTTATACATGAATTTGCTACCGAGGTATGTATTCCACATTATTACTAAAAATGCCAGATAACATTGAATCAATCTTATTAAACAAAAAATAATAGTCTTTAAGAGTGCCTGCAGGGATGTAAAATCAAATTACATCTGATTGGTTAAAGAGCCGGGATGAATGTCATAACAATTGCTTTGTTCCAATGGAGAACAATTTTCTATTATAAATCTCACTCTACAAATCGCTCTATCAATGACAAATGTTTTCTCCTCAAGCAATACTGTAAAACAGTTTACCAAATCTTTTATAATTGCTGCCCTCCAAAGACATATTCAGTCTATCTTCAGGTTTATCAGAAAAGCTTCTTAAAATGCAAATAATTTCATTTCCACTCAATTCCTGAAAGGCTGTAAACTGAATATAGGTTTTGTTTTGAGTATTGATTTCTTCCTTTTACTTTCAATTTTTTCTGGTCTTCAGTGTGATGCCTTTAAATTATCATATTCTCTATGAATTAATGAATGGCATACTCTAACAAAGGAGGAAATAGATATAAGTTAAAATATTCTATTCTTAAAGTGACTCTATTGAAAAGTTACCAAATAACCTACTAACATTATACCCCTCTGGACTAGTGACATGGCTCATTTAACACTTTAAGGTACTTTCAGAAAAGCCTAATGACATGATGGAAGGAGAATACAGATTTCCACAAGTTGTCCTTAGATCTTCATAATGTTTTGGGGCATGCATCCCCCACATACAAAAAGACTAATATGTATGTTTAAAATGCAATTATGTGTCACTTAATGAAAGAAATGTACTCTGAGAAGTATACTATAAGGCAATCATATACCATACTGTGTGGAAATCATAATACATATACAGATTATGATGGCTATGTTGCAACTTGTTGTCACCTTAGAGGAACGTGGTCGTGTATGTATTCACCATTTACCTAAATATCTTTATGTCACCCATGCCTATGTAGATGAACTAAGTAGAGTCCCAGAGCAAAGTGATAGACCAGGTTCTGGCAATTTGACACACGTACTTTTTCAGTGCCTTTAAGCACTCCACACACTCTCCATCTTCCCAGAATTAGGCTCCAAAGTAATTTCTTGATTTCACTCACTCTCCACCCAGCAGAAGGAGCATGAATCAATCCATTTTCCATTGGTTTAAATAAATTTCAAATCATAACACAGCTGTATGTGAGAGTACATTTTGTAAATCAGACAAAGGCTTCAATATAAAACTGAGCCTTTATAGGCAGCATGGTTTTAGCCCAGTTCAGCCTTAATTGCCATTAATCTGAAACCTGCCATTTGTCCAAAGTATCATTTTTTGAGACTTGGTATCCACTATTCACATTTCCACATGTAGTTTTAACCTTAATCCATGCATAAGATAGTTACAGACCATCTAAGATACATTGGTTATTTCTCTTCATTTACTGAGTATACTCTAAGAAACCCCAGTCTCAACAATATTGTCTTGGGTTGCGGTTTTACTGGACAAGAATGTATAATATTAATAACTGCTATTTCACATTTTTATAAAACTCAGAATATTGTAAAACTATTTTGACATTCTAAGTCACATTGGAGCCTCATCTTAGCTGAGATAAAGAGTATTATCTTTATTTGGCAATTAAAGAAACAGAGGTTCAGAGATTAAGGAAGAGCTTCCCTTCAGCAGTTTACAAGTACAGTTAGGCTAGATTTAATTAGTAAAAACATATCTCTCAAGAACCCTCAGTTGTCCAGAATATTTTGTTGCATTACACAGTTAGGATGCAGAGAGACAAAACTTCCCTGGGACTGAAAGAGTGAAAGTCAGTATGGAGTGAGGATAAGCAGTCCTGCCATTAATCAGGGTGGGAGGACAGACAGATAAAGCCAGCTGCAAAGTTAACAGAAAACACTGTTTCTCGGAGGGTCATGGAGCAGTTGTAAAATGCTTTAGGGACCAGTCCTCCCCCACGTGATTACTGCTTTTCTACCAATGATGCCCAGATCTGCTTTGCTATCAGCGTTTATTACTAAGGATACCCAATAGTTAAGCCACTCTCACCTCATGACAAAATCCAAGCCTACATTAACTCCCCCTTCACTGATCCCACTCCAGAAACCACCCCAGAAATCAATCACCAATTCTTCCCTACCACCCCTCAGAATCTTAAAATCTTAATGTTATTTTATTTTATTTTATTTTATTGTAAATCAAGGATCAGTTGACAGCTGCTGGACTGCCTCTCCTCAATGTATTGAGTCGATAAATCTGATCTTGTCAGACTACAGACTTGATGCTGGTCTTGGACTAACAAGGATTTAATAGGAAAATAAAAGGGAACACATAACATCAAAAGAGAGATTTATCCAATTAAAAGTTTTTTAAAGAAAAAAAAACATACCTCCTATTTCTCTCATATCCTCAGTCATCATCTCTGGACAATGGTTGCTGATAATTCAGAATAATAACCCAGACACTCTGCATGATACTAAGACATCAAAGGAGGAGTCAATTTGGTTGAAGGGGGTATTTACAGTAAATGGAAATTGGATTTAGACATTATAGTACTATTTACCTCAATTAAGAAACCAACACAGTTTTCTATTTAAATCGCAGGTGAACAGAAAATTCAGTTAGCCAGAATCCCCAGGCTTGTCCAATTCAATTAACCAATATTTCATTAATATTTCATTGCATCCATGTTCTTTATCTAAATGTCACGTTGCCATTCCCTTTCAGAGTGCTTCTTTTAGGTTTTGATCTTTAGGTGAGCAGAGAGAAGACATATATAAAAATAGTACAGTTCCCAGTCTAAGTTCATTGCTTACAAAAAAAAAAAAAACAAAGTCTCAAGTTTATAATTCTTCAGACTGTGATTTCAAAATAACACAAAATAGACACACCTTTAGTAGAAACTACTTCAAACTTTGGCCAATGATCTTTTGCCAAGCCGATGGTAAATGGTATGATAACCTTTTGATGTGCTGAGCAGTACCATTAAAATGCAGCTCCTAGTCAGCCACATAATCATAAGGGCACACCCAATTATTTGGATACAGGAGTGTGACATGGCCTGAGTGTGTAGGTCAGAGGACAATTTTCAGGAGGTGTCTCCTTCCGCCTTGTCGATGTAGAGTCTCTCTTGTTTCTAGCATGCTGCATACTCTAGACTAGTGAGCCTGGAAGCTTCTCAATGATTTTCCTGCCTCTGCTTCCCATCTCACTGGAAAATGCATCAGGAATTTATATGAATTAAAGGGACTGAGCTCAAACCATCAGACTTTTGTAGCAAGTGATTTTACCTGCTAAGCCATTCTACTGGTCCTGATTCTTTACTCCCTGGGCATGATAGTAATAGTAATGGAGTTTGTGATATGCATGCAATTTGTGATATGTATGCAATTAATGGACTGTGGACTCACAGGAAGCAACCCAACATTTTAGTAAATGACTAAAAGCACTGCTACTACTGGAAGATACTTGAAAGTAGTTTGGAATTCTCCCCAATAAAACATAGCCTTCTCCCAGTTTACATGTGCCATTGCCTCCAAGATCCCTGAAAGACACCAAAAATCCATAGATATTGGATTCTCTTATATAAAATGGCATAGTTATGTGCATATAGCTTATATATTTCTCAAATATTTTGAGTTTAAGTAATAAATATTATGCATATTGATGGCATAAGATATAATGATTGAATGCATAAGATATAATGATGTCTGCAGTTTACAACAGTATTCATTGCTAATATTGTTCATTCCTCATATTTCAGCAAATGTAAAATGATGTGTTATCTGTCAGTATAGTACCATGTAGAATACTTCCATTAACCTAAGAAGCCTCTCTGTCCCACATATTTATCTGTCTCCTTCCAAATCACATGATCTCCTTATCTTTGTACTATAAATAAGTGCCTTTTCTAAAACATTGTACAGTTGGAATCCAGTATTAGGTAGTTTTTCTTTTTTAATTTTATTTTTTTAGCTTTTTCACATCATACACTACATAGCTTTTTCAGGTTGATTTCTTTTACTTAATTATATGCATTTGTGGGTTTTCTGTGTCATTCCATGATATTCTACCATTTTTAAAGACATCATATCTCACTTATATTCATTCTGTGTTTTGACTTATTTTTCATGTTACTGGCGCTGTGCTATTTGCTAATGATACAAAATGTAAGGCTAAATAATGCCACAAACAGGCATGCCCCAAATTTTTTAGGACTATTTAAGTCATTTAATAATTTTAGTAACTATATTTTTTTAAAAAAAACTTGTGCATCTCATATAAGTTACTGAATTTATTATGAAATTATCCATATATTTCCTTATTATCTTTTTTGGAAAGATTGAAAATCATTTCTTATGTTTGAATTTATAATATAATTCCATCATTTCCCCTCCCTTTTGTCCTGCCACTCTCATGTGTCCCACTTGCTTCCTTTCAAATTCATGACCTCCTTGTCTTCATTATGTGTGTGTAAATGCATTGTTATATAGAAAAATTAACATTAAACCTACTCAGTTTGTATAATGTTACTTGTTTCCCAAGTTTTAATATTGCAAAATAACCTTGTTTATCCTCCAAATTCACACTTGGGAACCACACAATGAAGTTATAAAAATAATAATAATTAATCTCATGTTTTCAATAAGTCTACAATTTTGTGTTGATAACCACCCTTGGCCACATGCTGCCTGACCCAGTCCAAAAACTTCATGTTCATCTTCAGTGCTGGCTGTATTATAAAACTGGGATGTTCAGAGTGTTTGTTTGCTTTGGTACTTAGGTATCTCATATGTAGCACAAGCTGTCCTCTAGCTTTCGGTCCTCCTGCCTCTGTCTCCCTAGTGCTGGGGTTGCTGTTATATTGTACTCAACCACTGTTTGCTATTATGAAACTTTCTTGAAAAGTAAATGTAAAGAAGTTATTTATTAGGCACATTAAATAGCTATTTATTATATTTATAAGGAAGAGCAGATACATGGGTAAATTCTATGTAATTTTTATCATAGTAAAATGGTTAGCAGAAAGTACAGAAAACTCTGAACCTCCTCTCATCCTTTCAGTTTCCCCTATCATCACTACCTTGCGTTATTATGGGATATTTGTTACAATTCACAAAATACTATTAAGCAATATTGTGAACTAAGGCTCATAGTTTACATTAGGATTCAACCTTTGTAATCTATAGTTCTATGGGCTTGGGGCACACATAATTCCTATATCAATCATTGCAGTATCATACTCAGTAGTTTTGCTGTTTTATTAATCCTATTTTCTGCTTAAATTTATCCTTATTTCTTTGCTGGAACGCTGAGTAATTATATTTTTTAGACTATAATTTAATTACATTTCCTCTTTCCTTTTCCTCACTCCAAACCCTCCCATACCCCCACCACACACTCTCTCTACTTCAAATTTGTGGCTTCTTTTTTCACTAATTGTTATTGAATACACACATACACACAGACAACACTCAGTCTGTATAATATTATTGGTATGTATGTTTTCAGGACTGGTATTGGATAACCAGTTGGTGTGCTCTTCCCTGGGGAAGACTGTTTTCTCCTGCCTCAGTATCCCTTAGTTGCCTGTAGTTCTTTGTATAGTTGGCGTGTCTATTGTTGTTATCCTTGTTCAGCTCATTTTTAGGCAGTTATGTCTGTGAAACTTAATAATGAGTGTGGCTTCTGAATTATTGTATACTTTCACTCTTTGGAAAGTTTTGTCTTCATGTGGTTGTGATCATATACTACATGCCCTTTTCAATAATCTCATTTTCTTAACTTCTGCAAAATAGATGTATTAATCTTAACAAAATCCAACTTAACATGTCTTTTTTTCCTTTCATGGACTGTACCTTTACTGTTGTATCTAAATTATTAAATATTAAAGGCTGTCTACACGTTTTCTCGTGCTATCTTCTGTAAGTTTTACAGTTTTGTACACTACAGAATTACAATTCATGTGGACTTAGCTTCTGAGAAAAATATAGGATCAATGTCTACATTATGGGTTTGTTTCTTTTCTTTTTTTTTTTTTTTTTTTGGTTTTTTGTTTTTTTCGAGACAGGATTTCTCTATGTGCAGCTTTGGAGCCTGTCCTGGAACTCACTCTGTAGACCAGGCTAGCCTCAAACTTGCAGAGATCTGCCTGCCTCTGCCTTCCCAGTTCTGGGATTAAAGGCGTGCTTCACCACCACCCATCCTATATTCTATTTTATATGGGATGTATAGTTCTTCGAAAAATGCTGTGTTTTTTCCGTGATACTGTCATCGTTGCTTTCTCAGGGATCCATTCACTGAGTTTAGGCTCATCACTGTGTGTGAATGTTTTGGTTGTCTATTCTGTTTTTTGTTTGTTTGTTTTTTGTTTGCTTGCTTGTTTATTTGTTCTGTAAAGTCATATGTTCAGTCATTGCCTTGGTTGATATAGTTTTATGGTAAAATTTAACCCAAGTAATGTCTTTGTTCTGACCTTGTTCTTTCAAATGTTGTGTTGGTTATTTTGTGTCCTTTGTCTTACTAGCTTCAGGGTGTTAGTTATTATTCAAAAAATAACTTAGGAAATTTTGTAGGTGTTTTGGTTTGAATATGAAATGGCCCCACATGCTCATCTGTTGAGCTTTTGATTAACTAAATGATGGCACTATTTGGGGAGGCAGATGAAGTTCTAGGAGACAGGAGTAGCTGAAGGAAGTAGGTCACGGAAATCATGCCTTTGAAGGTCATTGTTGGTCCCTGATTCCTCTTCTGATTCTGTTTTCTCCAGCTTCTTACAGTTATACCAAAATATTGCAAATGTCTAGGTAAACATTTTTTAGATCTTTGATTTACCAGAATTTGGTAGTTTTCTTTAGATATTTCATACATTTTCTTAATTTATACTGAAATATCTCACTTTGGGGATACTAATACAAACAATGGTATGCTTTGAATTTCAAATTTCAATTTCAAATAAGTGAAATAGAAGAAAGCAATTGACGTATTTATTGATCTGAGAACCTACAATCTCCTGACAACTCTTTAGTTCAAGGGGATTCTTATTGCAGCTTTGGGATTTTTTTCACATTATCTGTAGACAAAGTTTTTAAAATGTATTTTCTTCATATTTTGAGAATGTCTTTTCTTTTAGTGGGAGGGGTTTCGAGACAGGGTTTCTCTGTGTAACAACTCTGGCTGTCCTGAAACTCACTGTGTAGACCAGGCTGGCCTCAAACTCATTGAGATCTGCCTGCCTCTGCCTCCAGAGTGCTGGGATTAAAGGCGTGTGTCACCACTGCCCAGCTGAGAATTTCTTACATGTATAGACTGTATTTTAAACACATCCATCCCCACTCTCTCCTACTCCATCCAGAACCCTCCCACCATATATCCTCCTCTAACTTCACATCCTCTCTTTTTAACCCACTGAATCCATTAGTACTGTCTGTATGTGCATGGGAGCAGGACCATCCACTGAGGCATGGGTGACTGACAAGTTGCCACATCCTTGAGGACAACTACTCTTCTTTTTCTGTGCAGCTCCCAACTTCCAAGAGCTTCCGGTGATCCCTCCCCATCCATGTTGG
This sequence comes from Peromyscus californicus insignis, assembly GCF_007827085.1. NCBI lineage: Eukaryota > Metazoa > Chordata > Mammalia > Rodentia > Cricetidae > Peromyscus > Peromyscus californicus. Next base: position 88,362,540 of record NW_026294391.1, read on the forward strand.
AATTTTAACAGGTTTCATATTGTACAGGCAATCACAACCACTAGGAGTTGTTGAATGCAGAAACCCTGTCATGTTCAGAAGATACTGCTTTTCAGCAGTCCTCTCCAACCTTTAACCCTTACAATCCTTCTGTCACCTCTCTGAAAGTTGTCCCCGAGCTTTGGATGCTGGGAGAGTGATAAAGATGTCCCATTTATAACAGAGCACTCCATAGTCACTTATTCTCTGCAGTTTGATAAGTTGTGAGCTTCTGAATTAACCACCATCCACTTCTGCATGTTGTGTACCTTTTATTTCCTTTTCTTAACTCATTGCATTAAGTTTTGCCTTGTGTTCTGAAGGAAGGGATCACAGAGGCAATGCATTGACTAACTCACCATGAAACGTGACGTTAGCTATAGATATTTTGAATGTTCTTTATCGTGTGCAGTCAGTACACTGTTCCTATTTTACATGAAAACTTTATCACAGATGTGTGTTAAGTTTTGTCAAATGGTCTTTCATCAACCACTGGTTAGAACTGCATATTTTTATTTAGCCAGTTTGATGCATTATAATACTTTCAAACGTTTAACCAGACTTGTATAACCTGGAATAAATTCTGCTTGGTCACTATGGATGATTCATTTATACATTGTAAGTATATCTGGTTTGCTAATTTTTTGTCAGTTATTTTTGAATCCATGAAAATAATTAATCCACATTTTTCATTTCTAGTAAGGCCTTTAGCATTAGGGTGCTGCTGAGTTTGAAGAATATATTAATATGTAATCCTGTTCCTGTTTGCTGGAAAACCTTATAAAGTTAATATAATTACTGCTTTAAATGTGAAACATGGTGAGCCCATCTGGTTTTGGTGGTTTCTGTTTTAAACAGTTATTATTGATGCCATTTCTTTCTCTTTCTCTTTTTTTAATTCATTTATTTATTTTACATCCCGGCCATATCTGTGCCCTTTGTGTGAGTTTTGGCATATTGTGTCTTTGAAAAAATTTCATTTAATTGATCGTTTGTATGGACTTAGTAGTTTATTATCGCTATTTATTATCATTTAATATTCATGGTATCAGAAACTAGGCTTCTCCTACATTATCTTTGTAATTAAATAATTTGTGAGTTTCTTATATTTTTCCTTGACTCTGAGTGGAGGCTTATCAATCATAATGAAATTTTCCCCCAAAGAAATATATTTTGGTTTTGCTTATTTCCTTTGTTGTTTTCCTATTTGTATTTTCTTTTATATCTATATTTTTATAATTCAGTTTGTTCTTGAAATTTTGCATTATTTTTTTAATTTCCTAAGTTCCAGCCATTGTTGTTCGATTTAGACCTATCTTTGTCTAGTGTAGGCATTTGCTGTTATATGTTTCTTTCCAGTTACTTTTTTATTATATCTCACAATTTTTAATTATATTTTCACTTTAACATATTTTAAATGGTTTACATTTCTCTTAAATTACTTACTTGAGCTTTATTTAGAAATATATTTTTTAATTTAAAATATAATTGCATTATTTCTCCTGCCCCCTCCTCCCTCCTACACCTCACTTGTCTGACTCCCCAACCCAGTTTGTGGCTTCCATTTTTTAAATCATTATTCTTATACCCACACATACACTTAAATGAATCACTGTAGAAACACCAGTTTTAGAGTCAATTCAGTATTGCCTGCATGAGTAGGTTTCCAAGGCAATCTACTCAGTATTGGATAAGCCATTAGGGAGTTTATCCTCCTAGAAGTGTGTTTCTTAACCTCCAAATATTTGGTTAGGATTTTGTAGGTATCATTCTGTTGTTGATTTCCAATTAAATTTTATTATGTCCCAAGACCATAATTTACATTATTTCCTATGCTGGATTTGCTAAGTAGTTATTAAGTTGCTTTGTTTTGTGAGTGATTTATGTAAACTTGAGAAATGTAGGAATTCTGTTGTTACTGTGAGATATCTTCTATAGATGGCTATTTTAGCTTGTTTAATATTGAGGCTGGTCATTTCATCTGTAGCCTTACTGCTTTTCTACCCACTGAATCTGTTAATTGGTGGTAAATCAATGTTGAAGTCTTCAACTCTGAGTTCATCTGTTACTCTTTGTAGTACCATCAGTTTATGCTTCAGATATTTTGTGAGTTTGTCAAATGCATATCTGTCAATGGTTCTTATATATGGTTTCAGAAAGGGCCCTTCCCCATAAAATCACCTCTTTATTCACACTTTTTACTTTAAAGTCATCTTTGCATAAAATTAATATGCTTACTGCAGCATTTTGAATTTTAACATTGCAGAGTTTTTGGCATCCTTTTACTTTTCATCTGTTTTTGTCTTTATATTTAAAGTGAATTTCTTATAGAAAATATTTTTTTGGCCTTCTAAACAACTTTGTCAATGACTTCAAATAACAAAAGCAGATCACTCATCTTTATATGTTACTGTTTATTTGTCTCTCTCTTTATATTTAAAGTGACTTTCTTATAAAAATCATCCATTTTGACCTTCTAAATTACTTTGTCAATGAGTCTTCAATGAACACAAACAGATCACTTACATTACAGTGATTATTATTGTAGAACTTTAAACATCTATCACTTTCTACTTGTTAGACTTGTTCTTTGTTTCTTTTGTCTTCCAACTTTTCTGCTTTCTCTGGTTTTGACTGATTATTTCACATTATTCCAATTTATCTTTCTTTTAGTATATCATTATACTGTAAAATTTATTTATAGCCAAATAATTTACAATAAACATTCATAGCCGTTTATAGCCATGTATCACCATTTACAGCCTACTTACACATAACAACATAGCCACTCATAGAGACTTCTGGTATCTTAGAATATTTCACATTCCTACTTCTTGGCCTGACTGATATGATGATAACCATTCCAAAATTATATGATGAGCTCTCAGGCTTTAAACAAGCCCATGCCCACAAACTTTCACTTCCCTAAGTGTTTCCCATTGTCACCTGCATTCAGATAAAACAAGAAAACTAGAGGGTTATGGAGATGGGTAGTTCTTTTTGCCCAGGAAGTTGTTATGCTTTGCTAAATCCTAATTTTTTTTTAGAATTGGAGATGGACTTTTAAAAAGAAGAACAGAGTGTTCTGGGCTCATTTTTAAATGAATATTTTTTGCTTTCAACTGGCCAGAAGAATGAAGGATAGTCATCTGAACTTGACCTTGAAAACTAGCACTGCCCCTGAAGGCAAAACTCACAAAGTGTGAAGTCCGCCTATACCTATGTGCAAAACTTTTTAACTCATAGACTCAGAGTATTGTAAGCCTAAATATAAATACAATTTAAGTTTTCAATTAGTTTTAGCTGATACACTAGTTATAAACATATATTGATGGAATGTCTCAGTGCATGTGTATATTGCATTATTTACACTTTAAATGTTATTAGTATTGCATCAAGCTCCTAGGATTCTGATCTGAGTGCGCTAAAATCATTAGTATTAAGGGACAAGAGTCCAGTTATCTGACAGATCTAAGAGGAGTTGGTAACTTTTCATTTGCTCAGCCCTCTCAATATTTCTCTCTCATTCTTGCTCACTCTTGCTCCCACTTTCACTGTGTGTGTGTGTGTGTGTGTGTGTGTCTATGTGGCTGTGTGTGACACAATTGCCACATTCTTTTTAGTAATACAGTATTTTTTGTTTTGTGGGGAACGTATATGTAGGAATATATGTGCACATGTATGTGCAGTTATGTGTCCATGTGGGTGTGTGTATGTGGGGGACAGAGAGTGATGTCAAGTATCCTCCTTGATTACTTCTGTACCTTATTTTTCAAATTTCATATATGAATATAATGTATCTTCATCATATTCACCCCCCATATCCTTCCTCTAGTTCCCCTAGTCACCCTCAGCATATCTACTGTCTTTGTACCAACTCATGCCTTTACTTTTATAACCCACTGTATCTAGTTATTGCTGCCTGTATGCTCAGGTATACTGTGTCCTGAGCAACCTACCAATGATTACTCCCACCAAAGGTAAGTGTCTTGCCTTCCCTCAGCAGCCATCATTTGCATTGTCTCCTCAGCTAGGGATGGGGCATTGGGATCCTCTCCCTGCTCCATGTTGAAATTTTTAACTGGTTTGATCTTGTACAGGTCTTGAATTGATAACCACAGCTGCTCTGAGTTCAAGTGTGCAACAGTCATGTCATGCCCAGAGGAGAGCATTTCACATCTCTCCTCCCTGTCCTCCAGCTCTTACATCTTTCTACTGTCCCCTCTTCTTTGATGTTCTCTGAGACTTCTGGAGGTATTATTGATGTTCTATTTATGGCTGAGAGTGCACAGTGACTTATTCTCAGCACTAAGAATAGTTTTGAGTCTCTCCATTAGCCGTTACACTTTGTAATAAGAAGCTTCTTTCGCTGTCTGAAAGCAGCACAAATCTATGGATGTAACATGAATATTTATAATGAAGTTTGGCAACATGACTTTTCAGTAAAACAACAGTAGGTTCTCCCTTAAGGCCCATGACTTTGTTAACTATGTGTTATGATCATATTTACAGTACCAGGCTCTCTTCTGGGGAGCAGGCCTCAAATACAATCAAGAGATTGTTTGGTTACCCCTGTAAACAGTCATGCCACTATTGCACATCTTGCATTGAATTTCATTATCATAGTATGCAAGGTCCAATGCTGGGTAAGACCATTGATGTCTTTTCTTCCACATAAGCCTTCATAGCAATGTACAGCAATTTGAAAGTTAGCCCACACAGAGATTCTTGGCCAATACAAGATTATTTTTCTATGTCCTGTAACCAAGGTGTCTATATACCTTATTTTTTGAGACAATGTCTCTTGCTGAATCTTGAGTTCACTAATTCAGCACATTACCTGGCCAACAAGCCCCAGGGACCCTTCTATGTCCACTTTCTCAACCCTGGGTACATATACATATGCTGTACTTTGCCTTTACCTGAGTGCTAGGAAAACGAACTTGGGTCTTCATGCTCACAGTGTAGCAAGCATTTTACTGACTGAGCTCTCACCAGAGCTACTCTAGTAATACTTCTAATAATATATTGTAGCTATAATTTTTTAAATTTGTGGTTTTTCTTTCACCTGAATTAATCTCTAATTTTTTCTAATATTACCTCTTCATATAGCTTGCCTTAAATTCTAGTTCTTGGACTCCACCTTGGTTAGTTTTTAATGTCTACTTTATGCATCCTAGAGTCATCTAGGAAAAAGAAATCCTAGTTGATGGACTGTATGGATTAAATTGGCCTATGTCCATCTGTGTCTGTGAGAGATTGTCTTGATTGATGTGAGAGGGCTCAGCCCACTATCAACCTTATGGAGATGGCCTGAAATGTATAAGAACACTAACTGAGTATGAGTCATGGAGCAAGCCAGAGAGGAAGTCAGCAGATATCAGTCCTCCATGATTCCTGCCTTGAGTTTTTCCTCTGACTTTCTTCAGTGATCTACTGTGATTTGAAAGTTAAGTCAAATAAACTGTTCCCCTTTCCAAAGGCTGATTTTGTTCAGTGTTTTATCATAGCAAAATAATAAACCAGAACAGAGTCCACTGGCCAAAATTCCAATGGAAAGATATGTGTGTTCAAACTTATCAATTTTTTGTATATTTTTGGTGATGAGTTATACCCAAAATAAACTGTTTAAAACAAATTCAAAATTCACATGGCTCTTAGTATTCCCATTATTATCATTAGAATGAAATACTTCTCAGATTATTTGAAGTATATCCTAGGATACCCTCACCTGTAACCTCTGTCAATCATACAAATCAGTCTCACACATTCTACAAAAAGGACTATCTTCTCCTGGAAAGGAGCCTCTTTTTTCTCTTTCCTAGCCACTGTTGCAAGTCTATTTTAAAAACTAATTTATACTGTGTGCTTTGAAATCCCATGCTCATCACAATTGGGGTGGTAACACTTCTTGGCCTCATCCATTCTATAATTTTTCAATTATGTAAATTTTGCCTTCTCCTTTAAATTTTAGAACTTAGTGTATCAGGTTTGAGCCTTAGAATGTTTATATTTCTCTTACACAAAGTCTCTAGCCCAGAGCTAGGTATCTATTAGGTGTTGAAAAAGCATCATTGATGGATTTTTTATATATCAATATTTGGTAGGAAAGTTTGACTGCTCAGCAAACTGAATTATGGACATAAACACCAACCTCCTGTTTAATTCCAAAAAAGCAAATCACCTCGAGATTTTTAAGAGCTGATAATTAAGACACCTCATATATATTAATAGAATGAAGAAGGATCATTTTTCAATCCTCTCTCCAAATTCTTTCTGCAGCCTGTGGAGATCTGTTTTTGGAAACTGCATTAGAGATGAGGAGGGAAAGGCTTCGTGGCAAGGAGCAGGATCAGCTTTCTGCCCCGTGCCTGGCAGAGGCTGCGGCTGCCCTCCATGTGATACTTTAAATCAAATGAAATCTGTGGTGCCTCTGAGACTTCTGGAACTAAGAGAGCTTCTTCCACAGCAGTTTACACGATGCTAACACAATTGAATATAGTGGGATTTACCAAGGGAAGGGAGAAAATAAAGAGAACAAAAGTCAATATAAACCATAAACATTCCCAACTGTATCCCGAGAGAGAGGTTAGATGGAGAAATTCCAGCTTCAGGCAGTCAGTAAAGCAGTTAATATAAAGACAAAGAGTAACATGAGATCTCAAAGATACATAAATGTAAGAGGTCATAGAAGACTCACTTGACCTATATGTGCTACATTGTCAACCCTTGGATAATGGAAGGGAACAGAAACAGGGTTAACTTTTAAAAACTGTAGAACCTAGTCCAATACCATCTGAGATTGATATGCAAAATGAATAGAAAATTTCTTAATTTTTTTTTTTTTTTAGAAAAGCATAGAACCTACTTTGAGCTTCAGATACCGGTAGAGGGGATTCTCGGATTCTAGCAGCTCTCCTCTTCCAACTTAACTTAAAGCTTTTCCATCTCTCAAAGAACTAGAAAGAGAGTAAACCAAACTAATATTAAATGCTAATAAACATAAATTCAATTGTTTTGGGAGGAGCCAAAATCTGAACACTCTATCTTTGGATAATGAAATATTTATATTTAATAAGATTCCTTTAAGTGTGACAGTGATTGTTTTTATTTTTCAAATCACTTATTTTAACTCATTTTACTATCCCAATTTCACACTCAGTGTAGTATTTATTCTTTCCAGTTTAAAGGTGGATTAAATTGTAGCACCAATTGAGTAAAAGACTTTGTAAGGTCCTGGCTTGACTTTGTGCTCAATGCCAGTCAATCAGAGAAGTCTTCTTTGTGCTCATGATTATACATCCATGAAGAAGATAAAAATTACTTCTGTCACCTCTAGTTTTCCACATAAAGTATTTTATGTTTACTAGTATATGTGTATATTTAGCCAGCTACCCTAGAACTGAACAACCATTATTCTGCCACTTTAATTTGGTCTTTTTGGTCAAAAGCATGAGGAATCAGAAACATGTCTTTAACCAAGGAGGTAGCTAGACACTAGTGAAACTATAAGTCTTTGAAGAAACAGGAATTCTGGCCCTCTGCAGCCAATGCTAGGAATGCAACTCTTCTGTTTCTGGCCATCCAAGGCCCCTTGCAATTGGATTCAGAAAGAAGACAGCAAGACTGTGAGAAAATATCACTGAGAGCAGGGTTTCTTCCATGAGTAGGAGAAGCAGAAGAACGAGAATGGAGCAAGGTTTAGTGATATCAGGGCCATGGGGATGGCGGGGCATCCAGGTTTGAAACAGGGCCAAATACTGTATTGGATAACAAGCTAGGGAAAAGAAACCGAGATTCTTACTAGTATTTGGAGATTAAAAGTCACTAAGCACCTTCAATTTATTTTTTCATATGCTCCTAATTCTGTTTTGTTATTTTGTTTTTTCTTTTGGTTAGGTTTGGTAGTTTTGGAGACAGGGTTTCTCTGTGTAACAGCCCTGTCTGCTCTAGAACTTACTCTATAAACCAGGCTGGCTTCGAACTCACAGAGATCCACTTTCCTCCGCCTCGCAAGAGCTGGAATTGAAGGCATGTGCCATTATGCCCAGCTTTACACTCACCATTTTTAATGTTCCCTTCTTTACACCTTTATAAAGCCTAACTTCTGACATAAAACCTATCCTTGTACAGATTTTTTCCAATGTGTTATAGTGTAAAGATCCAACTAGTTTTCATAAACTCAATTTAGAACATTAAAACCAATGTTTCCTCCTTTTTCACACAAATTATATGCTCTATTTATCAATTCCTAGTGACATTTTTGTTGTAGAATATTATTTTAAGATGTGTTACTTTTGTTCATGCTGTGGAACATTGGTTTAATGGTGCAAACATGTGTTGCATTCTTTTATGTTGTATTTATTTAACTCTGTGAAGCTGTGCTACTTTGCCTGCCTAAAACACCTGATTGGTCTAATACAGTGCTGAACAGCCAACAGTGAGGCAGGAGAAAGGATAGGCAGTACTGGCAGGCAAAAAGAATAAATAGTAGGAGAGAAAGAGAGAAAAGAGATCAAGGAACAAGAAAAGGAGGAGAGTCAGATGCTAGGGGCCAGCCACCCACCCACACAGTCAGCCATGGAGTAAGAGTGAAAATAAGATTAGAGAAGTAAAAGAAAGGTAAAATTGCAGAAGCAAAAAGTAAATAGGGTAATTTAAGTTAAGAAAAGCTGGCTAGAAACAAGCCAAGCTAAGGCCAGGTATTTATAATTAATAATAAGCCTCCCTGTATTTATTTGGGAGCTGGGTGACAGACCCCCAAAAGAACAAAGAGCAACAGAGTAAAAAATACTACCAACAATACATATTGTTGCTTCTTTTTTAATGAATAAATTCTTCACATCTTTTCTTATTTATTCTTCACATTTTGCATTTTCTTCCTGAAGGTGATACACTCACATACATCTAACCAGAGCACTTGGTACCCAACAGAGTCCTCAGGCAGTTGTGCTATTTTACCATCTTGTAGATTTTGTATGACTGCTTTTTGCCTCATTCAAACAAATGCAGCCAAGTCTACTGTCTTTCTTTCAGGCTCCTCAAAGAGCATCTTGGAGAAAAAGAAGTTGAATTGACACTCATCTTTGACTCAGTGGTGGAAGCTGACTTGGCTAATTATACCTGCCATGTGGAAAACAGAAATGGACGGAAACATGCCAGTGTTCTACTACGTAAAAAGGGTACTCTTTTTCATAAGCACAACTACATCTTCACTAACTACTAATAACTACTAACTATGTTTTCTGGACATAGTTTGTCATTTAATAAAAACTTCCTTTAACTATTGTTGTCTTTTTAAGGAGAAATATTTCTCTTGTTGAGCATATTAACAAAAATAAAAAGCCTATAACCTTCAATAGCATGAGGAAATGAATAAAAAATAAAGTATGGTTATACATTAATTCAATTGACATAAAATGTGCCATGTTTGTAATTCTAAGTGATACATAAAATTTTGGCATATAATGACATTCAATGTTTTCTCTGTATTTCATCTTCTTATAGTGCTTAGTTGAAATGTTAGACATTATATTATCAGATTACAAAGTTACTTTTTAAATTTGAGAATAAAATGTAACATAAGTAATTAGTAATATCATATAAGAAAAGTTGTCATAAACACCATAAGTTTTATTTTGTGACATGACATGTTATTGAAAGACCCTCAGTGAGTGGATATATTTCTAAGTATTTTGGCATTTCTGGAAAAGTCCCTCTTAATACTTTGTTCTAGAATGGGTGGTATTGTTTGTGATGGGCAAAAAAAAGAAACTAAATTTATGCATAAAAGCACTAAAACTAGACAGTGCCAAAGAAGCATCCTAAAAGTCTTTACCAGAAGTCTCCATTACTACAAAAAAGCTAAAGAGTATGTGTGATCACCTGGGAAAGGGTATATAGCAGATATAGCAGAACACATGTTCTTAATCAGGCCACTTGTTGCTTAGACTATAGAACAATAGAACAGATTCAATCAGCAAAAACACTAGTTACATCTACTGGCCAAGATGGAATTTCCATTTTCTTGCCATACCCAAAGTTTGAGCCTGATAAAATCTCCAGAAGAAGCAAGGAAGCATGCTTATTCTGAGAATGACGCTTCTATCTCAGCAGCACCATGTCTCACAAGACTGGACTTGATGCTGTCTTAAAATAAAGGCGTGTTTAGTATAAAGGGGTCTAATATGGAAAGGGAGGTCAGTGCCACCAGGTTCAGGTGATCTGGTTCATCCACCTGGGGAAATCTAAGTGACTTGCCTGATTAGAATTTTGGAACCCTAGTCTCCTCATATGTAAAATAGGAGTAACAATATCTATGTTGTAAAGTTAGCAGTTTAAATAAACATGTACTAGATATAAAACATATCCCATATAAAAAGTGTACTTTATTATACTGAAATTTATTAATTTTTCATATGCATACCTTCCTACATTAGCACAGGCTTCGCCTAATCCTACATACCTTGTGGCAAAAGTCACTTTGTCCTTGTCCTTTTGGGTCTTATTCTTGGTTCCAAGATTCTCCAGGCCAGGGTTTGCTGCTGTACTTCATCTTCAAGCAACTTAGATAGTGTTTTGCCACAAATAGACACTTGTAATGCATCTTGGTTAAATAAATGATTACAAGGCTCTTTTAATATTGAGAACTCATGTGTAGCAAACATATGCTAGGTATTGAGAAATAGACAAAGAAAATAGACATCCTCAAACCTCTGAGGTAGTAAGAATGGAAAGAAATATAAACATTTAACAAAAGTTATACAAAACATATATATTCCAATGTGAAATTTTCTTTGGGGAAAAAAACCATGAAGGAAGGTCTTATAATTAAGCCAGTAGGAACAGATATAATCTGAGTTTTAAAATAAATCTATTCTATTTAAAAGTAAAAGCAACAACTGGCAGTTCTTAAAACTCTAGAAATCTGCAACTGGACATGAGGACACTGTAAAACTCTACTGCCTCTGATATCATCTGCAAAGAACTTTGACAAAAATTATTAATAACTGAGATTAAGTCTCATTTTCCGTATACTTAAATAAATTGAAATTCCCTGGTTTTCTAGCTTCTTTTCATCCGATCTCTGGATGATCTCATTCAGTCTCTATCCCATTGCTTGTAATTTACTTGTTATTACCTCACACAAAGTCCAGATTTACATATCCATTTGCCTATTTAATAACATGCAATAACTTATATATTCCATAGTCACATCAAGCTTCTCTTGTCCCAAACAGGATCCCTAATTTCTGCTGCCTATACACATGATCTTCTGTTCTTCTTCATCTCTGTCATCATCATACTAGTTGTTTGGGTCAAAATAGTCAAAGTCATCCTTCACTTCTAGTTTTCTCTACTCATGCCCTGTATCTAGGCCACCACTAAGCCCCATGGTTCAACTTTCAAAGGCTGTCACAGCTTTGACAACTTTCTCGGCTTCACTGACACCACCTAAATTGGAGCTACAAGCTCAAATGAACTGAATGAAACCCCAAACTTGTACTATTGCACAATCTGCTCTTATTGCTGATCTCACTTTCTACCACCATCTAGATCAAATGGAGTACTCAATAGCCTCCTTTTATTTTCTCATGCTCATCAAGCATTGTCCTATCTTAGACCCTTATTTCTTGTTGATTTCTTCTGACTGGAACATTTTCCCCAGCTGTTCCCATGGTTGCCTCAAATCACACAGGCCTCAGTAGGCACTCTCTGGCTACCTCATATAAAATATAATTCATTACTTTTGTGTGCCCTCTAAGTTTGTTTCTTTCCAGTATATGAATTAGTATTGGATATTATATTGCACATTTGTTTCTTGCATTCTCCCTGTCCCAAAGATGTACATTCCATAAGTATAGAGATTTTTCTTATGTTAGTGACAGCTGTATATATAGTACATAAAACATAATAAATGCTCAAAAGTATTTGTTGAATGGAAACTCTCCTTATATATGACTAGCCCAATGTAGTGAGAGGAAAGATAAAAGAGATCGTAAAACAACATTTTATCTATTAACTTGTCTTGACTGTTTGCCCTCAGTTACTTCAGGGCATTTTTTTATTTTTAAAGATTTTAACTCAGGCTTGGAGGTGAAAAGTCAAAGGTCTCAAAGGCCAAATGTATATTAAAAATAAAAGAAAGTTCACGATTAGGAAGAATTAAAACATGAACTGGATAAAACACATTTTACCTAAAGGTCAACCCATCATTCTGTTCTAGAAGATTTTGACCCAGGATATGAAAGCTTCAAAGTTTTCAAGTGAAGCTGAGAGGATAAAGATGATTTTTCTAAATTAATAAACAACAGTATTCATTTTTCTTGAAGCATTTTTCATTTCAATAAAATCACTCTTCTAGGTGGAAGTTAAAGTTTTCACTGTGCTTTGCTAAAGGATGAAGTTATTTTTTCTTCATTTGGTCTTTGAGCTCTCAGAAATTTGAAAGGCACAAGTCCTTGTGAACCTGTTGGAATTTTGAAAAACCAGATCAAGTTTATCTTGTGTTAAGAAACATTTAAAGGTGATATTTAAACCTGTTAGACTTTATCACTAGAGCCTTATCTCATTGGCTGTGGTAATTCCACCTAGAATGTGAGTATATCTTGTTTTATGAAACAATGACTTATTAACGGGCTGTAAGTCAAATATTTAAAATCCCCTAAGTCATCCTTATGGAGAAGAAACTTGTGACAAATCATTCCCTGAACCCAAAAATTGCTTTTATAAAGTGAAAATTCACCTCCAGCATATCCAATGAAGGTAGACAGGGATTACAAAATATTATACCCTTTAACTGTAAGCTCCTACATTTACCTATCATTTTGTTTTCTCTGAAGAACTATTAACCAGAAAGTATAACTAACTATAAAGTAGTAAGAGATCCATCTGATTTTTCCCTCTTGGTGAACCAAGATTATGAACTTAATTGAAAACATTCTGGTAAGTAGTTCTACCTCTCTGAACATACTCCATTTCCCACAAAATATAGGTATGACACTAAATCTCAATCTCTTTTCTTCTTCTTTCCCCTCTCTCTCTCAGCCTCTGCCTCCCCCTCTATCTTCCTCCCATTCACCCTCCCCCTAGCATTTCCTACCTGGACTCTTACAAGGCTATAACAAGCTCTATTAGGATTTTAAGAGGCTATGTTGGATTGTGTAATTTATAAAGAACAGAAATATGGTTTTCATCATTCTGAAGGCTAGAAAAATCCAAGATCTAGGTTTTCATAGATTTTTATCTAGTAAGGACCTCATCCCTATTTCCATCAAGTGGCCTTTACCAGTCATATTTCTACCAATGTCCTGCTCAGAACCATTTAGGGTTATTCATTTTTTAAAATTGAGCCTTTCCCTGGAGTCCTCATCTTCTTTTAAACCTTCCCCATTCTCTCCCATAAGGCTCTTTATATTCACAGTGTACATCAAATCTCCTTGAACCTCTACCCATTCATTACCAATTTTCAAAGCTACTTCCACATCTGTAGGTATTTGTTATAGAACTACCCTACTTGTCAGCAATAATTTATTTATTAATCTATTTGGCTGCTAAAACAAAATAACTTTAACTGAGCAGTTTATAAAAACCCCACAGATTTGACAACTACAATTCTAGAGATCGATGTGCTAGAATATTCCCTTTCTAGTAAGTACCAATTCCTCCGGTGAATTCTGTGATTTCACAGAGGAAAAGAAGTAAGAAGATTCTCTATGGCCTCTAAATGGGGTACTATTTCATGCATGATTATGGAGCACTCTTGAGCTACTTATATCTCAAAGGCCCCAAATCCTAATGGCATTACATTGGAGACAAGTCAACACACAGTGCTTGTTTAATGCTGGGTATCAAACTCAGGTCACTAAAAAATGTACAGCCACTGAGCAACATCTTTATATCAACAAACATGTATTTTGAGAAGATGCTAACATTCAGGTCACAGGAGAAATCCTCAGGTCAATCTCCAAACTCATTCACTAATTTTTAAGTTAGAGAAGCAAGCTCAAACACACACACGCACAGCTCAAACACACACATGCACGCGCACACACACATACACACACACACACACACACACACACATACACACACACCATGTTTTGTCTCTTGGAGTCACTTGCTATTTTTCCCATACAGTAATGTCTACCTTTTATGTTCACACTGAAGAAATAGATGGGTTCAAACTAAGAAGATACAAAAGAACTGTACATGTATGATGAGTGCCTACAAAAAGTTGTAACCACTCGCCGGGCGGTGGTGGCACACGCCTTTAATCCCAGCACTCGGGAGGCAGAGCCAGGCGGATCTCTGTGAGTTCGAGGCCAGCCTGGACTACCAAGTGAGTTCCAGGAAAGGCGCAAAGCTACACAGAGAAACCCTGTCTTGAAAAACAAAAACAAAAACAAAAACAAAAAAAAAAGTTGTAACCACTCAAAAGTTTCTTCCTTGGTTATAGTTATCCTTAGGAAGTATTTACAAGTCAAAGACCAATGTAAATGACTTTTGGCTTCTCAGTCAGGAAATGTTTTGAAGTATAGATCCTGCTGGGATAGAAAATGACAAATGCAAACAGAAGACAAAAGAAAAGCCACATGTCATTTGACTGATGGCAGTTTTACCCTCTGATTATAGGATGGATGTTTCTCTTTTGATAAGACTGCCTTGACTGAATCAAAGAATACTTGTTGGGTCTCAGAGTCAAGGTCCATGGTTTTCAACTTAAACACCCACCATTTTGTAATATTTTTCAAAGGCATGTTTATGAAATGGACCCCTAAACCACAAAGGTACTTTTCACACCATGATTCTCTTACATATATTTACTGCTGACATGGGTGCCTGCTACTTGGGAGCACAAATTGGTCTGGCTGCTGAAGTTTTCCATCTACCTAATAGCAACTGTACTCTGTAAATAACATAGAAGTTGTTGGGAAATTTTCCATTCAGTGACTTTGAAAACAGTTGAGAGCTGTTCTGGCCAGAGAAGAAGTGGAAGAGAGAGGAGAGGGAGAGGGAGAGAGGAGAGGGAGAGGGAGAGAGAGAGAGATGGGGGCAAGAGGGAAGAGGGTAATGAACAAAAGAGAAGAGAAACATCAAGACATTTACAGAATAAATTGAACAATTATTGTTGTAAAAACAGGAACAAGCATTTGAATTAAGTCAATCAAGGCTGTAAGTTGAAAGAGAAGTTGATTTTTCAGAATAACAAAGAAACATTTATTGTTTCCAACATAGCACTGGTCATTTGCAATGTATTGTTGATAAATGCGGTAAGGAAACAAGTGAAGATTGTGATTTGCTTCCCAATATAAGTCACAAGCTTGCTTTATGCCCCAGACAGAGATAGTCAGTGGTTCCTAGGACACCAGTTTGTAAGACAAGAGTGTAGGTAGAGTTTTCCTGCCTGGCCCACAGTCAGGGCAAATCTCTCTCACCAGCCAGTCCCACAGCCGTCAGACCCGACCAAGTAAACACAGAGACTTGTATTGGTTTCAAACTGTATGGCCATGGCAGGCTTCTTGCTAACTGTTCTTTCAGCTTAAATTAATCCATTTTTATAAATCTATACCTTGCCACGTGGCTCATGGCTTACCGGCATCTTCACATGCTGTTTCTCATCTTGGCGGCTGGCAGTGTCTCTCTGACTCAGCCTTCCACTTCCCAGCTTTATTCTCCTCCTTGTCCCGCCTACACTTCCTGCCTAGCCAATGGCCAATCAGTGTTTTAATTATTGACTAATTAGCAACACATTTGCCATACAGAACATCCCACAGCACTTCCCCCCCCCTTTTTTTTTTTAAAAAAAAGGAAGGTTTTAACCTTAACAAAGTAAAATTACATATAATTTGGGAATTTGGGCGTAGCTTCTCTTACTACTTCCTGCTGGAGGGGGGCGCTGTATCTTATGGGGATACAAAGAAAATTTTAGGATTATGGAATAGTCCATGAGGCTATATCGTCTGAGCCAGTTGCCTTCAAACCATTCTGGATGTTGGATCATCTGGGCCATGGTGTCATCGGAGACCTTTCAGGGGGTCTTGGCTGGTCAAACCTGATGTATCTTAATCTGGAACAAATCCATAGCCTTTGGCTTTCTGTGGGAACAAAAGCAGAGTCTCCTTTCCAAAGTAACATATCCTTATATCCAAATTTTGAAGTCAAGGCACCTTTAAAATATACATTTTGGCATAACTCAACAGCTTTTACAATCAAATATTTTTCTGCAGTTAAAAGTCCCAAAAACAACACAATGCAGATTCTCTGTGTAATATCCATTTTTACGTGGCTTATTTTTTATACTACCTTTACTGTCTCTTTAAAGACTTTATTTTTTAAAACTATGTATTTATTTCTATAACTCTATATATCATCTTTTTTGTCTCTTTCAAGCCTACGTATCTTTTACACACATTGTAAACTATTACATCTGAATCTGTCTTATTGTGAATCTATTGCCTTAAACTGCAGCAGCTGTGGCTGCTGGATCCACCCACCTCAGCTTCCCAACATGGCCATGGTTTACCGCCAGCTCTGGGAGCTATCGGGGGAACTATGCTTTTAGCCAAGCAGCGTGTAGCCCAGAAACCTCCCCCTTTGCTCTGCACCAGCAAAGGCTAAATCCACTATGCAGCTCAAAGTGCCACTTGCAAAGGCCTCATTCCCGCCATAGGCAGGTCGACCACGCACGCTAGGAACCCACCAGTAGCTCAAACCAGCAGCTGCCACTCATTTGAGAGAGACAATTAGGAACTGTTTTTAGCTCCGTTTTAGAATCTTTTCTCAGGTTTTTAGGTGGAAACTCTTGCCCCCACGTTGGACGCCAAATGTAGATGTATCCAACCTTCCCATCAAACAATAAACACAGAACCAATGCAAAGAAGAAAGCCAAGAGGTCAGAGCCAAGAGCCAAAACCTTACCCTTCCTCCTGCGGTGGTCCTACCTCTCCGAACCAGAGCTACCCCTGTGTTAAAGTCTTTATATAGAGTTCCTGTCCTGCCTTCTCATTGGTTGTAAACCCAACCACATGACCGCCTCCTCACAGCCTGTCTGTATAGGCCTCCAGGTTTTCCATGATTGGTATTAAGATTAAAGGCATGTGTATCCAATAATGGCTGTATCCCTGAACACACAGAGACTTACCCAGCTCTGCCTACTAAGTGCTGGAATTACAAGCGTACGCTACCACTGCCCTGCTTTCCTATGGCTTGCTAATAGCTCTGACCCCCGGGCAACTTTATTTATTAACATACAAATAACATTTTAATACAAATAAAATATCACCATACAAGAGGCATGCTTAATGTGTAAAGGGAGGTTTTATTTTTGCCTAAAATGTGGGAACTTCATTTCAAATTGAATTCCACTTTTGGTAGGTAAGGCAGCGATACTCACTTCCCATACCTGCTCACCAAGTCCCCTCATAATGTTCATCGTAGACAGTTTGTCCTTCACAACAGCTCCATTCTCTTCCCCTTTCCATCATTCCTTCTTTTGCTTTCAAGAAAGGAGAGTTGCATTTATTTCCATTTCCACTCTGTGATTTTCCCAATCAACTGTATTGTGTCCAGCTCTAGGTCTACTTCCTTGGTAAAACTTAATTCCTTCATTCTCCACAAAATTCATTACTTTCCTTCACATGTGGAACCCCTAAGAGACCCCTCCTTCCATGGCTATAGCATGTGAAATCTCCTCAACTAATTTTACTCTTACTAGTAATTGTAGTATATCCTCTTTCTTTGGAGCTCAAATAATGGGAACCAAATTCTCCACAAGTCACATGGTATGAGGAAATATCACCAAGATTTCCATGGGAGAATATGGAGATAATTTCCCATTATCATTTCCAGGGTAAAGTAGATAACGCTGTAGTGGAATAAAAAAAAAGTCTTGAATTTGAATTTAGGAAACCAAGATTCTTATCCTAAGTGACTTAAACTATAGAGTCTCAAATTCTATATCTGTAACTTTGATTAAAAGTTCTTGTGATACAAATTTATTTACAAAGTAAATAATAGACTGGGTAAAGTATACACACACACACATATATTTCAGAATTTAATCATCCATTTTATAAATTATAATATGCTAAATTGATTTTGTTACATTGACCATGACTTATTTTTCTTAAGCAATGATCTTATATAAAGAAAAGGAACATTACCAAAGAAAAGTTGTCTGTGTTTCTCAAGAGTCACAGTCAAATCAGAAATTTTAATCAATCTACCCAGGGAAAATGACTGATGCCAACCATAGTCAGAAGCAACTAATGCACAAAATAAAATGTCAGTTCCCTTGCCAGTTTCTAGTTACATGGTAAGCTGAATTAGTAATAGAGTATTTGCTTGATGATTACATAATTAGATTAAATGGAGACCACCTAATCTTGTAGGCAATTTCATTTAATTGTGAGGCCAGTGGATGTTCTTGTCCCTTGACAGAAAATATTTCTCTTTTCTGGTCTCTCTCAGATTTAGCATATCTCCTTTGGAAAACACTGAACTCAAAATGTAAAATATCCTTTGACTATTATTTTACTAAATTCCATGATACTCTCCCTTTTTGATGATCTCTCTAGATTTGTTAATATTACTAATTAAGCTACAGGTAATCCACTGTTCTCTGAGCCTAGGAGACATTATTGTCTCATTCCATTATGTGCTGATTTAATTATCCCAACTCTCAGAGTTCCAGGAATGCCTCAGTGGAAAAGCTTAAGTATAACATACATTGGTGTTGGCCAAAGAGGCTAAATGATTAACCTAGATTTCTCATTCACTTTTTGTTCCTCTGGGTATATTATATCACAAATATATTATAGTAATTTATTCAAATAAGTATGGGGAATGGGTAAGTTAATTCCCCCTGCTTAACATGTATTAGATTATTTTCTATTGAGGTTAAGTGGAACAGTTAAATCTTGCAAACTCATTAGATTTTATTTGATTCTGAAAGTAATTTTATGATGTTATTCTACTGTAGAAGAATAGAGCCAGTGGCCTGAGAAGTACAGGAGATAATCTTGCTAAACCAACAAGATATTTTAACAGAAGCAACAGAACATTATCCATGAATCCAAAATAAAGGAGCTTTAATAGTTCCCTGATAAACAATTAAGGAAATGTGTGTGAAAATGCTATGTCTTCAAATTTAATTGGGATTTAAGTACTTCTTTTATTATACAATTACTACCTGTAATAGTAAATTGCTCAAAGCTTCCAAATATAGTTAATTTTATTAACTAACATATCAAGATAAATTTGTCATGTACAATATGTTCTGAAAAGAAAAGCAGAATGATCTCTTACATAGAGGCATTTGGGGAAGGAAATTCCAAGCGTTGCTGATTTAATTACCTTTTTCTGTTTGTTCTGTTTACTTCAGATTTAATATACAAAATTGAGCTTGCAGGGGGTCTAGGAGCGATCTTCCTTCTACTTATACTGCTGGTGGTGCTCTACAAATGCTACAACATAGAACTGATGCTCTTCTACCGACAGCGTTTCGGGGGTGATGAAACCACTGATGGTAAGCCGTCTCCTGTTTCCCAACCTCAATTAATAGGCATAACTGGTCATGGAAGACTCTATTTCTATTATTAGAAACAGAAACTAAAATATTTAGGGATAAAGGATTGTGACATGTGCAACTTACTCTCAAATAATTTAGGAAAAAGTGTTTATGAAGAAAAAACATGAATAGGCAAATCTAGATAAAGGGTATAATGCATTATTTTAAAATAATCTTATTCATGTAGTCTTCCTATGTTTGCCATCATTTCTAAATAAAACAAAACTGAGCAAGATGTTTCTTGATCTAGAGACAAACAACTGCTATGAAAGCCCTTTCCCTTAGTAGAACACAAGAATAAATTTACATGTTGTTTTTGTCTAGAAAATTAAAACTTAGATACAGGTCCTTTTTACCAATTACTATCATAAAGAAGGCAATCATGCATGCAAAAATATTTTTATAGTATGGGCATGCTCTTTTAACAGCTCAAAAATGTACATGAACTTACATATTTTTAATAATTTTATTACCATTCTTAAAGAGGACTCCAAAGTTACAAATTTAGAATGTGTCTGTTATGGTTTGAATATGTGGCAACCCCCATGGACTCATATGTGTGAACATTCAGCCTGGCTTGTAGGAGTTTTTTAGGAGGTTGTAAGACCTGATGTAGGTGCAGCCTAGCTGGAGAAACTCCATTGCTAGTGGATGAACTTAGCTAGGCATCAGTTTCTATTTGGGATCTGCTTCCTGATCGCCCAAAAGGTGAACCTGTCCCGCTGCCATGAATGTCACCATATCTTCACCATCATGAAACTAAGGCAAAGTACATATTCATATGTTACTTTTCTCAGGTAGTATGGCACAGCAATGGAAAAAGTAGCAAATGCAGTACAATATAAATTTACTATATTTGCCTTACATGACTTTGAGAAATCTTATAGATGAAGTATCAATCAGTTATTGTACTAAGTTTTACTATTTGAACATTCAGAAACATTTTCATTTTTTTCAAGAGAATAAATTGCAATTTTTCTGTTTTTTATATTTTATTTATTATTTAAAATAATTTTTAAATTTAAATATATTTTGATTATATCCTTCCCCCCATAAGTCAAACTGCTTTTTTTATATCATCACACATAAGAAATCGTATCATGTTACCATATATATAAAATGCCCACACTCCCCAACTACTATAAACCCTGGAAATATGTATGCAGAGTGTCCGATGTAAATCAGTTTTTTAAACAAAATATGCTTTTCAAGCAGTTACCTTTAAAGTCAAGTTTAAAGGTGTTTAGTTTACTGAAATATTGAAGAGTAAGTTTTTATTTACATTTCTAGTGAAGTCTTTACCTCGAAGAAGATTTAATTAATTTGCTTTTTTTTATAATGATAGCTGTGATGACAAAATTTTTGTGAAATCTGATTTTGACATTATTGTAACTATTACACAAATACTGGTATAAGTGGATCTTAGTTGACTATTGTTTTCACAGTAAGTTAGGCCAATATTTCTTGAAAAATGTACTTTCAAGTTGCGCATTTACTCAGGAATTATAGCCATGTATTTAAGATAATACACACTGATATTCAAGAATATCTTCACAAAGAGAAATAAGGGCTTGTTCCGATCATGTTTATATGCATGAAAATGTAATTAATAATATTCTGTTCCTAATATTGGAAATTAGACGTCTAATTTATACATCTGAAGTATATACTAGGAAGGAGTGTGTGTGTGTGTGTGTGTGTATGTGTGTGTGTGTGTGGTGTATGTGAGAGAGGGTGGGAGAGGGAGAGAACGTGTGTGTTCTATATGAAAGAACATGAAAAAGAGGCTCTTGTGATTAATTTGCTTTGAGTAACAATTATGAGCAATTTATTAATCTCAGTAAAAGACAATACAATTTATTAGGTTACTCTATATTAATTATTTGCTGTCATCATCTGTACACAATAACCATTAGTAACTGACTGGTTGTTGTATATAAATATAAGACTAAGTTCATGGTAATATCATTGCATTTACAAGGATCTATTTGCATCTTTAGTTCTAAGATGGTCCATTTGATCAAAAATGTCTAGTAATAATAAGAATTTTAATTAGACAATTGTATGCTCTAGTACAAGACTGATGGATTAGGGAAAGGGTGGAGGTCACTTCAAAGATCTCCACTACAAAGTAACAATTAAATGTTTCATGTTCTACATGAGCACACAGTCTCTGTACTGGCCTAAATAAATCCTAAAAAGTCAAGAAGTGTATGCTGAGGATGAATAAATATTTCATTTGTTTATTTTTTTTTTTTGTATTTGCATTGTATATACAGTGCATGCATATGCATTTGTGACTTCATGTGCCAATGTGTACACATGCAGAGGTCAGGGAAGGATATCTATCATTCTCTGGCTTCTCCAAGATGCTTTCTCTCACTGAATTAGAAGCTTTCCATTTTAGCTAGCTTGGCTAGCCTAAGAGTTCCTGATATCTTCCTGCCTCTGCCACCCCAACCAACACTAAGTATGTAAGCACTTAAAGACATGCCTGATTTTTTACATGGGTGTTCAGATTCCAATTCAAGTTCTAATACTTGTACATCAAGAGTTCTCAACCACTGAATTTAAGTGCTGAGTTATTTTATATATTCTAACAACTCATCAATACAACAGTTTTCCTGTATACTTTTTCTTTGAGACATGGTCTCTCATTGGCCTGAAACTTCAGCCTACCTTCCAGGGATGTCTCCCCTCCCATGTTATCATCATTGGGAGTACAAACATAGTTTGTTCATGGGTTTAGGGCTATTGAACTCAGGTCCTCAGGCTTTCAAAACAAGCAATATGCACAAGTACACACATACATGTACATACACATATATGAATTTCATGAAAGTTTTATGGAAAGGATTTGTTATATAAAATAGAATTCATCCAATAAGCTTTGATGTTCTAGCCAATTTTGATTCCTCTCATTTTTGCTCACCACAGATTGCTTTATTTATTGGATCTATCAGTTTTTCAATAAATGTCTAAAAGTCTCATTCTCTTATAGTCTCCATTCAGATCAACACTATATACACATATACACATAAGTCCTGAATTAGTTACTGGGTATATGATAATCAACAATGTTACAGAGTTCTGTTCCCTTGAGAAGCTTAGGACTTTGTTCAGTATAGCTGCAGGAGAACTGGGCTGCAAAAACAGGAATGGCTCCCCGATGATGAACAAAATTAAAATTAGATTTGAAAATATGGAAGGACAGGTGTGGCAACAAGAAAATTCCTCCACAAATAGTTTGGTTGTCTTTGTAACTTCTCTCTTCATTAGGAACAGCATAGCTTTGATGACTTCCTTCTAATGCCTTGTCTGCATTGTTCTCTATTTTCTGGTTCCTCAAATAAGTTTAGTCAGCATGATTTAGTACAGAAGACTCATTAGTGTTGTCTAGAAAAGTGGTGTCCCAGAACTGCCTCTTGGTTTGCAAACAATTGTCAAGCCTGCCTGTTAACTTTATTTGCATCGTGTTGATGCTTTTACTCTATTCATCTTGTCCCTCTTTGTAAGCAACAGCTGTGGCTATTCATGAAAATTTCTTGGCTCTCTACATAAGGCTGAAGTGCCTTTTAAAGCTATGGCATCTGAGTCATTGCTGGCTCACTAGCTGGCATCCTGAAGTTTCTGAGACATCTGACATGGTTGCTTTGAGAGCTCTTTTCCTGCTACAGCCAGCGACAATATGCCCTTCACCTTTTATTCACCTTGTAGGGACATAACTGAAACCAAAGCACCATTTTCCCAGAAAGTGATGTGCTTCCAGAATTCTAAGTAAAACTGATTATACAGGTACATATTCAAGTATTAACATGCTAAAGACATGGATATTCTTTTTCATAACTGATTCGGTATATGAAAATATAGAAATAATTTACTAGAAGAACATGTATGTATTGAACTATAATATTAGGGCATAGTAAAACAAGTGAAGATAGTACCAGGTACATGTGAGTTTCAGCATAGTCAGAGAGTAAATCACCACAGTCTGAATAAGCAGTGGGCTAAGATTCTAAAACTTCTCATAATGTAGATAGATGATAGAGTCACATAGCCACTGAAGATAGTTAAGCACACAGTAGATGCTCAACAAATCATTGATGAGTAAAGTAATATGTAGTTCAGTTTAGTTAGGTTTGTGAGATGGGAAACAATGGTGTAGCCTGACATGGAGTTTGAGGCAGCAATACTATCTACGAAGAACAATAAAACATATTCTGCTCATAGAAATAGAGCTTTTTGTCCTTTGGACTGTTTTATTCTTCCAGCTGTGCATCATCGACAGCTTTGAGTCCCAGGTGAGTAATTACAGCTGGAGAAAGTCAGGGGCCTGCAGGTGCATCCTGTGCTTGATTGGAGCAAGGGCAGAGGTGCTAGCATTTCCAGGAGGTTCTTACATTAGCATTGCTGGAGAACATTTCCAATTCCAAGTAGAGTTTTATGTATAACAGTGGAATGTGTCCAATTTGTAAGCCAAAAGATCTTCTCAACTATCCAGGACATTGTTTTGTGTTCATCTGCTCCTAGGCAATCAAGAAATCTAAGCAAGGTTTAGAAGCCTTGTACAGTTTTCGGGCATGCTTAAGTGTGTTCAGCTTTCCTCTGGATCTCAGACACCATCTTAACATCAATAACCATAGGTCTCTTCTTGCAGAGGTAAAAGGGGCAGAATTGCACAAGAATTTGAACATAAGTCTCATATTAGAAGTCTCAGGGATTCCCACCTACTCCAACAATAGGGCAATGCATTTCTTGCTTTATGCCTGTAGTTTACACCCCATCCAGTCACTAGGACCAAAATACTAATGGGGTAGGTAAGTAAATGCCTACCTTATTTTATAAAATACCATATGACAAAATTTTAACTATATTCTAATCAGATCTGTTTTAGTGGAAAATGTTGATGTATTTTAGAAATAGATGCTTACTAGTCTTTCAAAATCAATGTTTTCAAGAAACTGGTATTAATAAGCACTATTACTTATTCATGGACTTATGCTCACTAAATTAACTTTAAAAATAATTTTCTTTAGTAAGAGAATTTTGATCATACAGCAACTTTTCTGATATGTTCCTACTAAAACATATGGGGAGGCTAACAAAACAGATAGCTGTGTTCATTAACATAAACATTTGTACTTTAGAGAGATTGGCTCTGATCCAGTACAGCAAAGGAGGGTAAAAATATGCTTGCAAAGTACAGTTAACTCCATGACTAAACGTGTGAAGAGAAGAGCTAGTTTGGCAATATTGGAAGGAGGTATATTTTGAAACAAAGGCTTCTTTTGGAAGTTGTGTCGAATTACTTGGCTGAACAAGACTAACAGGCAATGTATTTGTATAAAAAGCAGCTGCTGTTTCTGCTATTTGGTAATGAACTGCTTTTTGTATATGAAGATGATGACACTAACCAACTGGAAGTGTGGCATATGTGAGTACAGTCTCCAGGAGTGAAGCTGGATTACTTCAATCTTTCACAGTTTAGGGCCCAGCCCCTTTGGATCTCATGCACATATTTGTGCAAACCGAGGTACAGTCTGTGACTAAATGGCAGAGCCAAACCAACTGGCACATGAAGGGTTCAAATCCATGACTTCGGCTGATTTAGTCCTGCATTCAAACACACTGAGATAATCATTTACAGAAATCACTGAATATCACAAATGGAGCTCCTCACCAAATGGCACAAATAATAAATCTTTGTTCTATTCTGTCCTGACTCTAAGTGGCCAACTTCATAACAGTTTGAGGTCATTTCATATGAAATATTTATGTTAAAATAGACTGCATTACCTATAACGTGAATTATTTTTCCAGTTTTTAAAGATTATCACTAATTACAATGCTTATTCCTGCTTGTTAGTTGTTACAGACGTCTAATATTCAAAGGGAACCCTCTAATATTTACCACTTTTGTTGTTGTTACTGTTATTCTTTAAGACAACAAAGAATATGATGCCTATCTCTCTTACACAAAAGTGGATCAAGATACGTTGGACTGTGACAATACTGAGGAAGAGCAGTTTGCTCTTGAAATACTGCCAGATGTCCTAGAAAAACACTATGGATATAAACTCTTTATCCCAGAAAGAGATCTGATTCCAAGTGGAAGTAAGTAACTTTGCATTTTGTATTTAAAACATTCCTTTCCTTTCAGCAAATTATATGGACGTGGCAAGCTCCAGAGCCAACTTTTTAGAAAACTGTTTCCTCACAGTAGACGAGTTTTCAAATTCAAATTTCTCCTCCTATATATATTGTGACTTTAGAGCATCTGAAGTTTTTGGAAGGTATTCTCATTTATAACTTAAGTGTAGTTTTAAAACTTATATTATAAGTGTGGTTTTTATTACATCGCTTTAGTTTCTCGGGTAATAATGACATTTCATTTAAAAATAAGCTGTAAAATTCAGTTAAAGTTACTTCGGTGTGCTGCAGTCCCAAACTGGTCTTCCGTCATTGTTTCTACTTATAAATATAATAAATATCACTAATAACTTTGAATCTTTGCCTTTCATCCTTGTTATTCACTATGCCTTGTCACTCATTCACAGATTTATGGAAAAATCCACTTTAAAAGGTGTATGACGCCATTGGGAGCAGTATTTTCTGTATGTATTTAATATTTAAATAAAGTTTAAGATGTGCCAGACACTGTAGGTTTGAATGCTACTTTTCACTAATGCTATATATTGAAAGCTACATTTGAGCTTTCAGAGTAAATCCAGTTTCAAGTCAAAATGCCTGCTTTGTTCTTGTTAAAAACATATGCTTTGTTTAGAACATATACATGGTAAAATATAAGGAGAACATAGGCCTAAGAGATTGTCCCTGCCCTCAAAGGTCTTTTAAAAATATTGAGGAAAAATCAATGGACTATAACATATTTGCATATGTGTCTGTTGAAATTCTTAAATATGCAAATTTACACACATGAGATAATTACAAAAAAAAACTTTATCTTTAGACTTGATGGCATTTAAGATAATTTGACATTTATCACATTTCAGACTTACAATTCTGTGTGTGTGTGTGTGTGTGTGTGTGTGTGCGTGCTTGCCTGAAAGAGAGAGACAATGTTTATGTATTTATCTTCCAGATGAGGAAACAAAGGCTCAAAGAAGCCCAAGGTCACACGGCTGTCAAAAATAGAGCTGGATATAGAATATAGATCTCACTCTGCTAGATCATACTGTTCCTCAGTAGTATTTCAGATCACGGTCAGCTCACCATGGTTATTAAACTAATGAGAAACAAATGGGAACCAACTGTGTCTTTATTAATTCTCTTTCTTCTTGAGGATCATGTGTATGTATGTATGAGGGTATTTACTAGTATGTGCATTTAATGTGCATTTAAAGGTCCAAAGAAAACAATATTTACAAGTTAATTCTTTTCCTCAATGAAAATGTCTCTAAGCTTCTTTTTCCCAGGGTCTCTCTACTCTTTTCTTTTTTGTAATTTTGCCTACTTTCATCACTTGAAATACAATGCTATAGCAATAGATTGCCCAAGGAATATCCTGATGCTTTGGAGTCATTTTTATGCCTCAGTGTCTTTCTCCCAAACCATGTCCCTTGTGTCTTTTCCATTCTCACTTCTATTATCATAGCTTAGACAGCAATTTTATGACTCTGATAATATTGATTATATCTCTATTTTCTTTAAACTTTCACTGTTCCATGTAATCTGTTAATATGTGTGCATCCCCAACAGTACCAAAGCACTGTTCCACAAACTTTGATTTTTTTCACTATTTCCTCCAAGATAAAATCTATAACCTTCTTTAAACACTTTCATAATTGGCTACTAGCCCAGATTGTTCTCCTATTGACCATTTTATTTGTTACCTATTCAAAGCTTCTACACAAGCCAAGTTGTGCCTATGACATGCATTATGTATGTCTCCGCACTGTGTTTGTTCATGTTAGCCATTTGAAGACCCTATTGATTATTTTCCGTATCACTTACTGATTTTGTGGAAAATCTGTTGTAATCTCTTCAGCCTTAGAAGTCATGGTGTATATGTACTCTTTGACTATAAATGTGCAGACCTATGATATTTTGTTGGATTTTGTAACTTTATGTAGCATTCCATTTATTTATATCTTACCAATATGATTATAAGTTCCATGAGTATTGTACTGTATTTCATTTATCTTCATAATGATATTGTCATCTAATACAGTTTAAAGTGATATGGTGCCTCATCATAACTGTTAATATATTTTCAACAGTGTTATTTTAAGAGAAGAACAAGTAATGAAAATAAGCAAGATCTTTACTTTTGGTAGCCCTTCTCTGTTTTAAAATATTTTTTATTAATCCTTTGACATGTTGATATATTTATTTGTTTTTGTTTTTGTTATGTTTTGTTTTGTTTTGAAACAGGGTTTCTCTGTGTAGCTTTGGAGCGTGTCCTGGATCTCACTCTGTAGACCAGGCTGGACTCAAACTCACAAAGATTCACGTGGCTCTGCCTCCCGAGTGCTGGGATTAAAGGCGTGCACCACCACCACTTGGCATCATATAGCATATTTTGATCATATTCTTTTCCTTTACCCAACTCCTCCCAGATTGGTCCTCAAGATAATACAAATATAACATGCTTTTTAAATTATCTTAAATTATCTTGACTATTAATTTACTAAACAATATGTCTAAACAATGTGTCACTCTTGTGCATAATCTGTTACAAACCCGAGTGCATAAGCCAATGTTCCATCTAAGACTTTGGTGCTGTTGGCGCTTTGTAAGTGTCTTTGACACTTCAGTACTGTGATGGGTGAACCAACCATGATTCCAGCACTTAGAGCTTACTTTCTAGAAAGAGGTTACACATCAAATGCAGCAAAGATTTGATAGTCCATAGAAGATCATTTTCATATTTTTGAGATTTTACACTCATCAGAATGAGCAGGGACTTGATCCAGAGTACTAGATGGTACATGAAAATATTTTTTCAACAGTCAGCCATTTGAGAAAACTATGAAACTTTTAGATGCAACCACTGGAGGGTGTTTGCTTTTAATCCTTCCTTCCTGAACTAGGGAATTCATGTTCTCTGAATTCCGATTTGTGAGTATAACCTGCAGAGGTTCTTAAAAAGGCTCTTTGACAATTTTTCCTTTCCATCAACATTTCAGTGCTAGCTGAGCAGTCACCATGTCACGATTAACAAGTTTTTCCTTGGCATTTTTAGCACGCATTCAGGAAGTCGATGAAGTATATGAATAATATACTTGATTTACACATGAATGACAGAGTAGAACATTTTGGACCTGGTGTATGTGTGTTATTAAAGAAGCTTCTGTGGTCTGAATTTGCAGCCATTGGTACAGATTTAACAGGTTATGCTATATAAATATAGACACATTCCTGTGGGGAGAACCTAGTTACAATATTATAAGCTGTTTTTGTCCCTCACATCTCATTTAATGCATATTGACCCAAGACTATGCATTCCTCCAAAAGTAGCAACAAGACCTTTGACGACTATAAAAGCAAACTTCGTAAGATCCTTCTTGATGCAGAATGATAACTCTCTGTGAATCAAATTAGTTTGAATCTCACTCCCTTTTATTTATCTTCACTTTTCTGCCTCTCACAGTACTCCACTCAAGCCTGTCAGCTCAAAATATTTCTAATGCCCAGAATTTTAAAGGTTCATGTATCTCAGTCTCAGTCTCTCTCTTTCTCTCTCCCTCCCTCTCTCTCTCTTTTTCTCCATTAACAATTCTCAGAAAGTACTGATAAAAAGATGTGGATCTTTCAGATGAATTGGAGTTTTACCACTCGCCTACTGGGAAAATTGTTGTGTGCCTGCTACGAACCATAGAGATAGGAATATTTGACACAAATATTTTCCCTAAATTCTGAGACCAACTCTTTAGATTTGGGGCATTATTTTCCTGGCAGTAACTACGTTTCCATTCGTGAGCCAGCGGCCAAGATCTTCTTTATGTTTTCTCAGGTTAGGTGCCTGGATGTGGCAAGAATTTGTACTTTCCAGTAAAAATTTGGTCTGTTTCTTCCCAGACTAGAAACATCTGTCCCTGAGAACAGTGAAAGCAACTTTGTTGCCAACAAGCCTCTGTATGTCAGAAGTGACAAGCAACCAAAAGAAAGCCAGAGAGAAAACACCCTACTCAAACTGCCTAGAGACACAAACTTGAGAAGTCGAGATTTTCTCACCCTTGCAGCTGCTGAGTTTTGTGGTGTAAAGTACCCTACACAGAGCACATTGTGTTCATGGGGCCTAGTGGATCCTTGAGGAATGAACAGATGTGCTCTGAAGCTGACATGTGACCAACAGAACCCAGCTGTGCAATTGAGATCTTGAAATTGAGGACATTTTTTGGATGAGTACCATTTAGCCTCTTGGACCCATCTTATCTCAGAGTTTCTGCACAGATTATGAAACATTAAAGTATAAAAAGCTATGGGATCTGGCTGAGGCCCACTGGTTTGAAGGGGAAAGGAGCATTCTAAGACAAATAAAATAAAATAAAACTCAAGAATCAATCCTATATTCTTCATTTACCTTTAAAAGACAGAAAGGTCCTTAAAAATGTATTAGTAACAATTATGACTCAAACTTATTCTAGCAGAAGTTTTGGACAAAAATATAATTCTGTAAGTGGTAACTTACAGAAAAAAACAGTCCTTCACAAGCATTACCTCAATTTCCCCTTTTATTCATATAAATATTTGGAAGATCTCTACATGAATTATTTATTCATGACTATGGTAGAAAAAGACACTAGTGAACTAAAATATTATTATGTATATGACTGACCAACCACGGCCCTCGAAATTATATCTATAAATTTGATCTCAAATATCATTTTTTACTTATTTTCATGCCCAAATTTCTATGAGGCTCTCTCACTCAAGAATTGCAGCACTTCTTCACAAATTCAATTATCTTATTTTATGTATTTGCTAAACTTTCCTCACTAATCTAATCTTCAGGCTCTTAATGCTTAAGACCAACCATGGGATTGTTCTGACAATGAAATGACAAATGACTGGAGAATACATCTGCTGTCAGATGATCCCTAGTCATTTCTGAAGTGAGGCATGTAAAAAATATTTTTTATGCATGGACCTGCAAGTTTGCATTGCCAATAGTTCTTATAATCGCTGAACAGATTGGACACAATTCAAGTAAGTTGTCCTTGGGGAGGAATAAAATCCTTTTCCAGGCAATCTAATGTCTGTGACCTAAAAAGTGTGAGGCAGAGGTGACATGTACAGCCAATGAAATTTAAAACGTTGTTTGAAATTTATTCACATAGTATAAAATTAGGTGTCTTGACAATTTCCTTCATGCTAGAAACAAAAAAGAGCAGAAATTATACTCTAATTACTCCAAAATTTACTAAGGTTAAATGGACTAGTTTTCTCATCAACATTTGAGGTAGATGTTAGAATCCATTGTGCAGAATTTTAATCAGGAAATATGGAGTTTAAACTAAAGGCATTTTTAAACAATCAAATGAGCAGGATAATGTCTTAACACTGAAGCAAATACAGAAAAATCTCCATGAGCAGTAATAGCTTTATTCCATAATCAGTAAGTTGACACTGCTGTCAATTAGTTACATACGCACCTTTCTAGGGCCGATGAAGAAGGGGGAAGGAAGACAGAGCATGGGTGTTCTGATGCCGTGTTATACTCCAATTTCTCTTTCTCTGATTAGTCTTCAAATGTGAAGAAGTGAAAGAAAACAGAATGTAAACACTATTCCCACAGGTGAAATGCAATACCAAGTATGAAGAACTCACTACCAGAAATAAGGCCTCCAAAATCATAGATGTAACAGAATAAAGTTCCCCCAACACACAAGCTCTGAGCAAATCTAAGTTAACTGTTGATTTACCCACTAATCATTCTTCAGTAGGATTCTTACAGTAGTTAGTCAAGAATGAACTTTCTGTTGCGAAATTAAACCCTGCTAACTAGTTGTCAACTATCAAGCTAATGACTTGAGAAGTAGGGGAAAGAGGGAAGACTTTGTAGGGCATGTAATATCATACATGGGAAGTACATCCCTACACATGCACCCAGCTAAAGGAAAATGGTGGAGTCTGCCTCGGTAGCAAATAATGGACAGACTCTCACAACTGACAAAGTGGAAAAATCCAAATAATATTTTCAATCAAGTGGTAATAAAAGTACCTCATTAGAAGCTTCATAGTATGCCAAAGGTCTGAGAAATTTTCAATCATAGGTACCTAGTAGTGAAAATATGTTTTTTTTATTATATAGGAAACACACAGATTTTTAACTTAATTTTTGATACATTAACCTATATTTTTAAAGATACTGTTGTTGTTGTTGTTTATTAGTTAACAATGTTCACCAAAAACTGAGAGCATTATATGCTTTGATGCATCCCATCTCATTCTAACGATATGTTTTTGTATAAGAGCTGTACATAATTGTGTCTTTAATTTGCAAGATTCATTTGAATCTGGTAGAGTACCAAATTATGCCTAGACCCTAAATATTTGATCTTTTAACTTAAAAAATATGCCACATACTCTGATAATAACTCCAACATAACTACAAGTACCAATGCAAAAACAATTTGCAAATTGCTAATTGATTAACTTGCAAAATCAGATTATCAGTAGCTAGAGGCAGACCACTGAAGAATCTGTTAATATAGATAGAGTTTTAGTTTTGCTCCTGTCTTCTCTACCTCTACAGCCAATCCAGAGCTTTAGAGTGAGAAGGGTACTGAAGTCTTCAAA
Organism: Peromyscus californicus insignis; assembly: GCF_007827085.1. Lineage (NCBI taxonomy): Eukaryota > Metazoa > Chordata > Mammalia > Rodentia > Cricetidae > Peromyscus > Peromyscus californicus. Next base: position 88,394,893 of record NW_026294391.1, read on the forward strand.
GCCATACATATCTCTCTAGATGCAGTTAATTAGGACTGCTGGTCTTTGTTTCTATTTTATTTGTGTTTCCTCCTTCATTTTACCCTTTGCTTTATTAAAACAAGCACAATTCATTTTCCGATCAGTTTTCTTTAATCTAATCCTACTCCTCTGAATAAATCCACTGGAATTTTATTTAATCAAACTTCTGAAAGAGATTTTTTTAATCAAATTCACCATACTTTTAGTAGTGTTTTAAGTGATCACTTCTATTGATTTTCCCCAATAATGATGTTGTCTAGTGACAATGCATTTTCTTTGACAATGTGTTGAAAAGACTCAATCCCTAGAAAAGACAAAATGAGATGCTTCTTGGTGTTGGCATGTAAAATACGAATTTTTTTTTCCTATCCTAACTTAGGCACCTCAATCAAAATCCCATTGAAGTTTTTTTTTTTTTGCTTTGCCTAGCTATGAAGGTCATGGATAGGTTAAATGTGCTTGGCTGGCTTTGTTTCATGTCTCTTATTCTGCCTGTGCTTTCATAGATTCATCTAGAGAAACAAGAATCAGTACAGCCCCCTTTGGTCTTCTCTGCCATCAGAAGTTACTTAAAACCAAAACTTGCAAAAAGACATGACAGCATGACACTGTGACCTTTCATTTAAGGGATGCTATATATTTTTATGTGGGGGAAAAAGCATCTTTTAAGGGATTTTTTTTTTTTTGCTACTCTGTTGCTAAATTTGTCTGAACAAATCAGGGCAAGATATAGTGAGTATTCATATGTGCTGAGGATTTGGGGTTTTTTTTGAAAAATGTTTCTTTATTATCACTTTGTGGTAACAAGCTTTTTAATTCGTTTTCTGAAGGCTTCTAAAATGTCTCCCACAAAACCACAGCCTACCAGGGCAGACCTGACTGCCTGTCGGACGCTGTGCTTTGGACGAGCAATGTCTTAACTTGATACCTGTTTCTGCTTAGTTTATTTGGAACTGTTCCATGCCTAACCACCCTGCCTGGTCTATAATTCAGTGGTGGCAAATCTTCTCTGTAAAGGTCCAGATAGTAAATATTTTAAGATTTGTGGATCACGTATGCTCTCCCTTACATCATGTTCAACATCTTAAAAATCTTATTCATCATCCTCAAAAGAAAAAAAAAACTTTCAAAATGTAAAAATGTCACTCTTTGTTCATCAGCCACCCAAAAACAGGTCATGGGTTTTAGAAGATCAGGTTTAAAATCACAGTCATTAGATACAGATATACAACCCCGAGGTGAGGGGGGAATTGTCTTGAGCGTTTGCTTCATACACACAGCCAGCCAACAGGGACTTCCTGGCTCAAGACTAACAAGTAAAAATCTTTGGACCATGCCTCGATTGTTCCTTCTTCATTCTGTACATTTTCGCATCACAGCTAGGTTCTTGTTTTTCCCATGGAAAAAGAAAAAGCTGAAAGGAAAGAGAGAACCAAGAGGAAGAAGGATGGTGAGGGGAGAAAGAAATGAAATACTAACTGCGAAATTAACAAGAAAAAATTAAAGAAAGAGAAAGAAGGAAAAGTTGGACGTGACAGGAAAGGATGGAAAAAGCAGAAAAGAAGAAAAACATAAAGGGAGAGAGCAAGTGGTAGAGAGCGGGAGAGGAGAGAGAAAAGAGGAAAAGAGAGAGTGAGCCGGGCAGCTCTTAGCGGCACCTCCCCAGCTGCTTTCAAATATTGAGGTTGCTGCCCAGCCACTGATCACCATCCCAAGAAGTGAAATGTGGGCTTCACATCTGAAAACTTCCACTTGCTTTTTCACCAAGTGAAATGGAACACAGAATTCAAGGCCCAAGCAAATGGCTTGTGTTTTCTTTGGGACACTTGGGCTATTTCTACCCAGGGAAAATTTTGATGTACTGTCTAACTCCAGTACATATGATTAATGTATATATAGGGCAAACCAGGATAATTCCGGTTTTTTTTCTTCCACAGCAGGTTTTCAGCCCGAATTATCTGGATGCTTGCCTCAACTCTCCACTAGGCTTTGCCAGGATAAGCACAGCCAGTGTAGTATGCAGGAGACTGGGACCACTCCCTCTCTCCAAGGTTCCCTTCAACACCCACACCCTGTGCAGCTGAGCAGAGTAGGAACTGTCCTAATAAATTTCTTCTGGGGGCAAAAGTTTCTAAGATGCCACTAAACCCATAAGTGTTGCATTCTGCTTAGATGTAAAATGGGAAAAAATATAATAGATGTGTGAACTGGGAGAAGCATACTAATGGGAAAGTATTTTACACTCTTCCATTCCCCATCCCAGAAAGTGACCAATAAAGCTGAAGTCCATGATAGCTCAATTAAATCAATTGCTGCTTGACTTATAATTTCTCTTTATGTAGAGATATATAGCTTTTAATTTTTAAAAACATTTGTCCAAGCACTTAGGACCCCTTTCTGAGAAATGGCAGCGAATCATAGAAGTTATCTTTACGGTTTCTGCTGTCCCTTTTTTTTTGACAACTGCTGTTTCCTCTTGAGATAGAAGTTTTGCAGAGTTCATTCCCCACCTTCCTAGACTGCCTACCCCAATCCTAACTCTTCTCTGTAAGCATCTTTTTATTACTGCTCTAAATATTCACATTTTAGTTAATTCTTTGAGAAATTCACATAATGAGATTTGATCACATTCACCATCCTCACCTAACTCATCCCAAATTTTTGTTTTTAATGGTACATTTAGAATATAGCCTAACATAAAAAATAGTGTTGGTCATGGAAGTATATTTACTATGACTACTGAAATGGTGTGTATGCTACTTTTTAAAATTCCAAAGTGTAGGCTGAAATTTGATGAGACAAGAATTATAGTGAAAATAAAGTCTTGGGAAATTATTAGTAACCGAAATTTCTATGAAATTACAATGAACTCATTATCCACCCAATAAAAGTATATCCTCTTGTATTCTTGCACCAATACCATGTTTCTGGGCGTGGGATTTGTTTTGTTTTATTTTTGCTCTGGAGAAAAGGTGTAAAGCATCATGGGAAAGATACATGATAGTTTATTTTACTGTATCTTACAGATCCAACTTCTAATGATGAAGCTTCCCACATAACTTCTTTCTTTTTGGGAGCAGAAGGGAAGGAAGAAAATGAAGAGTCAGAGCTGTTGATACATTGGGATAGTATCTTTCCACTCTATTGAGACTTTCCACCTTTCCTTCCACTTTGTTTCCCCAGCCCTCTCAGTGACAAACCTCCCCAGAGCTGTGTGTGCAGTGGTTTTGTAGATTGTAATGCCGACTTTTCCCTCTGAATACACACTCTCTAAAGGAAAACACTTAAAATTATTGAGAGGTTGCATCCCAACTCAGCGACTAGCCTCATCCTCTAAAGTACTGTCAAATGTAACTACTGCATGAGAATACTCTGAAATATATTTTTTAAAAAATTAACAAGAAATTGTTAAATGGACAATTCCATGTATCTCTTTGAAATGTTTATTTTGTTGTTGCTGCTGTTGTTGTTTATGAGCAGGGATGTGTAGAAATGTTGCTCATTATTACTTTTGAAAGTTTTCTCACTGCCAATTGGTAAAAATATGGTCCTGGAAAAAGAAGATCATTTGTAAAATGTGCATCTGTAAAATAAGTTTCCCTTTTCAAATGGCTTGTACTGAGCTGTTTGATGTCCCCCATGATATGTGCTGAATGTGACTATTCAAAAGCAGTCCATAACCTGGGGCAGCTTTGTAGTGACCAATGTTGCTATGCTTCTGTAAGCACTGCTTTTGCTAGAGGGCACTGTACATTAGACAGGGCCTCATGCTCTGCTTAGTAAAGACTGCTTTCTGGTGCAGCAACTGTGTCCAAGTCTCTATTTTTTGATATCACACGGATATGGGCTTCCCTTTATGGCAGATGAGACTGTGGGAAGTGTGATTTCAAAAGGATTAATGCATGGGGTAAACAAACCCAGAGGCAAGTTGAGTATTCTTCTACTACGAAGAAAGCCATAACATATTCACCGCATTTTCAGAATTGCAACATAAAAGTTTATTTATAAGTATCTATCCTCCTTTCCTCTTTACCAGTCATTCTATTCCATTACCATCACCAACTCTAACTCCACCCTTCATTCTTCATCCTTGAACCAAAAAGCAATAGATTGTTCCTATTTAATTCATGAACACACATCACTTCCATATCTATTAGTTGGAAGGACAATATTGAGGACCTAATGATGCAAATGACAAAAGGTATTCTGATAAATAAGGTGATTGTGATTCTAGAAGAGATTTTCCACCATATCCATCTTACAATCTCTCCTGTTGGTAGCACACACACATAGCTTCTGTAATATTTTAGCAGTTGAATAGGAGTCATGTGTACCATTATTATTTGTTAGCTAAAAGTTATAAAACACAGAAAGAAAGGAGGAAAATACACCAAACTCAAAAGTAAAATTACCAATTATTAAAGGGTTTCTGTTCATTTTTCATCAACTCGTTGATTATTTGTTCACTTAGAGTACTAACTTACTAGTCTGGAAGTTGGTCTTGACTTAAATGATTAAATAAACAAAAAAAAATACTGAAATTCACCTAAACTCTGAAGAAGCCAAAGTTTGTATGGGTCATCAGTACACTGTAAGTAATAATAAAGCAAAAAATAAGGATTTAATCAGTTGTTTATAATTTCTTAATTGTTGCAGAAATGGGCTTTCTGGACATGCAATACACAAGAGAAAATGTAATGGACTTTATGAAAGACTGGATCTAAAATGCAAACCTAATGCTTTAAAGACTAGCAATGTCTTTGTTTTACTCTTTCTCTCTTTCTGTGATTTATAGCATACATTGAAGATCTCACAAGATGTGTTGAACAAAGCAGAAGACTTATTATCGTGCTAACTCCAGACTATATTCTCAGACGGGGATGGAGTATTTTCGAACTGGAAAGCAGACTCCATAACATGCTAGTCAGTGGAGAAATCAAAGTGATTTTGATTGAGTGTACAGAATTAAAAGGGAAGGTGAATTGCCAGGAAGTGGAATCACTAAAGCACAACATCAAACTTCTATCACTGATCAAGTGGAAGGGACCCAAAAGCAGCAAATTAAATTCCAAGTTTTGGAAGCACTTAGTGTATGAAATGCCCATCAAGAAAAAAGAAATGCTATCCCATTGCCATGTTCTAGACTCTGCAGAACAGGGGCTTTTTGGAGAACTTCAGCCTATACCTTCAATTGCCATGACAAGTACATCAGCCACAATGGTGCCATCGCAAGCTGATCTCCCTGATTTCCACCATTCGGATTCAATGCAAATGAGGCACTGTTGCAGAGGATACAAACACGAGATGTCAACCAACACCCTGTCAGTACCTTCCTTAGGCAACCACCACACTTACTGTAACTTGCCACTGACACTCCTCAACGGACAGCTACCCCTTAATAATTCCCTGAAAGAGACTGAGGAATTTTCAAGGAACAATTCCCTACTGCCGTTATCATCCAAAGAGCTTAGCTTCACCAGTGATATTTGGTAGTGAGAAAAAAATCTCAATTCCTCTGAACATCTACATGAGAATATGGAATTTCTGCTATACTGAGCATAAATTACACCTAAAAACATTGAGGTGCTGAAAATGTGAAGAAAAAGGCACAAAAAAATCAAGTTTATACTTAAATATTTTTGTTTACATTTATAGAATAGTGGGGGAATAGAAGGTCTTGCTTTTGTAGTGTGGCACCTTGTCCCAATGTACAGTTTTGATTTTTTCCTAAAAAGAAAAAAATTGAATTATGTCCTTTTCAAGTAAGTTTTATGGCACCACAAGGATTGCCCATATTTAAGAATTCAGCATTTAAACGTATTTTTCAAAAAAAAATGGAAATCCTAGAGACTCGATGAATTTGAAAATTATGAGTGAATTTTTAAGTGAAAGAAGAACTTCTATAGAATAACTGAAAACAGTTGGGAATTACAAAGGAAAAATTGATGCAGCCAATTGAAAGATTGTTTGTCCAGGAAGATCAGTTGAGAAAATAGTATGATTGAAACATTTACATCTTCTTCAACATAATGGACAACTTCTGTAGACTAAATCAACAGCCTGTAATAACAGCTTTTAGTTCTATTAGACAAGCACAGTAACTGTAGCCACACTGGTAGGTAGGGAAACTATGTGCATTCCTTAAGCAAATGAATAGACAGCTCTAAGCTCTTTAAAGATGATTTTTAGTAAGCCTTATGACTTTCTGGATCATTAAAAAAACATTTTACAACTCTGAAAATGCATCTTAAAGTGCACATTTTATTGTTTTCTAAAACATTCCTATTTAGATGTTTTCTTCCCAAACACTCTTGTGATCTTCTCGAAGATTTATGTGAAGATGTGGGCATTGTCCTACTTGTTTTTCAGCCTTACTGCAAGTTGAACTTAAATACATATTGACTGCAAATGTCTGCAGTTGGAAAGAGGTAACGACACTATTCAGAAATGAAGTGCTAAGCGATTCGAGTTTACGAGTGATAGGGCAGCGACTGCAGACTTTTCATTTGTACATACAACAAGTCTGTTCCTGCAGAAGTATCTGTATTCCCAGTGCTTCAGAGAACATACTTGGTAGACTGAACTTGTCTACTCTCATGCAATGACTGTGACTGTACCATCTAAGAACGTCTTTGTCAATAGCCTATCTCCTATTGGCTATAAGAAATGTACTCCTATTCTAGCATTTATTGTGGATTACGGCTTTCCATCACTTACTATTAGTTTGGTGTGCTCTCCAACTTGATACCTGTGGGGGTCAATTTCATAACTGCTTATCAAAGTTGATTCAGAAATTTTGCAAATGGTTCTTACATAAAGTTCTTGAACAATTATAAACAAGGACAATGTACACAATGTGTAAAAATTAAGGCTTTGTTTACCCCTTGTGATTGTGAGACCCAAAAGTAGAAGCAAACATAAGAAAATATTCTTTGATGATCTGTCTCTAATCTCTTTCCATGGTTGGTTCCCTGTAATCCACCTATTCTGTGAAAGTACCTGTTTCTCTATTGCTTTTCTATATCTAACTGTTCAGAAAATGCATTATGCACCAAGCTGAGTGAAATTTCACAGTGATACATGTTCGTTTCACAGGGAGACAATTAGTTTCCCCTTTGAAAAGTCCTGTTCAATATATGTAGGTATTTCATAGATGTATTTTTTTCCACCAAGAATGGAAACTTCTGTTAAAACTATAGGTATTTCAAAATGAAAATGTATCAATTCTGAAGTGTTTTTCCAGTGTTATAAAGTTGTATTTACTCTGGGTGTTCCTTAATGCTATGTGTAATGACTAAATTAATAATCTGCATGAAATGAGTGCTACATGTTTTAAGTGGACAATTGTACTTTATACTATTTTATTTTTCACAGAAATCTAGATTAATTCAAATAGAATGTTCAGTCGTATTTTTAAACTAATAGTTCTGTATTGAGCATGCCAGTTCTGAAAATATAACATGGGCCTCTCTGCTTCCTTTATTTACAATGATTAAACGTGGGTAGCAATTTGAGTTGGCTGGCCACAATGTGTCCTTTCACTGCTTGTAGGTACTCAGAAACAGAGCATTCACACTTGTGCTGGGGAACTTGACAAGAAACCTTTTCTACCATTTTCAGGAACTAATGTGTACACTATCTATAAAAATTTATTTCTAGATGGCAATTCAAAATTTAATTTTCATCTGAGATTTTTTTTGAAAAGATACAGCCCATAGGGTATAGTAAGTAGTCTAGAACACAGTGTATGCTTCCAGTTGTTTTTACAGTGAAACTTTTTTTTCCCTTTTTAGCTTTTCACTGAATTTTGGAAATCTAGGAAACCATGGTTACCATAGTCCTTACACACTCAAAACAAATTTATTATTATGTTATTGTATGCAAAAATACATTTACAAACTGAATTTTAAAGGTGAAGCATTCTGAAAACCAAAATGAAAAATATAAAAAGAATGATAATATGTACAAATCAAAACATTCCATTAAGCATAAACAATGCTCAAGGATATGGACAACATGTTCTTGATGGGTTTGATAAGTATGGTCCCTGATCTAACCAGAAAAATAATGTTGCTGTGCACTTTCTGAAAAGAATATATCATTCACCACTGCTTCTAAACCTTAATTGAATTAGAGCCAAATCTGTCCTAATTTCAAGAATTCCTTCAAAACTATGACACAGAGACGCCATGTAACATCATGTAAAAGGAAGATGTTTTGGTTGTGTATTGAATGATAATATTGTACAGTTTAAAGCTGCTAGAAGGATGCAGTGAGAAGTGTGAACAGTTCAGTTGTGAAGACACATTTATACGACTTCACTATGAGCTGAAATGGAAATGAATAGTAACCAAATGATTACAATGTAATCTGTTAGAAAATTATAAGCTAAAAAAAAAAGAAAATTCTGAAAAGAATAGGGAGGAAAAGCTTAAACAACTGTAGTATTTATAGGTCTTAGAAGAGGATAGAATCACAGGTCTAAAGCCTCTGCTGTCTTTTGACATTTTATTTTTAAATAAACTAACACACAGGTTGAGGAAATGGCTTCACTTTGGGGGTTGGGGAGGCATTTGTTCTGAAAGTATGAAGGCCTGAGTTCAAGTCCCCAGCACCTATGAAAAATCCTGAACATGGATCCACAGGAACACCCACCATTGGAGGATAGAGAGATGAAAATTCTGAGACCTAGCTGGTCCTGAAGCCTAGCTGGAAGGTAAGTTATGGTTCAATAAGAGACACTGTCTCAAGGCAGGAAGTTGGAAAAGTTGGAGAAGACACCAAACATCCTCTTCTGGCATGTACACTTTCAAATTTATATTCATAAGAGAGAGAGAGAGAGAGAGAGAGAGAGAGAGAGAGAGAGAGAGAGAGAGAGAGAGAGAATAAGCTAGTTCACTTTTACAATGTGTTTTCCAAAGAAAATACCCTGAAAATTGCACATATAAATCTTCACATTTCTTGTATTCGTTTCCCAAGGCGAGGTAATGAACTGATACTGAAGCTAAGATGGAAAGTTGTCCTGTAGTGATCAGTTAAATATGAACACTGAATCATTGTTACTTCTTTTTTGAGAGTGAAGCGAATGTTGATAATTGTTTGGCTCCACTTCCTCTATTACTCATGCATTTTTGTTGTGAGATGCCTGATACAAGGTCAGAGTTTGGAGTATTAAGGCCCTCTGATAAATATATGAAACAGTTTGATAAGCTTAATCATTCACTTTAAACTCTTTTATTATCAAAGTTGCCTTTAAAGGGAACTGAAATCATCCCAAGAGCAATTTAAGAACAATATTTATCACTCCACCTAATTACCATGTAAACAGAACTTGTAAAATTATGTACAACCACCTACATTTGTTTTTCTACATGCTCACTGCTATTTTCTCAACTATATTTTCTCCAGATGGTGTAACAGTCTATCATTAAATGTGTTGAGTGCCTGCTGTATACTGGCCAGTACATAAAATATAATAGGGAAATTTTAAATCACAATCCTTGTTCTCAAATAGCTTATACATCACATTCATAAAGAAAGCAGTGCCCATAATACACCTCTCGGTATAGGAAAATTAATATTTTTCATGTGCAGTAACAAGTGAGATGGGTGATTCTGTATTGACTTGGGCAAGAGGTAAGTTTGGTATAGAGAAAACAGTGGTGGAAATGGGAATTTCTCAAATACAGAGCATAACACATGTGAATATGGAAGAAAGAATTAAAAAGTTCTTTTCAGGTGATAGCAAGAACAGAAATCTGAGTAAGACTGGGAGGAATGTTAAAGCATTCATCTTAGAGCAAGCAGATTTAGGGGGAATTAGGAAGGGAAATGGAGACTGGGAAGTCAGTTATGAGATTATTCTCACAGTCTAGTTGAAAGGAGACCTGGAGATAAGTGGTGACCTTAAACCTCAGGAAAGAGCAGACTGAGAAGAAGAAGAAGAAGAAATAGACAGGATATAGTGGTGCAAAAAAGCAGAATTTAAAAAACAGTAAGCAGTTCAATAAGCAAAAACATTAGTTGGATCAAAGAAACTTTGTAAGTGTTTAACCCCTGCTTTAAACTGAGCTTTCTGACACTGGCAGGGTAAGGAGACAGAAAGCACAGTGCTGGGTGTAATTGGTACTGAAATACTCTATGAAGCATTTGGAAGAGATAAATTCTCTGAAAGGGCAAAGTGCTTCTTTAAATCTGGTTTAGAAACAAGTACATTTGCTCCACTTGTAATTCCAAATTCACGAGGAAGAAAACGATGGGATCTTGTTCTCAAGTACCACTGTCTGGTTCTATTTAAATTCCACATCTCATTTTGAAATAAAGAATTATGACCTTGAAATGAAAGCATTGAAATGATTAAGTCAAGACAAGCAAGATGGCTCAGTTTGTTCAAGTGCTTGCTGCCAAGCCTGACTACCTGAGTTAAATCCCTAGGACCCACACCGTGGAAGTAGAAGAGCTACTCCCACACAACTCCTACTCCTTCACACTTGCACCTACACACATGTGAAGAGAGGGGAGGGGAAAGAGAGAATTTAAATGTCAAATGTTAAAAAAAAAAGTGATTCTCTAAAGATCAGTAGTCTCCTCTCGTTCCCAGCTAGAGTTCCAATACCCGTAAATAGGGCCTATCACAAGGTGTTGATCACATCACATTTGTTGGTTAAATGGGAAAGGAAACTTGGAAACTTGTGTGAAGTCCATCACAAAATAAGAGACATGTTATCTTTCCTTTGTTTTTTTCGGTAAGTAACTTTACAATTTAACAAGAGGGGAAATGTATGAGATTATCTCTCTACATCCTGTTTGGGCCTAGGATTTTATGATTCTAAGTATATTTGTGGTGGGAGATCAAAGTTTCTTAAAGATTCTGCCAGTTATACAAATCATTATTCCTCAAAAGATTCAGACAGTTTAGTTCTATGAGGCCACCCAATATAACTCATTGCTCCTAACCACAACATCCCTTTCCCTAAACACATATTTAATATGCCTACTCATTGCCAACAAAAACTTCTTTTTTTCCAAAGGTTACATTTATACCTATAATTATTATTCTAGGTAGAAGAATGAGGGTTAGATTAGCCTCGTTTACTGGGCACAGAGTGAGACCCAGCAGCAGCTCTACGAATGAATTCAGTATGCAGAAATACCCCAGTTTCTGTCCTCTTCCAGAGAATTTTCCAAGCAGTACAGAATCCAAGAGTACGTCACCATTTTGATGGAGGGGTTGTGTGAAAACATCTAGAAACCAGAGCAGTTGCGTATATTTTCAGCTAGAGAAAATTCCTTAGCGTTTCTATCCCATTTTGTAATTTGAAAAATAAACACATATAGGGGAATTGTGAATATTGTAGGCAAAGCACTTAGAGTAGTACTTTGCACAGCATAAGAATTATATTGAAGTTACCACTATAACAATTATTCTACACAGAAATGGCACAGCAACCTACCATCCACCAAAAAAAAAATGTACACTTTATTGTACTTCTCAAATGGAAGAGTTGAGCTATTTGGTTTTATGCCTGACTGCCTGGATGACAAAGGACCACGGCTAAGCAAGAGGTGCATTCTGTGGTCATGGAACAGATCAGAGCTAGCTGGCCCATAGAAAGAACAAGCCTACAGTAACTTTGACCTCATTAGTAATGTGTTCTGAGCTAGACAAAAAACAGGACTCCCAGAACATGGATTATTCAGATTTGCTGTCCATGTTAATCAAAGTCCCCAGATGATTGCTTGATATTCTGCTTTACTTTAGCTAGGTTTACATAAGCTCAAAACATCTGGATGAGAAGTGAAAAAATGCAGATGTTTAAGCCTCATAATGGGAAACATCCAGATGTCTCAAATTTGGATTTGTCATTTGTTCTTTGTTTTAAAAGAAAAAGAAGCCAAAAGAAAACAAAATAAAAATCTACCACAGTTTGTATTTCCCTTAACCTGGGCAAAATTAAGCTGGTTGCATATTATAGAATTCTAAAATGTCCAAGAGCTGATTGGGGATCTTTTTGATAATGGATCCAGATGGATACGCTTCACTTTAAAAAAAAATCTGATCCATACCTACCCTTTTTGAGAGACAATGGTTTTTACAATGAGACAATATATTGGAAGAGTTGATTATACTGAAGTGTTTGGGAAAGTATAGCTGAGATTATACCAACAGTAAAGACTAATTGACTAAAGAAATCTCTCAAAATGTTGTTTATTTTGTAAGAAGATCTGTTCTCAACTAAAATACAAACATTCTTCTGTTTGTGAAATTACCATTTAAGAAATATTTTTTACCTTGACTATAACACAGACAGCTGACTTAAAACATAAGCCATAAAGGTAGGCATTTTTGGAATGTGAGTTGAAGATAATCAAAATTCATGAAGAAGTTTCCAAAATGCTTTTTGTCAATGCCCTAGAATGATTTTCACTAAATTAAATTATGAGTAAGCAGCCACAGTCTACGCTTTAGAATTCTACTGAACTTCTGCATCGAGAAAAGAAACGCATTGACTAAGTGAAACATTAAGTAGTCACACAGTTTGGGAAATGAACAAGAACTTCAAGGCCACCTATTTCAACCTTTTTATTCCATTCATTGAAAATAAGTCCAGCCGGGCGGTGGTGGCACACGCCTTTAATCCCAGCACTAGGGAGGCAGAGCCAGGCCGATCTCTGTGAGTTCGAGGCCAACCTGGTCTACAGAGCAAGATCCAGGACAAGAACCAAAAGTATACAGAGAAATCTTGTCTGGGAAAAAACAAAAACAAAAACAAAAAGGAAAAAAGAAAAGTCCAGAAGTGAAGTGACGAAGTGACTTGCTCCAGTGACAAAATAACTGTGGGATACCGAAACATACTATGAGTGAATTGATGGTAAATCTTGGCAATAGTAACTGAAAAACTCATGAAGATGTTGGTCACATGGGTGATGCTAGGAATACATCAAGCATAGAAGAGGGAGTTATTTGCACAATATGGAGAAAAGTTATGGGAATCCCAAGGCAAATAAGCATCTTTGTGCTTTGAATTCTGTGATGATATTCTTGTGAATAATTGTTTTAATGTATACCATAAAGACTCATCATGAGTCTTTTGTGATTGCCCCATCCTCCCCAGTGGTTAAAAATCGGTGTAATCAGTATTATTTGGATTCTGGAAGAGCCTTTTTGCCATGTGATGATGTTAAGTTTTAAGAATTGCTACAAATACTCAAGGAAGGCACTGAAGAACTAATCCTAGGTTTGGGGAGTTGGTTGTGATTATCAGCTAGTGCTCAATTGCCATAGCCAGCAAAGCTATCTTAAGATCAAAGTGAGTCTTTCCAGGTCTCTAGCACTGTGTTTGGCAATGTATATAGAGAAATACAAATCAATAAATCTCAAGTGCTTCAAAAGGCAAGGCTAAAAACTAAATAAAAAGATATTCTAGGTTTTCTCCAATAGAAAAAAAATGGAGTATTTTTTTCCTCCCAAGAGTTGGCTGGTCTCCTCAATGCACACCCACATAATAAAGAGAAGCCTAAGGTATAGTGGATCATTTTGGAGAGAATTAGTATTAAAATGAATATAATTGTTCATTGATTTTGATTAGTACACAATGTTCATTATTTTCTAACACAATGGAAATTTATTGGAAATAAGAATGTGTACATAAAAAAGAAATGCACACTATCTCTATAGAATTCAAAGCACAACCATTGCACCATACCCGACCATTTATCATTTCAATTTAAAAACATTAATGCTGCCAGTGGAAACAGAAAACAAGTTGTCAGCAGTTTCTCTCGAGCACGATGAAACCACAAAGCCATAGACCAGGCAGTAAAAATTTGTTTAAAAAACTCAATGCTTCAAGACAAGCCAGATTATTATGAGAGATATACTGTAAAGTACTCATCTCATTTATTTTGCACGGATGCCAATTCACATGAAATGAGCTTTATTGGTTTGAGAAATCTTTTTTTCTTTCCTGTCCTTTAATGTGTGTAAACCGAGTTCTGAGCCACATTTTGGAGGATGAGGGTCATTGATCTTCCTCTTTACTTTTCTATTCTAGCCACAACCCAAGGTTGATTAAAAATGATGAAGCCAAAGCTTTACATGCTTCCTTCATTCATGAAAGTTCTTTAAACTTTTTCCCCAACATCGGTCTCCTTTAATCTCTTAAAACATGGGATGTTTTAAGTTGGAAGGAACTTGGGAGGCCGTCTAATACTCTTCTTTTAATGATGGAGAAAATGTTGTCACTTATCCAATATTAGAAAACTAATTAGTGACAGAGCCAAAACTAGACTCATGCGTTCCTGATTGACCATAATCATTTCATTATCCTAATCAACCTTCAACAATTCAAAGACCAGATTCTTAAAGCATTCATCCAGGATTTGGGAGTGTAGTTCAGTGGCAGATAATTTGCTGAGTACACCCAGGACCCTGGGTTCCATCACTAACATCTTAATAAAATAAAATAAATGTATAACTGAAATTGTCCATATGTTCATCTTTCATTCTAGGCAAAGGACAATCTTATGACATGAATCTTAAAAGTTCTTATTAATAAGATCAAACCTGAGTCAGGTATTGGGGTGAAATGCTGGATGGTCAGAGAGACTGAACAAGCTGCTAACCTCACCTGGCCAACTTCTCAGATGGTCTTGTTTCCTCAGACTGGAAGCCTCTGTGTCCTCATATCCAAATGGCTCTCAGCTGAACTGTGCTGCTAGAAGCCTGAAAGCTTAACCAGCCAAATGCTTAACCAGGCCAAATGCTTCTAGTTTCTGGTCCTCACGCCTTATAAACTTTTCTGCTTTCTACCACCACTCCCTGGGATTAAAGGCTGCTTTCTGGGATTAAAGGCATGAGTCACCATGCCTGGCTGTTTCCAATGTGGCCTTGAACTCACAGAGATCCAGAGGGATTTCTGTCTCTGGAATGCTAGGACTAAAGGTGTGAGTGCCACCATTTTCTAGCCTCTGTATCTAGTGGCTGTCTGTTCTCTGACCCCAGATAAATTTATTAGGGTACACAATATTTTGGGGAACACAATACCACCACACAATCTCTTTTCAATGCATGGAATGTTAAATCCTTTCTAGTTTCTTTATGCCATACAGATGCATTTGAGATCTCCTCCATGTTCCACCAGATACACTAACTGTACACAGAGCCTAGAATCAAATTGAAGAGTTCCCCTTTGTAAACTCCACCACCACTTACAAGAGAGAAAAATCAATTAATATTATGGAAGCTTAACTTGTTCTTAAACTTATACTTCCTATCCAAAGCAACTTGGAAATTTCCTTTCTTCTTTTATTGTGATGATTTAGGATTAAAAATAGGGCCTTATATACACAATGTAAGCACTTCCCTATCGATCTATATACCCATTCTTTAGAAAAAGGAACTTTTTAAATTTTGAGGTAAGGTATCAATAAATTCCCAGCCTAGCCTTGAACCACTAGGGGTAAAAGATATTTTCCACATAGTATCAGTTATGTAAATTATAATATTATGATTAGGATGAGTAGTTGCATCTGAGAAGAACTATCAGTACCAAGTCTAGAATCAGAATTTCTATACATAAATTCTAGACTTGAATTTACTGACTATTTCAATATCAACAAATTACTTTGTGCCCTAGTTTCCTTGGTAATATGATTATAGTAACAAGGATTTAAGTAAAATGAGCATATAAAGTGCTTCAAAAGGGGGTTCACACACAACAGAGGTCGTAGAATTGTTGCCTAATACTGTATAGGGGAAAAAGTTAGCTCAGCAAATTAATCTCCAACATTCAGCATGGCAGGAACTGTTTTAATGGATTTCATCGATGAAATGTATGCAAGGAAGAATGCCTCTAATTACTAGTCATGTCTACTCATTAAACTTAGTCAAGCATGCCCTTTCCTTGAAAACATTAATGTAATCTTTATTCCAATTACTATTTTTATATCAACCAGCATTCATCTTCAAATTAGAATGTGATTCTGTTTACACTAAGAAAATAGATCCTCCAACAATTCTAAATTAGTGAGTAGTGACTGCCCCTCAATCCTCCCTTATCTCCCCAGTACAAGCAATTCTGAACATTTTTAAAAAATGAGTAGGTTTTTTTTTCCACCTGTCAAACTCCCTAAATTTCCACTCACAAATATCCCAACAGGTTTGAAAGGCCCAAACTATAAAGAGAAAGTTCAGTAGGTCAATAAGCCACTGCATAGTTGTGGCTTTTAGGAAATCACAAGTTGAAATGAGTCAGCAGTATGATGTAGATGCTTAGAAAGCAAACACAGGGCTAGAAGAGAGTAGTACAAGTAAAATGCCCAGGCTAAGGAAATCACTCAGCAGCAAACAGATTATGTCTGGAAGGCTATGCTCATGTCTGAGCACCCACATTCTAATAAGAACTGTTTCATTATAGAAAGATGTCAGAAAAGATGGTGCCGATGAATTTTCTGAAATTCGGCCATGAAGGGTGGAACTCGAGATTTTTGTTTTTCCTTAAAAAGAAGAACTTTAGCCAGACTATGACATGGAAACAAAATTAGATTTATTCAGTGTAGTCCCTGTGGGAGAATCAGGATAATAACTAGAACTCATGAAGAGGCGAATTTAGGCTCAAGATCAGAAAGTCCTGTCTAAGGATATAGACTACCCATAAACAGAATGTGCTGCTTGGAAAAGTGGTAAATTTTGTTGCTGCAAACCCTCAGAGATGGGAAAAAACAGAATTATTTCTGGTTGTGTGACTTAAAGTAGTTGATAACAAGGAAAATTTCTAAATCAAAGCCATGATTCTAGCCCATTGATTATAAAGTCATATTGCTGAACTACCTGCATTGACTTCTAACAGACCTTCACTATCACGATCAGTTAATCTTTTTACTTAACCTTCATTTGTCTCTATTTCTGTCTTCACCCCATGTGTTTCTCTCCCCTCTACTCCCATAGCTTCTTCTCCCTATCTTGTTTTCTACCACTGATAAACACAAATATGTAATATTTGAGACATATGCTGAATTCATTATGTTCCAGAAACTCCTACTAGACAGATATGACTATTTGTTCTAAATGCTTTTTCCTACTACTTGAATGCTTCAGTTTGACAACTGTATTTCTCCCTCTTCTGCAAATGTATTAAAGTTATCCTAACCAGAATAAACACATAGTTTATCGCACAAATGTGAATATACTATGTTTCTTCCTGAGATATTCCCAGTGACCACTAAGTTAAGTGGAACTTATTCTCCAAGACCAATGTCCAGTCCGATTCTACCTGACCTTTCCCTTCATTTGGGTCCACTGTGTCTCTTAATTCATTGACAGTTTTAACATAGACTTATTATGTCTCCAATTTCTAAGTTTATCTAATTCACATTGGTTTTTCAATTGAGGAAATGATAATGCTTCCAAAACCAGATAATTTGGATATTCCTATTCTCCGTTGGCTTTAGAATAATTTTCTATCTTTTTTCACTTCTTCTTAAGTGTTATTACATAGCTGTAGGTAATAAGAACTGTTCTATTTCCAAAACCTTCTTTGCATTTTCAGAAAGCATACTGCTTTGTTAGTACATAGTCCATGCTCAGTAAACTCTTAATTGTTTGCCTGTAAAGTTTCATTGAGAGACCTCTCTGGAAATACTGTTTTGATCACAAGGACACAGAAGTAAACAAAACAAACATGGGTACAGATCTCCATAGAATTTACATTTTTAAATATGGCAAATAAACTATTTGGAATATCAGACAGGAAGAAGAGTGAACATGAATTGCCCTTCTGTAAACCATTCATGCATGCAATCAAATTAACTTGAACTAAACAACACTGACTTTACCATGTAGAACAATTTTAGAAACTGTATTTTTATCCTTATATTTTAGTTAACCCATCAGAAGTGCCATATGCCATTTTGGTGACTTTGAGACTTGTCTAATCTAACTGGAGTCTTATCCAGTCTAAGTAGCTACCACTAAGAATAGAAGGATTGAATTTAGCACACCTAAGCTACCTCTGGCCAATCAACACTATTCTTTGGTTTGATATTGTAATGAATATCCAACCACTTCCTTTCATGGAGATAGATACATTTAAGTCATAAAAGGACAGTAATCACAAATGAATGGAAAAGAAATAAGAAGATACTGAATGTTATATACTAAGCATTTTTCTAGACATGCAGAAAAACCAATGTCTAAGTCACGGCTCCTGATTTCACTAAGACCAGAAAAGGAATAAAATGTAGGGAAATAGAAAGTCTGTTAGGTCTAAATGAATGGTGACCATAGACACAAGAACGCCAAGTGTGAAATATAAGCGCTTCTTCATATGGAACTAACTCCCCAGTAAATCAAAGCAGGCGTCTGTATAGGGAGCAGTGTTGGGAAAGGGAATGGCCTAAGGGCAGAAATGAGAGCTCTGAGCTGACAAAACCTGAACACATCCCAGTTCTGATGTGCCTCAACACATGAAGCCGTTTCTCAGAGAGTAGCCCGAGAAGTTGAAGGAGCCCTTTTTCTCCCTGCTCTTCACTTCCCCCACAGACCAATGCAGACTATGGAATGTAAGTCCACAAACCGCCACATCTCCACTCTTTACCTTGTGAGGAGGCCAAAAATGTTTAGCTATGTCAGTGGGTCCAATAGCCAAACCTCATATTTTTATGCATAAATAATTGGGAGTATGTGTAACACTCTGTCCTCGGGGTTTTCAGGGACTAGGAGGGTGTAAATCATCTTAGAGAGCTGAATAAATGCAGATTGATAAAGAAATGTACACAGGTTTACACATATAAATTCACAGATATTAATATGCTGGAACATTTTCTCCAGCAACCTCCAAATAACAGCTGGACCTCAAATATTTGAAAAAGATTTATAAGTCCAGCAACAGTTCCTTTGCTGTTTTCTCCTTTAGAAGCTACAACTGGTGATTTTTATGTGACTTTCAACAGCTCAGCTAGGGCTCTGTAAGTTCCAGAAGTTTGAATAAAGAGACTCAATTTGAAGGTGTGATGGTTTATTCAATCGCAAAACAATCTAGAAAAAATTGAAATCTCACTTCAGGAGGATCCCCTTAAAAAAGAGAAATGTCATGTGTAGAATGTTTTCTCAGCACCAGAGATGCTTATGTTATCCTTTGAAGAATTCCTCTAAAGCAGATTTGTTTAGGTTTCTACGTGATAATAATTCTGAACACATTCTATGACCACTTTTGGAAAACTGGGTAAAATCATGGATATGTTTTTCAGGAGAAAACGCACATATTCCCTAGAAAAACAATAGATATAATGTTAGTAAGGTAACAGTCCAAAGGGCTTATGCATCTCCAGAAACCCTTATAAGAGTTGCATTAAGTGTTAGTTGTCCCCCATACTAAAAGTACCTCCTTTAGCTACTGATAACAGAACATAGTTAGAGAGATGAATAGGAAGGGGGAAAGTAGGCTCTGTAATTTAACAATATCAAATAAGGCAAACCTGAAAAGTATGTGTACACTCTAGCATTATCCTTACTCACAACAGCTAAACAAAATCAATAACAAAATATAGCGTGCATAATATGAGGAATTGTCACAAAGCAATGAACTTTTTACTCTGCAAAAATAAAAGCACACTATGCTTAAGGATAGTCTTTCAGAATGTAGAAACTGTGACCCTTGGCTGCTATCATTTTTTCTCTATTTCTTGCCAAACAAATGTTATGAAAGAATATCTCCAGGCATTTGCTCTACCCCGAGGGTTAAAACATGTACAGGATGGAAACTGGCAGAGTGCTGATGTTGGCGGACTCATCTGCCTCACTAAAGCTTCTAGAGACTTCCAAGGGCTCTAGGGATGAGGGAGTTGTCTTTTTTGGAGAAAAACAGGTCACAAAAAAGTGTCCAAGTCTTCAGAACAATTGATCCATGGCAGCAGATATAAGTGGGAAACAAATTTGCTCAGTGGAGATCCCATGATCTCAGAATGCTGTATTTTACATTAAGAACATCTACAGGAAATACTTTTGCCAGGACAAATAATCACAAAGCTTTCTCAAGTGGAGAAGCTGTGAACAAAAAGCAGAGACATTATGTTTGGGGAAGAGATAAATGATTGAGGCTTTGAGACAGGATTCTTTGTGGCTAACATTCTTAAAAAGAATTTTATGGCAGCTGAAATCACTCTTGGATATCTCCAGGTTTCCAATGATATTTCCATTCTTCTGCCTCTGTGAAAACCAAGATCATACTGTCACTTGTATAATTATTTCAACAAAATTTTGTTCTAAAATCCTCTTATAGGCTCTGTACTTTCCTAGCTACTAGGAACACAGTCAAGAGGAAAATGAATCTGGATCCTATTCCTAAGAAGTTCATATTCTAGTGGAGAAAATAGACAAGTAAGTATGTAATTATATGTAAGTCTTTTAAGTACATTGAGAGATGTATGTGAGCAGGATGTAAAGATAGATGACTGCAACCCAAGCACATGGAACAACCCAAGCATAAGAATGGCAAATCCAAGGCCAGCTTGTACTACATAGCAAAACCCTGTCTCAAAGAATCATTGGAGCAGGAAGTATTTATACTGCATGCACAAAACTCTGGGTACTATCCTCATTACTAGATTAAAAAACAAGCACAGTGGTGCATGCCTGTAATCCCAGCACTAAGGAGTCAGAGGCAGAAGGATTTAGAAGTTCAAAGTTGTCTTTCACTACATAGCATGTTTAAAGTCATCCAGGGCTACATGGGTCTCTGTTTCAATAAAGAGAGAGAGAGAGAGAGAGAGAGAGAGAGAGAGAGAGAGAGAGAGAGAATGAGAGAGAGAGAAAATAAAAAGGAGAGGGAGGGAAGAGAGAAAACTGAAAAGAAAAATGTAAAGAGATAGATATTCAATATATCAAGTACAAAAGAAGAAAGAAAAAATGGAGTCAGCTTGAGGATATGACATGTTGACTTATAAAAGAACAATTAAGTGTGCTAGGGTAGAAAAGTATAAGATGGCAATTCCAAACACAAAGAAATAAGATACAAAAGAATAAAGAAATGAAACAACATACATGTCTGTCAAGCTGAAAAGAGGATACTATTACTGGGTATAAAATGTAACAGGTTAAAAATATTTCAGTTAGACTCCTTGATTTTTTTCTTTTCTTTTTTTTTTATTTTCCTTTTTTGGTTTTTCAGGACAAGGTTTCTCTGTGTAATAGCTCTAGCTGTCCTGGAACTCGCTTTGTAGAGGACCAGGCTGGCTTTGAACTCACAGAGATCTGCCTGCCTCTGCCTCCCAGGTGCTGGGATTAAATGTATGCATGTGAGTTTTAACAAGATATTATGTTAACCTAAATGACCTAAGGAAACTTTTTGCCTGATACTAATACTGTCCAAGAATAAATAACTTTAACTCAAGAAGGTCCCTTGCTAAGCCAGTTATAGATTTTATTTAACATTTCTGAGGTAACACTTGCTATGACATTAAATTAACCATTTTAAATTATACAGCTCACTAGTATTCACTAGATTTGCAGTGTTATTCATTCGACAAGTATCTAGTTCCAAAACATTTTCATCACATCAAATTGAAATGGCATAATAGCATACTTATTGAGCACTCAGTCCTTTATCCAGATATTCACCCAGTCCTTGTCAAATTCCAATATGCCTTTGGTCTTTAGTAATGCACTTATTCTGGATAGTTCATGTGAACTAAACCAAGAAAGGACCTTTTCTATCTGCTTTATTTCATTTTGAATCATATTGTTGAAGTTCATAAATGTAGCATGTGTTAGTAACTTGGGTTGACCTCTAGGAAAGGAACTGATGGATTATACGGGGATTGTATTTCACTTTTGAGGTACCATAAAACTATTTTCTGTAGCAATTGTACTAATATATAAACCTAACAGCAATGTATAAAGGCTCCAGAGTTTTCTATCTGACCAATAACATTAATAGGTTTTTAAAACCCATACATTCTTCATGTATCATATAGAATACAGTTTGTCCAATACAGTACATAGAAAGCAAAACAAATTTCAAGACCACATTGGTGGGCTATCACATCAGTTGAGAAAACCTTGGCTGATCTCTGTCTATAGCCTTACAATCTATAGTCAGTCATCTCCAATTATTTAAATTACGACCATCAGGATTTGAGAGATGGTCAGTTGGTAAACTGCTTTCCACCCAAGCATGAGGACCTGAGTTCCATTGATCCCTAGCAAGCAAGTAAATGAAAAAAAAATTAAAAAAAATCTATGATCACCAATAATTCAGTAATATGTTTCCTGGAGAAGAACACATCAACTGGTTATCCAAAACCAAATGTTCATCCCTGAAAACACACGTATGCCTAAGATTATACGAATTGAGCAGGTTATATTTAGGAATATATATTTTATATATATGCATGTAACAATAATAAAAATAGAGGTCATGAATTTGAAAGAGAGCAAGGAGGAGTGTATGAGGGAAGTTGAAGGGAGGAAAGGGAAGGGGGAAATGATGTAATTAAACAATAATCTCAAAAATAAAAAAATGAAAAAAAATTGTCCTCCTCTTGGATGTATATCCCTAACATTCAAAAGAAGATTAAAGTTGCATGTACAGCTAATTATAGCCACAAAACCAGGAAAAGAAAGACAACTGTACTAAAAGTTCATGGTGGCCAGTTAGAACATCTTTCTCCTCTATAAGGACTATATTTCATCATTAACATTAAAGTCTATAGACACTGTTTTCTCTATTAAACTTCATTTATATAGAGTATCTGAGTCTGCTGCACCCTGGGGCCAGCTCAGGATTTCTTTATCATGAATTAGAGCTAAAATAATTTTCCAGTGCGTCCAATTATGATCACACCCCTGAGGGAACTAGCTTCTTGGGTGGAGTGGAGAGCAAAGAGATTCATATGAAAAATCTAGTATTAAGCATCTCAGGCAAGCCAAAGCTGCTGGATGAGGAGTAGAAAGAATTCATATGAGCTTGGGATCAGATTATATGACTAGCCCTGACTTCCAGCAAACAAGGCCAGCTAATACTTGCCAAAACTAATTACTCCATAGATGACCACCACAGCAAAAGCTACAAAATCCACTGAGGAGACAAAATCTGAACAGCACTTCATCTTTAAATACATACCCTGTGTGGCGGCAAATAATGCAGGGATGAGATAGTGAAGGAGTTTCTTTGTACTCAAGTCTTTCCATGAATCTAAATAGGCAAATGAGCACGTAAGAAAGAGGTTTGCGGTACAGCTGAGCCACATGGCAGTTCTATTTTTAATTTTTGAGGAATCTCTGAACTAATTTCCATGATGGCTTTATTTATTTGAACTCCTGCCAACAGTGAATAAGGTTTCCTCTTTCCCTACACAGTCTTCAACATTTCTTGTCTGATTTCTTTACAGTAGCCATTATGGTATGAGGAGCTTTAGTTCACATTTCACTAATGACTAGGGGTATTGAATACTTTTTAAAAATAGTTATTGGCCATTTGTGTTGCTTTCCATTTTGTTAGCACAATTGTTGATTGGGAGTTTTATTTCCTTGATGTTTAATTTCTGTAGTTCTTCATAAATTCTGGGCTAGATATAGCAGGTAAAAAGCCAGTTTCTCCTATTCTGTGGGCTGCTGATTGTTTCTTTTGCTGTGCAGAAACTATTTCA
This sequence comes from Peromyscus californicus insignis, assembly GCF_007827085.1. Lineage (NCBI taxonomy): Eukaryota > Metazoa > Chordata > Mammalia > Rodentia > Cricetidae > Peromyscus > Peromyscus californicus. Next base: position 88,418,560 of record NW_026294391.1, read on the forward strand.
TTTCATGTAGTCCCATCTAGTGATGTGCAGGACCGGTCCCTGTGCTATCGGGAACTCTGGTCAGGAAATTCTTGCCTGTATCAGTATCTTGAAGATTATTTCGTGTGTTTCCCGTTAGTAGTTTCAGCTTCTCTTTTTTTTCATTTTTAGTTCTTAAAGATTATTTTAAAAATTACGTATATGGGGGAGGCAGGAATGTACACAAGTGCCAGTGCTTGTGGAAGCCAGAGGTATGGGATTCTCCTGGAACCAGAAGTATAGGCAGACCTGACCTGCTCAATGTGGCTAGCAGGAACCAAACTTGAGATCTCTGAAAGAGTAGTTAGCTCTTGAGCCATCTTTCTAGCCTCAGCATTTCAGGGTTTTTTTTTTTTATGTATATGAGTGCCCACATGAATGTATGTGCACCATGTGCATGCAGTGCTTACAGATGACAGAAGAGGAAGTCAATTCCCTTGGAACTGGAATTATAAACAGTTGTGAGCTGGGAACTGAACTTAGGTCCACTGTAAGGAGAGTCAGTGCTCTTAACCACAGAACCATCTCTCTAGTCGCATTTCAGGTTTTAAACTAGCCTCTCTCTTAATCCACTTTCAGTTGATTATTTATTTATTTATTTATTTATTTATTTATTTATTTATTTATTTATTTTGGTACATAGTGAAAGACGTGGATTTAATTTCATTCTTTTGTAAGTGGATGCCAAGTTTTTCCAACATTATTTATTGAATAGGCTAACTTTTCTGCACTGCATGTTTTAGAATCTTTGTCAAAGAATTAAGAGGTCATAGCATTGACAATTGATTTCCTATTCCTCTAGTCTGTTTCATTCTCTGTCTTGTCTGCTCTACGACACAGCCACACTACTTCTTGGCACAACCCTAAAGAACTCTGTCTTAGTTAGGGTTTCTATTGCTGCAACGAAACACCATGACCAAGTTGGGGAGGAAAGTATATATTTGGCTTATACTTTCCCATTGCTGTTCATCACTGAAAGAAGAAGAGGAACTCCAACAGGACAGGATTCTGGAGGCAGGAGGTGGTGCAGAGGCTTGGCTTCTTGCCTTACTGGTACTTTCACATCTTCTTTCTTGGGTGGCTGGATCCAGTCTCCCTCTCACTCTGCCTTTCTTCCCCCTCTATCTCTCTTGGATATCCTGCCTGGCTGTAAGCTTTCTTGCTATAGGCCAAACAGCTTTATTTATTAGCCAATGGGAGCCACGCATATTCACAGCATACAGATAGACATCTCACAGCATATAATATTAATCAAGGTGACCCAAACTCAGAAAAAAAATTAACAAACAAAAAACTTGTATGTTTTCCCTCATGTACAGATCCTAGGCTGTTACATCAAGACATATGTATGTAAACAAGTATGTGGATCAAGTTTAAAATTTTAGAAAGGAGACCAAGAGAGAGTAATATTGATGAGCAAGGAAATAGTATAGGCAAAAGGATGCATGAGTCTTGAAGGATGATATAAAGCTTTATTTTGTGTGATTTCAACTCTAACACAGTTATCTTCATCACCATCGTAGATATATGAATTCAACTTTTTGTGCAGTGAATTAGCAAGAACCATATTTGTTTTCCAAAAGAAACTAACCTGTGTTATTGCTTTAAGACTGTGACTGTGAAAGTTGCAATTTCTTTTTAATCCCATTGACCATTAATGCAATAAGAATTGGACAAGACTAGTCACTGAATGCATTTGCTACATTAGTCTACTTAGAAAAACTGGGATTTTGTTGTTGTTGTTTTTATTATTTAATTGATCTGAGTGGGAGGATGGCTTCTATAACTTGATTTGCCATTTTAAAACTGCATCAAATCATTTTATTTTAGTACTATTTAATATGTACTTTGTATTACTATATATCAAATAAAGTATACTTTTAAAATTTAAAAAGCAAGAGCTTTTTTGTTTGATTTCAGCGTCCTTTTATATAGCCTAGGGTGGCTTCACAGTCACAATCTTCCTACTTTACCTTTTTGATACTAAGATAACCGATATGATCCACCACCAGCACACCCAACAAGAAAGATCTTCTTAGCATAGAAGAAACAAGACATTATAATAGAAGAATGAAGAAAGGTGAGGAAAGTTTTTTTTTTTAATTAAAATATAATTACATCATTTTCCTCTCCATCTATTCCCTCCTACATCTCCCGTGTCCACCCCCAGCCCATCCTTTTCACTCCCCAATTCAAGGTCTTTTTAACCATTTGCTGTGGATATCGTTCTGTATAAATAAAACACTGATTGGCCAGTGGCCAGGCAGGAAGTATAGGTGGGACAATGAGAGAGGAGAATTCTGGGAAGTGGAAGGCTGAGGGAAACACTGCCAGTCGCCGCCTTGACAAGCAGCATGTGAAGATGCCAGTAAGCCACAAGTCACTTGGCAAGGTATAGATTTATAGAAATGGATTAATTTAAGATACAAGAATGTTAGCAAGAAACCTGACACGGACATAACAGTTTGTAAGCAATGTAAGTCTCTGTGTTTACTTGGTTGGGTCTGAGCGGCTGTGGGACTGGTGGGTGACAGAGATTTGTCCTGACCATGGACCAGGCATGAAAACTCTAGCTACAACCATTGTTGTTACATATGCATATACATATAAACAAAGAAACATATAAACACAGTTTGATTGATGTTGCCTGCAGGTATATGTTTATAGGGCTGACCACTTGATACTGGGTAACCAATCAGGACTCTCAGCCTTGAAGAAGACCAATTCTCAGTCTTTCATCAGTTGTTAATTGTTCGTAGCTCACCTAGAGGTAGGACCCTTTAAAATTCTCCTGTCTCTCAACAATAACATGTCTTTTGGTATTGCTATTGTTCAGATCTTGTTTAGGCAGCCATGTTATTGCAGTTTCATGGGTATAGTTCCTTACCAGAGCTAGAAGTCACAACCTCACTGCAAACACCCGCCCTACCTGCTCTGGCTCTTAACAGTCTTTCTGCCCCCTCTTCTGTAATGTTCCTCGGACCTTAGGTGTAGCTGTGTTGCTGGGCATCCCTCCGGCAGTTGTTCTCTGCAATTTCCCTTGTAGTGGAGGGCAGAATGGTCTCCTTCAGCTATGAAAAGGAGTTTCTATGATGAGGAGTGATATTACAATTATCTTTCAGTACAATAATATATGTTTACAATTAAGTTAGAAGTAGAGAGTGTTTTTACATATGAAGACCTTCAAAATTCTTTTAAAATGTTATTTTTCATTATTGATCTTGTCATGGGTAAGTATAGGAAAGGACACCCTGTACTGAGAGCACTGTAAGGGTATCTGAAAAGATCTTAGTCTGTCCTAGTACCTAACAATTCCAACCTTAGATTCATTCTTTGAAACTGAAGCATTTTTCTATGGGGGACTTCAAAGGCAATATACTAACATGTTAGAACTGAAGAAGGTCACACTGAACACGGAATACTTGTTTTGAAGAAATTCATTGACAAGATGATCTTCTGAATAATGTGATAATTGTAGTTAAATAGTTATATATTATGTACTTGTGTGGAGACTAGTCATAAATATTTTAGATGTATTATCTTATTTAATCTACACTAGGAAGAAGTTATTATTATTGTTCTCTTTCCAATAAGAGGACTCAGGCCTCAAGTCAGTAAAACCTTGTATAAGTTCGCACTAAAGGCCAGGAAGAAAACTAGAACTCTATAAAAGAAGATTCAAATGATTTGGCATTTTTTAGAACAGCTGGGATGTTAAGCTTAAGAGGAATAGTCTAGTGGGGATGGAATTTAGTGAGAGAAATTTAGCTTGACCCTTAAAACAATCTTTAAAATAGACTAGATGTTTCTCAAAGACAAGAAATAAGGCACAAGTTATTTTGTATGAATTCTAGGGTAGAAACATAATAGTATTTCATAAATATTTATCAGGTGATAAAATTAGTATCTGACGTAAGTTAGGACTCGTGCTTGCTGGTTTTATGTCAACTTGACACAAGCTAGAGTTATTGGAGAGGAAGAAGCCTTATTTGGGAAAATTCCTCCATAAGTACAGGCTATAGGCAAACCCATAGAGCATTTTCTTAATTAATGATTTATGTGGGAGGGCCTACTCCATTGTGGGTGGGGCAATCTCTGGGCCAGTGGTCCTGGGGTTCTATAAGAAAGAAAGCTGAGAGAGCTATGTGGAGTAAGACAGTAAGCAGCACCTCTCCATGGCCTCTGCATCAGCTCCTGCCTTCAGGCTTCTGCCTGTCGGAGTTTCTGTCCTGATTTCCTTTGATGATGAATTGTGATATGCAAGCATAAACAAATAACATACCACCTCCACCCCCTGTGCAAGTTGCTTTGGTAATGGTGTTTCATTACAGCAATAGTAAGCCTGACTAAAGGAAGACTAGATTTTTTTTAAATGAAATACTATTGTATAAATGGTTGTATTGATGTTTCTGTTATGTTGGTAGGTAGAGGTGATCCAGAGGAGTAGTATATGCAATAATTACAGGAACTCTGGTTCCCTTCTTCTTGTACTGTTCTGTGGTTCCACATGCCTGACTTTCAGCCGTTCTATACCATCTATTGAGAGGAGGGAATGGAAGAAGGGTGTATTTAAGGACATTATCTGGACATGAAATGTTCTTCTGTCGTATTTCTGTCTGTGTTAACTACCATGTTGCATTACAAATTGCCCCCACATTTAACAAATTTAAATAACTCACAATCATGTGGCTTAGGAATATGGACATGGCATAGTTTTCTCTGGAAAAGTCTTACAAGGCTGCAATCAAGGTGTTAGGTGAGGTTGTATTCCCATCTAATGGAATGGTGGGAAAAATCTGCTCTTAGCTTGCATTAGAAATAGTAGGATTTAGTTTTTTTATGATAGCTTATGCCTCTCCAATCCCATCCTATTGTTCACAACACACAGTTGCACAGAAATGGAAAATAACATGGAGAATGAGAGATTTACACAAAGTGGCCATAGGAGTGGTTAAAATATTAATTATTCTCATAGGGAAAAAAGATCATACAGTATCTTAGAGAATAATTCATTGTTTCTGTCATGGATTTTTAAAATGTATTATATAGTCATTTCTTATAAATAAGAAAGTAATTTATCCCATTATACAGATGAAGATTTTGAGGCTCAGTTTCATTAAGTAGTTTTTACAAAGCTCCAATAGTAATTAAATTGGGTTGCAATAAGAAAGGAAGTAATAGACAGAGCAATCCTGTTATAATCAGTCACCATATTCTTTTGGTCTACATGTGGACAGATACCTACAGCTTCATGTAGATGAGTATGAGATCTTCCACAACTGTCATTCATCTGGAAATGCTATGATTTTGAGGCACTACTGTAATAACACAACAGAAAAAGAACCAAACCAATTGTATTAGAATTAAAAACTGTCCCTGCACAGCAAAGGAAACAAGCAGACTGGAGACAAACTACACAAGGAAATCCATGCCAGCTACTCTTACACATAATTAATATTTAAAATATATAAAAAAGCTCAAAAATTAAACACTCAAAGAGTAAAAAAATCCAATCAGTAAGTAAGTAAATATACAGAACAAAGTTCTCAAAGAGATATAAGTAGCCAAAAATATTAAAATATTATTGAATATCTTAGTCATCAGGGAAATGAAAAGTGTTGATACTCTCCTCTATGAGAATGGCTATTACACACACACACACACACACACACACACACACACACACACACACACAAATTATTGGTGAGAATGTGAAAGATAAGGAACTCATATTTTGGGGGTGGGGTTGTGAATTAGTGTAGCCAAAACGGAAAAGAGTACATCGCCCCTGTTTCTCTACCTTCAGGAACCAAAGTCAGAATGCAATAAAGATGTATGCACACCCATTGTCTTAGTCACCATTCCATTGCTGTGAAGAGATATGATAAACAAGGCAATTCTTATAAAATAAAACATTTAGCTGTGGACCTGCTTATAGTTTCAGAGGTTTTGTCCGTTATCATATGGTGAGAACATGACAGCAAGCATAGCAGGCATGGTGCTGGAGAAGTAGCTAAGCACTGCATCCTGAACCATGTCAGAGAGAGAGAGAGAGAGAGAGAGAGAGAGAGAGAGAGAGAGAGAGAGAGAGAGAGAGAGACTGGGCCTAGCTTGGGCTTTTAAAGCCTCAAAGCCCACCCCACCCAGTGGATACTTCCTCCAACAGGACCACACCTAATCCTTCTAGTCCTCAAATAGAGCTGCCAGTGACTAAACATTCAAATATGTGAGCCTATGAGGGCCATTCTTATTCACACAACCACACCAATGCTTACTACAGTAAACATTTTATCACAAGTCAAGTGATAAAATGAACCTAAATATCCATCAACCCATCAATACAGATAAAGAAAAAGTCACACACACACACACACACACACACACACACACACACACACACACACACATACACACACACTGGAGTTTTATCAGCTGTGAAAAATGTTATCATATTTGCAGGAAAATGGATGGAACTGGATGGTATTATAATCAGTTAAACTAAACAGATGCAGAAAGACAGAAAGAGTAGCACTGTATATGTGTACTCCAACAACAACAAATTCTAAATAATAGACATAGAGGGGGACTGTTAGGGAATATGGAAGAAATAAGTAAGACATGGAATGAGAGATAATTGTAAATGGAGGCTATTGATCAAATCACAGGTATGAAAATATAATAATGAAGCAAGGTGTTGTGGCACATGCCTTTAATCCCCCCACTCTGCAGGCAGAGACAGGTAGATAGATTCCTACCTGATCTACAGAGAAAGTTCCAGAGCAGACAGTGCTACAGAGAAACCCTGCTTCAAAACATATCATAATGGAAATAGTTATTTTGCACAATTAGTAGGTATTTACTTTTTTTAAATATTTTTTCATAAACTATGTCTTGATCATGACTTCCCCTTCCCACATAACTTTATGTTCTTTCTCTCTCACACACAAAAACATAAAAACAAAAACCAAAGCAAACAGAATCTTGACAAATACAATAATAAAATAGCAGGGCTAGATTTTTTTTTTTTTTAGACATGGTGTCACATAGCAAAGGCTGACTTCAAACATTCTTTGTAGATGGTGATGGCTTTGAATTCCTGATTCTCCTAACTCTAGCTTCTGGGTGCTGGGATTATAGGCATGTGCAACCTCACTGTAGTATAAAATAGGGTTTTAAAGAATGCATTATACTGCCGGGTGGTGGTGGTGCACACCTTTAATCCCAGCACTCGGGAGGCAGAGCCAGGCAGATCTCTCTGAGTTTGAGGCCAGCCTGGTCTACAGAGTGAGATCCAGGACAGGCACCAAAACTACACAGAGAGACCCTGTCTCGAAAAAACAAACAAACAAGAATGCATTATACAAGAGGTTCCATTATATTAGAGGTTCCATACTAATCAGTATTTGAGATGGAAGAGAAAGGAGCAAGAAGAGATGAAAGGAAAGGAAAGGAGCTATCCCAGTACCACAGGTTCTTCTCCTCCTATGCCCAACAATATATTTTTGGCACTTAAAGATATAAGTAGGAAATAATGGAATACGTAAAATTATTAGAAGGCCAAAATAATGAGTCTAAGATGAACTAATTATTGAACTGTAAGAATTGAGGTACTGTTTTGCCTGAGAAGGGCATTACAAAACATGTAATGCATATGTATTGTCATTTACATACATGTACTCATCCATTTATGGCATAGTTAATCCTATGCTATATTTAACCAAGCAGTTGGCTGATCAGGTGGAGGTGATCACATAGAATAGGGTGAGCAGGAGCCTTCATTTCTTCAGAAAATTTCTGTCGTCACACTAAGAGTCAATGAGCAAACTCTTTAACTAGAACATGACAGAGGCAGCAAAACAACGGCACCAAATAAAAACAGGAAAAATGAAAGTGGAAAATAAAGGAAAACAATGCTTGTTTCAGGTGATAATTCCCAAAGAAAAGATGTTGCCACTATGGTAACATATCTAAATACAAGAAGAGAAAACAAAGGCACATAATTAGGGGACATTTTCTTCTCATTGAAATGTCGATTATCCCCTTCTTACAAAATCACATGAATTACATAACAACAAAGTCTTTCAGTGATACTAAATACTTCTAACATGGAAGCAAAAAGGAATAAGCTACATTTCATATTGAAAATGCATTACATGTACCTGAGTATACTTTTTTGTCCTTTAGAAATGAAGTATAGTATTTATGTTAATTAGCTATGAAGATTTCTCCTTATGGCAAGGCCATTTGTTCATAACATGATTTAAAAGCATGTAACAATTCTTAAATTTTCAATTTTAATTCATAAATATAAAATGTTTAAATAATATTTGAATAATATTACATCAAAATAGAAAAAACTTCATTAGCTCAGGTCTTCATTTGCATAGTTGAAACTGAATACCAAGCCAAAGGCATAGACTCAAGAAATCCAAGCTCTAACCCAACAAGCCAAAATACAAATAAAATGGGATTTGAAAGCTAGACAGAACTTTGCAAATATTGTTGAGGATTAGTCTAAAATAAAATTCACTGTGTGTCAATAAAAGTAATACCAAATGTTACTTGAGAAGCAATACCATGATTTTGTAGAAGAGGCTCTGAGCATGCAATATAATTTGGTATGAAAAATGTATATAGGGCCTTATTTGTTAGTCCAAGAATATTGTGGAAAAGCTACTTTCACACACATAGATGATATTGTTAAATAAAGTGTCAGAGTATCTTGTTCAATATGACTAACAACTAATATGAATGAGACCTGAAACTCAAGTTTGTCTAAGGGGGTGGAAGAGACAAAGACTATACTATAACTCATATATTAATCTCTTCCAACCTCCCTGGCCTAATGGGTGCTGTTGGAAAAAAGAAGTACAAAACTCATTGAGAAAGTTCCTTATGGAAGAACTCATCAAATCAAACTCAAGAGTTGGAAAGAAATTAGTTTTTAAAATTACTCTCTCGTAAGAATATTTAAAAAGAAATATACTAGCAATATTCTTTGCCAAGTTGTTTATAGTTTAGAAAAAGCTAATGCCTTCCCTGTCCTTATTGATGCAAAACCATTATAACTGACCCTCAAACTTGTACCTACATAATATGATCTAGAATTCAACATCTCCTAGGAACTGAAACTATTTCATTCATTCAAAAACTGATCATGGTGGAATGGTCAAAATGGATAGCATCCACAAATCAGGAAATGTAGATGAGAACACTTGAATTCAGTTCACCACTGAGAAATGTTTGTTAACTTCAAAGGGCACTAACATACCAAAGGTTGATATCAAATGGTATGCAGATGTAAACACTCGAGATACATGTTAGTAATTCTATGGTAAAAAACAAAACTTTTCCTCTTCCTCCCAAAAATACAATTTAGTAATATTATCAATAAGAATAATTCATGAACAAAATAAGCAATTATATTCCACCTCATTTAATCATGATATCATGTAAAAGATAATGAATGGAGAAAAGCTGTTCTTTATCATTATGAATAGTGAATAGAATAGACATGTTGATTCATATTATGATTATCAGAGTAACATTTAGACAGCATCTCTATCCTCACCATCTTCCCACAAATACCTGTCTAGCTTGTTGATACCTAATGTTGCCATTTATTGCTTTATACTTTTGTGTTAAGACTCTAAATTGCTCTTAATTGCTGAGTCATCTCTTTATCCAACAACTAAAATTCTTAACAAAGTAATATATTACTAGTAACATCACAAAACTATGACAGGAACATGGATTTCATAATCAAAAGAAGTTTAATTTTGAATCTTTTATCTTTCCTTTAAAAATAAAAGTAAGTATATTTATGTGGGATGGTGGTTCTCGGCCTTCCTAAAGCTGCGACCCTTTAATACAGTTCCTCATGTTGTGGTGACCCCAAACTGTAGAGGGAAATTTCTCCAGTCTTGCCTTGCCCAGCAGTCCAGGCGAATCTCTCTTACCTGTGGTTCCATAGACACTTATAAAATAATCACTCTCTATATAATAACCCATTCCTATTAATCTATATGTTGCCATGTGGTTGTGGCATTACCAGTTTGCTGGCATCTTGTTGCTCCTTCAGCGGCAGCTAGCATCTCCCCCGAGACTCTGCCCTTCTTCTCTCTGTATCTCTGCTTGAATTTCCCACCTGGCTGTAAGCTTTCTTGTCATAGGCCAAAATAGCTTTATTTATTATCCAATGAGAGCAACATATATTCACAGCATACAGAAAGACATCCCACAGTACTTCCCCTTTTCTGTCTAATCAAAAAGGTAGGTTTTAACTTTAACATAGTAAAATTATATATAACAAAATAGTTATTTAACTATAATTCTTAATTTAATCAAGATCTCCATAAGATTACCAGCACCTCCAATCAGCAAGAAATAGAAGAAGCTATACCCAAATTCCCAAAATATTGTTTATAAATCTTTATTTTTATTTAAAGGGTATTGATTATAAATGTAATCTCTTTCTAAAGAATAAAAGGGGATATTATAAATATGATAGGATCAAAGAGTAGATCACTGAATCTACTTTTAAAGAGAAACAACTTGTTTGAAATGTTTTACGTTGCTATGGATTTTGGTTTATTGATACAAATTTAAAATTAATTTTGTTATACTTTATGTATATTTCTACTCTTGTTTAAGGCATTATGTTTATGCAGCTCATTTAAAATTGTTTCCAGGCTAATATGGTTTGATCAGCCAAGTTATTAAGAAATATAGATTAATAGTCATCTAGGATAATCAAACTTATAATCATGTTAATAAAGTTTTCTAGGTATATATAGATATATTTCAATTAGGTAGATAATCTTCAAACACTTCAAAGACCGACAGAATATTTAATGTAAAATGTTTTAAGAACTTAGGCTTTCTGGACCATGAGACATGTCTGCTCCTGGCAGCACCAATTTCCTTCAAAGAAGATGATAGGCAATGAAGAAACTCCATATGGAGTTTGCTTTCTTCATGGCAAAAGTTACCCATTTGGGCAAGAAACTATTCTTGCCTGGACTCCTTGACAAAATGTTTTATCGACTGGATATACAGTGTAGATGAATTACCAAATGGTCTTATTAAATAAAAAATACAGAACCAGTTATAGGGGGTAAAAGCCTGAAAGAGATTAGGGAAACAGGGAAAGTCACAGCTAACCTTACCTCACCAACTCGGCAGCTTCCAAATGCGAGTTACTTCCTGTCTACCCATGCCTATATGCCTTGCTTTTCTGCCATCTGATTTGCTCTCTCCATCTAGCTACATCACTTCCTCTTCCTGCCCAGTTCTGTCACTTTCTGTCTGTCTGTACAGACCTCCAGACTTCCATGGTTAACTAGTGTTGAATTTAATTTGAGGCATGTGCCATAACACCTGGCTGTTTCCAGTGTGGCTTTGAACTCACAGAGATCCAAACAGATCCCTGCCTCCCAAGTAATAGAATTAAAGGCATGTGCTACCATTGCCTGACTTCCTTGTTTACTTATAATGATTGTTCCTATTCCTCTGATCTCCAGGCAAGCTTTATTTATTAAAGCACAAATAAAATATTACCACATTTCAGCACAAATAAAATATCACCATAATACAGGACCCATTAAAAAATGACAATTAAATTTTGCCAAAACAAGGCAAGATGGTCCTTCAGGTTCCTGCTTCCCAGAGGAGACTGCCAAAATTTCTACAGGACACAGGGAGAAGCAACTAAAAAACTCTGGACCTATAGGCTGAAGATGGATGCTCCAATGTTATAGCAGAACTTTGTATGGCTGTTCAGGCAGCCAGCTGTCTCTGTCATTTCCAGAATTTTGGAAGTTGCTTACAATGCACTTCCTGTTCACTTAGGTAATATATATCCTTCTGGGGTCTTTGATGTAGTTGAAGACCAGTTAGTTATAATTATAATTTTCCTTGGCTATGATAAAAAATATATTAGATATAAAAATTTAGACTCAGAAATATAAAATAGATGGTAAAATATTTTTTAAATTTTGCCAAATACAAATAGACTGGATATTGTAACAGTAATTCTTGCTTGATAACTGTTCTATTATATGGAATTTTAGTGTGTTAAAGTTAAAACCTTCCTTTTTGAATAGACAGAAAAGGGGAAGTGCTAGGGGGTGTCTTTCTACACTTTGAATATGTGTTGCTCTGATTGGTTGATAAATAAAACTGTTTGGCCAGTGGCAAGACAGAATAAGTTTAGGCAGGACATTTGAACTGAAGAGATGGAATTTAAAAAAAAAGAATGAAAAGAAACACCAGCCTACCACTCAAGGAGCAAAAAGATGCCAGCAGATCAGTAATGCCACAGCCACATGGCAACATATAGATTAATAAAAATGGGTTTAATTAAGTTATAGGATCTAGCTAACAAGAAGTCTGACCCATAGGCCATATAGTTTGTAAATAATATAAACCTCTATATGTCTTGAGACTAAACAGCTGTGGGATGCAGGTGAGAGATTCATCCCAACCGTGGGGCCCAGCAGGACCAGAAAAACTTCCAGCTACAAATTACAATTACAATATATAGTCTATTTATATTTGGCAAAATTAAGGAAAATACTCTATCACCTATCCTATTTTTGTTAGTCTAAATTTTATATCTAATTTATCTTTTATCATGACTAAGGAAAACTATAATTAAAACTATCTAGTCTTCAACTCCATCAAAAACCCCAGAAGGATATAGTATTACCTATGTAAACAGGAAGTGCACTGCAAGAAACTTCCAAAATTATAGAAATGACAGAGACATCTGGCTTCCTGGACAGTCATCCAAAGTTCCTCTGTAACATTGGGAATTCTATCTTCAGCCTACAGGCCTAGAGTCTTTCACATAGATTTCAGTGAAGCAGGAAATTTTAAGGACTGTTCCATCCATTCTGGCAAAGTTTGTCAGTCACTTCTCCTTGTGTCCTGTAGAATGTCTGACCATTTCTTCTGCAAAGCAGGAACCTGAAGGACCATTTTGCCTTGCAAAGTTCAATAGTCACCTTTCTATAGGTCCTGAATGTTCAGTTTATACAACATACTGTCAAGCTGTCCAGGCAAGAACAATTCTTGCCCAAATGGCTAATTTTTGCCATAAAGAAAGCAAACTCCACATGGAATTTCTTTGATGCCCATGATCTTCTCTGAAGTAGATTGGTGCTACCAAGAGCAGACGTGTCTCAATATCTAGAAAAGTCTAAGTTCTTAAAACATTTTAAATGCCATATTCTGTAGGTCTTTGAAGTGTTTGAAGATTACCTACCTAATTGATATATATCTATGTATAACTAGAAAATTTAATTAACATGATTGTAAGTTTGATTATCGTAGATTACTAATTATTCATTTGTATTTAATTATATATTACAATTTTAAATGAATTGCATAAACATAATATATTAAACAAGAGTAGAAATATATACAGAGTATAACAAAATTAACTTCAAATTTGAATCAATAAACCAAAATCCATAGCAATGTAAAACATTTCAAATAAGTTGTAACCCTTTAAAAGTAGATTCAATAATCTACTCTTTCATTCTATAATATCCTCTTCTCTTCTTTATAAAGAGATTGCATTTATAATCCACCTCTTCTAAATAAAAATAAATATTTATGAACAATATTTTAGGAATTTGGGTGTAGCTTCACATACTGCTTCCTGCTGATTGGGGGTGCTGGCAATCTTATGGGAATCCTGAGAAAATTAAGAATTGTAGTTAAATCCTGACTGTAGTAGTCTGTGAGGATGGATCATCTCAGACAGTTGCTTTGAAGCTGATTTTGGATGTTGGATCATCTGGGCCATGGCTGTCATTGAAGACTTTTCAGGGGCTCTTGGTTGATCAAACCATATTAGCCTGGAAGCAATTCACAGGTTCTCATCTTCTGTGGAAACAAAAGTAGAACCTCTTTTCCAAAGAAACATGTCCTTAGACATAAATTTTGAAGTCAAGATACCTTTAAAATATACATATTGGCTTAACTTAGTAGCCCCTACAAACGAATGTCTTTCTGAAGTTAAAAATCCCCAAAACAGTATAATAATATGCAGTATCCAGATTCCTTGTGTAATTTCCATTCTTACATGGCTTAACTTTTACATTATTCTTACTGTCTCTTTAAAGACTTTATTTTTTTAAAACTATTTGTTTATGTAACTGCCTATATTCCTTTTCTTCTCTCTTGCAAGCCTATGTATATTTTTACATATATTGTAAATTATTTTGAAGTTTTGTGTATCTGTAATCATTTTTTGACTGCTGATTTAAACTGCAGCATGACTAGGACCAAAGCAGCAGCCCTGGTTGCGGGCTTCACCCCACTTGAATTTTCAAGCAGAGGTACATTTACTTCCAGCTCTGGGAGCCACGCTCACCACCAACTCTGGGAAGCAGTGGGTTTATGCCTTCATCAAGCAATGTGTAACCCAGAAACCTTATTTTTCTGTACTAGCAAAAGCTAAATCCATCATGCAGTGTGCTGTATGCCTTGGAGATGCCTCTGTGTACCATGGCAGGAGTCTGCCATGCTATAGTCAAGCTCGAATGCCAGAGTGTCTCTGTACAGCGGCATCTCTGTACTGTAGCCCTCATGAGACATACAAACTAATAAGCTGCTCTTAGCTCTGTTTTAGTAAGTTCTGTCAGGTTTTAGATGGGAATTCTTGCCTTCACATTGGGCACCAAATGTAGACAGAAATTTCTCCAATCCTACCTTGCCCAGAAATCCAGACCAATCTCTCCCACCCACTGTCCCTCAGCTGCTTATAAAATAATCACTCACAGGCTTAATATTAATTACAAACCATGGCGACACATAGATTAACAGAAATGGGCTGAGTTTAAGTGTAAGAGCTAGACAATGGTAGGCCTGAGCTAATGGCCGAGCAGTTTAAATAATATAAGCCTCTGTGTGTTTATTTTATAAGTGGGCTACTGGACTGCTGGGGATTGGCAGGACCCTGAGAGAAAAAATCAAGCTACAAATGGCACCAAATGGGTTGACAAGAGTTTCCACCTAAAACCTGAGGAAAAAGATTCTAAACAGAGCTAAAACAGCTTCCTAGTTGTCTCAAGTTAGTGGCAGCCTACGGGTTTGAGCTACTATGGTGGGTTCCTGGCATGCGCATTTGACCTGCAGTATGGCAGCGGGAATGAGGCATCTACAGGCAGCACATTATGGATTTAGTCTTTGCCAGTACCAAAAAAAAAAGAAAGGTTTCTGGGCTACATGCTGCTTTGATAGAAGCATAGAACCACTGTTTCTAAGAGTTGATGGCTCCCAGAGCTGGCAGTAAACGTACCACCACCATATTGGGAAGCTGAGGTGGGCAGAGCCACCAGCCAAAGCTGCTATTTTAGCCCTAGTAATGCTACAGTTTAAAACAATAAATTCACAATAAGACAGATTCAGATGGAATAAGACTTTAAATGCTTTACAATGTATGTAAAAAATGTACGTAGGCTTGGAAGAAAGAGAAAAAGAAATGTATACAGTTATATAAAGAAATAGATAGTTTTTTAAAAATAAAGTTTTTAAAGAGATAGTAAAGGCAGTATAAAAAATAAGCCATGTAAAGATGAATATTACACAGAAAATCTGGATTGTGTTGTCTTTGGGATTTTTAACTGCAGAAAAACATTTGATTGTAAAAGCTGTTGAGTTAAGCCAATATGTATATTTTAAAGGTACCTTGTCTTCAAAATTTGGATGTAAGGATATGTTGCTTTGAAAAGGAGGCTCTGCATTTGTTTCCACAGAAAGGAAGAGGCTATGGATTTGTTTCAGATTAAGATACATCAGGTTTGACCAGCCAAGACCCCCTGAAAGGTCTCTGATGACACCATGGCCCAGATGATCCAACATCCAGAACCGTTTCAAGGCAACTGGCTCAGGCGATACACCCTCATGGACTACTCCATGATCCTAAAATTTACTTTGTGTCCCCATAAGATACAGCGCCTCCCTCCAGCAGGAAGTAGTAAGAGAAGCTACACCCAAATTCCCAAATATACCAATCTGGCTTTGGAGATGGCATTGGCTCACTCCTTCTCTAAACCCAAACATATTGCTAAAAAAAAAAAAAGGTTAAGAGATTCTTTTGTCCCAAATCAGAAGAGCCCTCTGGTGTGGGACAGAGAAAAACCAATATTTTTATTTAAATCAGGTTGATTATAAATGTGATCTCTTTCTCAAGAAGAAAAGGGGATATGATATAGATATGATAGGATAAAAGGGTAGATTATTGAATCTACTTTTAAAGAGCAACTTGTTTAAAATGTTTTACATTGCTATGGATTTTAGTTTACTGATACAAGTTTAAACTTAATTTTGTTATACTGTATATATTTCTGTTCTTGTTTGAGGTATTATGTTTATGTAACTCATTTAGATTGTAATGGATAATTAAGAAATACAAATTAATAATTAGTCTTCTATGATGGTCAAACTTATAGTCATGTTATATATATATATATATATATATATATATATATATATATATATATATATATATATAATTCAATTAGGTAGGTAATCTTCAAACACTTCAAAGACCTACAGAATATGGCATTTAAAATGTTTTAAAAATTTAGACTTTCTGAACAGTGAGACATGTCTGCTCCTGGCAGCACCGATTTACTTCAGAGAGGAGGATGGGCATCAAAGACACTCTGTATGGAGTTTATCTTCTTCTTGACAAAAATAGCCATTTGGGCAAGAAACTGTTCTTGCCTGGACTGCTTGAAAAAACATATCAACTGGATATGCAGGACCCATAGGAAGGTGACCACTGAACTTTGATTGGCAAAATGGTCCTTCAGGTTCCTGCTTCACAGAGGAAACCCCTAGACATTCTACAGGACACAGGGAAAAGTGACTGAGAGACTCTAGGCCTGTGGGCTGAAGACAGATGCCCCAACTTTACAAAAGAACTTTGGATGACTGTCCAGGCTGCCAGCTCTCTCTGTTTACTCTTGCAAGACTCTCAAAAGTTGCTTGCATCCTTCTCCCATTTCTCAGGTAATAATATATCCTTCTGAGGTCTTTGATGTAGTTGAAGACTAGATAGTTATAATTTCCTTAGTTATGATAAGAGATAAGTTAGGTATGAAACCTTAGACTCACAAATATAAGATAGATAGGATATCTTCTTTAATTTTGCCAAATACAAATAGACTAGATATTGTAACTGTAATTCTTGCTAGATAACTGTTTTGTTATATGTAATTTTACTATGTTAAAGTTAAAATCTTCCTTTAAAAAAAAACAGAAAAGGGGAAGTGCTGTGGGATGTACTGTATGTTGTGAATAAATAAAACGCTGATTGGCCAGTAGCCAGACAGGAAGTATAGGATAGGTGGGACAAACAGAGCAGAGAGGCTTGGAGGTGGATGTTTGGAGGAGATGCTAGCCTGCCGTCCAGGGAGCAGCATGGAAAGACAACAGGTAAAGGCACGGAACATATGGCGACATATAAATTAACAGAAATGGGCTGAGTTTAAGTGTAAGAGCTAGACAATGGTAGGCTATAGATGTAACCAACCATCTTATTAAATAAGAAACACAGAGCCGATTCAGAGATGAAAGCCAAGAGGTCAGAGCGATAGCTAAGAGCTGAGATTAAAAACCTTACCCTTCCTGCTGCTGCTGTCCTACCTCTCCACAAGAGACCTACTTCTTGTGTCTGTCTTTTTTTTTTATAGAATTTCTGTTCTGTCTTCTATTGGTTGTAAACCCAACCACATGACCTCCTAGTCACTGCCCGTCTGTACAGACCTCCAGGTCTTCTATGGTTGGTATTGAGATTAAAGGCGTGTGTCTCCAATGCTGGCTGTATCCTTGAACACACAGAGATCTACCTAGCTCTGTCTACCAAGTGCTGGGTTTAAAGGCGTGCACCACCACCGCCCAGCTTTCGTTATGGCTTGCTAATAGCTCTGACCCCCGGGCAACTTTATTTATTAACATACAAATAAAATCACATTTCAGTAAAATAAAATATCACCATAGTAGGCCTGAGCTAATGACCAAGCAGTTTAAATAATATAAGCATCTGTGTGTTTATTTTATAAGTGGGCTATAGGATTGCTGGGGCTTGGCGGAACCCTGAGAGAAAAACTCAAGCTACAACAAACTGTATGGCCTAAGGCTCAAGCTTCTGGTTAGCTAGCCCTTTCATCTTAAATTAACCCATTCCTATTAGTATATATGTTGCCATGTGGTCATGGCATTACCAATATGCTGGCATCTTGTTGCTCCTTCCAAAGTGCCTGGCATCTCCTACAACTCCACCCTTCTTCTATATCTCTGCTTGTATTTCCCATCTGGCCATAAGCTTTCTTGCCACATGCCAAAGCAGCTTTATTTATTAGCCAGTTGGAGGCACACATATTCACAGCATACAGAAAGACATCCTACAGCACCCAATCATAAAATTATTTTTGTTGCTATTTCATAGCTGTAATTTTGCTACTGTTGTGAATTGATCCACAGGTTGAGTACTGCTGCCTTGGAGGGAGTAAAAGAAAGGGAGAATGAGGTGATTATATTATAATGTTCAAAAAATTAAAACAATTGTAAAAAGTGTAACCTTCCTTAATCTCAGTCTATTCATCCACAAGACCAAAATTATGACAAAGGCTTCATGGTGCTATTACAAAAATGAAATGAAGTAATGTATGTAAAGTGACTGGTTCCCTGATTCAGAGAAAATGTTCAATGAATGTTAGTCCCCTTTCATTCTGTGTATCATTAACTGATCTTTCAGTTAAAGAAGAGTATACCTGCATTGGGGAAATTATCCCCATTTCAAAAAACTGTCCCACACCAAAACCAGTTTGAACTTAAAATACGTCAGAGTGAAGCAGAGCATAATTAGCAGATATTACTATCAGGAAAGCACCTCTGTTTATAAAGACTTTGGCCACTTTAGACATGGTAAGCTTCTTTTAATACTATCCATTATTACATTATCCTAGTCTTTATTCTATTATTAAACTAGGTGAGGATATGTCTTAGGTTGTGAACTATTCTTAATATAGTCCTGCTTTCTTCTACACTTTTTATTTCACTTGTCAAAATATGCTGTTACTCTATTTGTCTAATTGATTTTCATATCATATATACAATTATAATTTATTACATGATATTTTACAATTACATCAATAAACTTTCCTTAAATGAACAAATCTCAGTTTTTTTCAATAAACTGAAATACTATTCTGTGACCAGTTCCTTCTTACTTGCACTGGTGCTTCAGTCTATGAAAGTATTGCAGGTATCTCGCTTATACTACTTACCAAAATGACAACCTCCCCTCACTCCATACATACTTTTATGCTCCTTTTTTTTTCATTTTTTCCAAGGCCACAAACACTTCTATTCTACTACCACTGGTAAGTCATATGCTTGAACTTATTTTAAGTTTGTGGTAAAAAGATTTTATTAAACTAGTAACAAACTCTATCTTGTGAAGTAAGACTAGAATTTTATCACAGAGCAGAAGATAGTCATAAAGTCTGAAATTCTAGAACATAGTTAAAGATGCAGATCCCTAAGAAACTATATCTAAAACTGCAATTTTATTTACCTCCTTCCCTGTAACTCTTTTTTAAAATGCAAAGGGGAACATAAAGCTCAACCCTTCATACTGTAAAGAACTTTTCTCTTTGCTGCTGTGAGAGGGTAGCAATAGGCAACTTATGATCTTCAAAACATATACTAGCTCAAGGCATACTCTGAGGTATTGACCTCCAGACTTGTGGAGGGAATTTTCCAGGCTACCACACATTTTTCTCCACAAAGAACAAGCTTCAAAAACAGCTCCTGTTTTTCTCCTCATCCAAAGCTTGGTGGGATGCTGGCAGGGCACTTGATCTTCCAATGCTTTTAGGAAATACAAGTACTTAAGAAGGTGCTAATTTATGTCTTAATTAAACACCATCAGGATGCATCATTTATAGTGGCTCAATGTACTATAAGGAAACTTAGAAACTTAGTCAGTCCAACAAGTGAGTGCTGTGGGATGTCTTTCTAAACACTGTGAAAATATGTTGTTCCCATTGGTTAATAAATAAGCTGCTTTGGCCTATGACAAGGCAGATTAGAGGCAGGTGGGAAATCCAAGGAGAGCGACAGGAAGAAGAAAGGCAGAGTCGGGGAGATGCTAGACTTCCAGGAGCAATAGGTAATGCAATGCAGGTAAAGCCACAGAACACATGGCGATACATAGATTAATAGTTATGAGTTGAGTTAAACTATAAGAGCTAGCTATCAAGAAGCCTGCCATAGGCCACACAGTTTGTAAATAATATTAAGCCTTTGAGTGATTATTTTATAAGTGGCTTCAGGACTGTGCGGCCATGTAGATGTAACCATTTTGTTAAATAAGAAACACACAGCCAATTGCAAAGTTAAAAGCCCAAGAGGTCAGAGCAAAAGCTAAGAGCTAAAAACCTTACCCTTCACTGCCGCTGCTGTACTCCTCAGCAAGCGACCTACTTCCTGTGTGTTTTTCCTTTTTATTGACTTTCTATTCTGCCTTCTCATTGTTTGTAAACCCAACCACATGACCTCCTCGTCACTGCCTGTCTATACAGACCTCCAGGTCTTCTATGGTTGGTATTGAGATTAAAGACGTGTGTCTCCATGCTGTCTGTATCCTTGAACACACAGAGATCTGCCTAGCTCTGCCTCCCAAGTGCTGGGATTAAAGTCATGCACCACCACCACCGGCCTCTGCTATGGCTTGCTATAGCTCTGACCCCCAGGCAACTTTATTCATTAACATACAAATAAAATCACATTTCAGTACAAATAAAATATCACCAGGGCCAGGTGGGACCAGAGAAAACTTTTGACTACAAGTATCTACTATGAGTCAGGTAATAGGCTAGGCAGTAAAAAGCAAGGCCTTTGCTACTCTAGATCTCTGTGTAGAGATATTCAGGACAAATAATGTTGAAAGACACCGGAATGGGAAATAGGACATCTCTTGGCATGCACTGTAATGTCTTGGGGCTTTTTAGTAAAGTTGCCCATTGTTGAAATCATTAACAATCATATAATCCTTCAATCACTTTAACATTAAAAAGTCACATATTTGTTATTTTTATAAGACACATTAATTGTTGTGTAAAAGATGCCCCCCAGCTGTTGGAGGATGGATATGTTATAGAACAAGTGTTGGCAAAGTGGACAAATTGTTGGCATGGTGCGAGAAATAAAGAAGAGCCAGGTTAAAAAAAATAAAGAATCCAATAAATACAGGCTTGTTCAGTGAATGCTTGAATACTTGAATAGATCCTTAGAAAAGGATTAGCTGGTGCCAGATAAAATCTGTACATATACAACACTGAATAGAAAAAGTAGCATCAAAAAAAGCTTAGATATGTGGCTTAATGACTGACTTATATTGAGGTATTAAGAAAATGTATGATGGTAGAATATCTTTAGGTTTGTGGTTTTATGTATGCTCTCCAAACTTTTAAGATGTCATAGACTAGTGGCTGGCAAATTATGGCCCCACACACTAAATCTGGCCACCACCTGTTTTTCTATGATCCACAAACTAAAAACAGTTTTTACATTTTAAGTGGTTGAAAAAAATAAAAATAAGAATAATATTTCATTACAGGGAGAATACTGTGACATTCAAATTTCAGTGTCTGAAAAAATTTCCACATGAGCAGTTATGTTTATTTACTTATGAATTATTTCAGGTGGCTTTGGGGTTATAATGACATAGTGAATTAGTTACAATAAAGACTATATGGTCTGGAAAGCATAACATTTTTGCTGTCTGATCATGTGTAGAAAAAGTTTTCTGACCCCTACCATAAAAGATAATACCTATGAAGTTTCACAGAATTGAATCTAAGACTCCACTCACTAAAGAGCTGTGAACATCATTTTCTTATATGAAAAGAGGAGATGTTAATAGTACCCCTACATAATTCAAATGAGGTAAATAATGAAAATGTTAGCATAGTGCCAGTCATCTTTTAAACATTAAATAAATGAAGATTATTTATTACAATTCTGACTTATTCTAAGAATCAGAAACAAAAAGCTTGGAAGTATGGACAATGAAATATTGCTACTATGGCAGTTCTGATGTTTTTGCTGAGATGCATCTGACAGAGAAGATCTTGGCCTGAAATCTGAAGAACTGCCCAGTACTTGCAATCAAGTCATCATTAAAACTGTATATAAATAAGCTGCTGACATGCTGCTCTAAAGATCACTCCATAGGAAAATGATAATTTCTCATTCTAGTCTAACTGGATGCTGTACAAAAATGGTGACTTCAACTTTTAGTTGGCATATTAGCAGTGTTAAGTGAAAGCCTTATCATTCTGTTATAAGGCTAAGGTGAAGAAGTCACATACAATGGTGCTAGCTGAAATAAAGGATTCTGAAGTGACATAAAATGGGACAAATGGCAAGCCTTGGAATAAGCCTCTTTTCTTCCCTCCCCCCTTTTATTGAAAATAAAGTCTTCTCTCACACAATATATCCTAATTACAGTTTCCCATTCCTCTACTCTTCCCAGTTCCTCCCCACCATCCCTCCTATCTGGAACCACTCTCTGTCCCTCATTAGAAAGAGCAGGCTGCTAAGAGATAAAGTTAAATATAACAAAATAAAATATAATAAGATAAAATAAAACCTATCACTTCAAAGTTGGACAAGACAGACCAAGAGAAAGAAAAGAGTCCAAGAGAAGACACAAGAATCAGAGGCCCACTCATTTGTGCACTCAGGAGTCCCATAAAAACACTAAACTGAAAGCCATAATATATGTGCAGAAGACCTGGTACAGACCTGTGCAGACCCAATGCATGCTCCTTCAGTCTCTGTGAGTTCCTATGAGCTTTGCTCATGTTGATTTAGAGGGTCCCGTTTTGTTGGTGTCCTCCATCCTCTTTTGCTCTTACATTCTTTCTGCTTACTCTTCCATGGTGTTCCTTGAGCTCTGAGGGGAGGGATTTGATGGAGACATTCCATTTAGGGCTGAGTATTCCAAAGTCTATCTGTCTGTCTGCCTACTCTCCCCCCTCTCTGCATAATAGTAACATCTGGCCGTGGGTCTCTATATTTATTCTCATCTGCTGCAGGAGGAAGCTTCTGTGATTGTGGTTGAATAAGGCACCAATCTGAGTATAGCAGAATGTCATTAAGAGTCATTTTATAACTATGTTTTGTTGTGGTTGCTGTTGCTGTTATTGTTTTAGACCATAAACATTTGGTTTTCCCTTGGTCCCTGGAGATCTAATCTATTGTTCTTAGTCACCCATACAGTATTGGGTATGGGTTCTAGTTCATGGGGTGGTCCTTTACGTCAAATCAGATCTGGGTTGGTTACTCCCACAATTTTTACGTCACCATTGCCCTAGCATATCTTGCAGACAGGACACAAGATCAAAAGGTTTGTAGCTGACTTGGTGTTTACATTTATCTTCTGGTAGTGTGTAGAGTACCTTCCTGTACCAAAGACAATAAAACTTGGGGTAAAGGCTCTATGAAAGTATCAGTTCGACTATTCCATATTCAATGAGATGTGTAGGTGTTGTCTTCAGCATTGTCACCCTGATGTCAGGTTGTGGAGAGCAGCTTATTGTCTCAGCAACAGCCTGGATTGTTTGGGGTTTCTCATGGGACCACTTTGGCCAACAAATAAGTTAGATGTAACTCAATCCTAGTATTGGAAGTTTCATTTGGTGACAAGAGATATCCAGTTGAGACTCTGTCTCCCCCATTATTTAGGCCTCTTTTTTTTAATGTCATCCTCTTTCCAATAAACCCATACACCTGAGAGAAAATATTGAATATCACACAACTTCATTAAGGCACACACAATTGAAGAAAATACTACTTTTTATTGGTTTTAGTTTAAAATAAGAATTAACCATATCAATTCATTGTAAAGCATTCTCTGTAATCAAGTGTGCTTATAGTTCTGCACTGAAGAAAAAAACAGCACAGAAATCTTTTTTTACTTAAAGAAGAAAAAGGAAAAAGATGGAAAGGAGGAGTGACAGGAAGAAAGGGGAGGATAGAAAGATGGAGGAAGTGAATGAATGAAGGAGGAAGAAAGGAGGCAAGGAAGGAAGATCGGTGCATCTATCAGAGCAAAGCATTGGAAATATAAGAATTCTTGGTAAGCAGCTAGTGCAAGTATGTTTGCAGCAAGCATTCTGTAAATTTATTTAGGTATTGTTAAAATGTAGAATATGCATACATACACATATTATATATGTTTATATGTGCACAAAGTGATGGAAGAAAACATAGACAATAACTTAAAAGATGTAGTTATTGGATAGCACTTTCTGAATATAACTCCATTTGCAGCAGGAATTAAAGCCACCAGTTGACAAGTGGAACCTCATGAAACTAAAAAGCTTCTGTTCAGCTCAGGAAGCAATCAGTTCAGTGAAGAAGAAACCCACAGAGTTGGAGAGACTCTTTACCAGTTATACACATGACAGAATAAACATCTAAAAACACACAACGAACTCAAAAAAAAGAGGCAAGGAAACAAATGACATGATTTAAAAATATGGGCTAGAGTTCTAAACAGAAAGTTCTCAATAGAAGAAATAAAATTGGCTGTGAAATGCCTCAAAAAGTATTCATCAACCTTAGCAACTAGGGAAATTCAATTTTTAACAACTCTGAGATTTTATCTCACCCCAGTCAGAAAAAATAAGGTTAAAAAAACAAAAAAAACAAACAAAAAAACCCTGACAACAAATGCTAGTAAGATTGAGGGAAAGGGGAACCCTCATTAACTGCTGGTGTGAATGCAAACTGGTACAGCCACTCCAGAAATCACTTTGGAGAATTCTCAAAATACTAAAAGTAAACCTGTCAGGTGACCCAGCTATATCACTCCTTGGCATATGTCTAAAGGACTCAACATCCTACTCACAGATACTTGCTCCATCATATTCATTGCTGTCTTATTCATCATAGCTAGGAAATGGAAACAACATAAATGGCCTTCAACTGATTAATGGATATAAAAATGTGGAATATTGTAGCTGGAGTTTTCCTGTGTCCACCCGGCTCCTGCAGCTGCTCAGATCCAAGTAAACACACAGAGACTTATATTACTTATAAACTGTATGGCCACTGTGGCAGGCTTCTTGCTATCTAGTTCTTATATCTTAAATTAACCCATTTCTATTAATCTATAAATTGCCATGTGGCTTGTGGCTTACTGGTACTTTTACATCTTGCTTCTTCTGTGTCTGGCTGACGACTCCTGACTCAACCTTCCTGTTCCCAGAATTCTCCTCTCTTTTTGTCCCGCCTGTACTTCCTGCCTGGCTACTGGCCAATCATCACTTTATTTATTAACCAATCAAAGCAACACATTCACAGCATACAGAAGGATATCCACAGCAGAATATTATCTGTAAAGAAAATTGAAATGAAAATTTCAGGTCAATGGATGGACCAAGAAAATATTACATTGAGTGAGGTAGCCCAGACCTAGAAAGACAAATAGAGGAGTAATCACAGAAACTAAGTGGGAAGAGAGAGACCTTGAGAAGGGAATAGGGAAATAGCAGGACATCAGTGATATGAAACAGGAAATGGAAAGATGGGGAAGGGGCCTCTAACTGGGGAATGGGAGGGAGGTCAATATAGAAGGAATAGGAGGGAGGAAGTGTAAATAACATCAAGGTTCTTTGATAAGGCCTCAGGAGTCATAAATAATTATATTTACCTAAAATTATACTGTAATACATATACACACTTTATGTCACTTAGGCTGACAACTCCTCACATGTACCATAGACTAACAAAATTTCCTATACCAGTCACAAGAAACTTCCTTTCAAGTTTTTGCTCAGGGTACTCCAAATGACTCCAAAAACAATATAGGCTATTGCTGTTGTGCTTGAATGCCACTTAGAAGTTGAAGGTAAGCCCCTATTGCTGAAAATGCAGCACACATAGAAAATGGGACTTGGATTGTTCAACATGACTATAACAGAAAAGCCTCCTTCCTACAGTCTAGATTCTGTAGTACCAGAAAGTACTATTCAAGCTACCAAGAGAAGGAAGAAATTAACACTCCTATTAAACTGGGACATCTATGAACCATAAAAATGACCAATATGGTAAGATATCCACAAAGGTCAATAGCGGCACTAACATGTTGGTGGCAACCAACAGCTATCTAAATGGACTTCATGCCTAGTAAACAGGACTCCATAAACAATACCTGAAAAATGACAATGTCAATAGACATGCTTTGTGGTTTGAATAAGAATTGCCCCAATAGGCTCATATATTTGAATTCTTAGTCACCAGGGAGTGGCACTATTTGTGAAGGATTAGGAGGTGTGACCTTTTTAGACAAAGTGTGTCACTGGAGGTGGGCTTGGAGTTCTCAAAAAGATCATATAAGGCCTCTCTCTCTCTCTCTCTCTCTCTCTCTCTCTCTCTCTCTCTCTCTCTCTCTCTCTCTCTCTCTGCTTGCAGATCAAGATGCACTCTCAACTACTGCTCCAGTGCCACATGTGCTACCATATATGCCGCCATGCTCTTACCCTCTTTGCCATGACAATAATGAACTAACTCTCTGAAACTGTAAACAAGCGCCCAATATAATACTCTCTTTTATAAGAGTTGCCTTGATCATGGTGTCTCTTTGCAGCAATAGAACAATGACCAAGACAGACATGCTAATGCAAAAGGATGAAAATCTCATGGGGTCCTGTCCCTACACAAAGCACTGCAAGCAGCTAATGAGTTCTTAGAGAAGGAAAATGAGTCTCTCCTGTGATGAGCCCCATAATTGTTTATCTAATACAAAGTTGTAATACCTGAAACCATGTACATATAAACAACACACATGGAGTCAGTAGGTTTTGCAGAATATAATGCAGTTTTAATAAAAAAAAATGATCTGGATTTTGGCAGATTGACTAACAAAATGCCCATAAAATTTTTAAATGAAGAAAAAAGCCAGTAAAGTTACACAGGTATGATCTTTATTGAAAATAACCACTGATAAGAGTTTATATGTGTTTTTAAGTGCACAGTAAATTTTAAGTTAACTGGTATTCCTAGTTTACAGAGAGTGGGAATATCAGTGTAAAGATTAGGCTAAAATTTTGTTGTTGTTGTTGTTTATCTATCCCTCTATACAGTTTTACTTTAGTGTGTTTCGAAATGAGGTTTTACTATTTTTTTTTAATTTTTAGAAAATTGGCTTTTTCTTTGTATTTCCATGGCTACTAATGAAGTTGAGTGGTTTCTCACTTATGTATTGTCAGTTTACAAATCTACACACTGAATGTTGTAGTTTTATCCAATTTCCATTGAGCAGATTATTTTCTCTCTTATTTTGTAAATGTTCTTGTCTATTGAGGATATTAATGATTGGTCATATGTACTGTAGAATTTTTTGATGTATACTCAGTACTTTAGTTTTCAATATAATCAAAACTAATCGTTTAGATATATTATTTATTTGAACTAATTAATTTTTACAGCCCTACAGCAATTTCTCCTGCCTCCTTCCAGTCCCTCTCCTCCACCTTCCCACTTCTCAACCCCCATCCACTCCTCCATTTCTCTCCAGAAAATGGCATGCCTCCATGGTTATCAACCAGCCATGACATATCAAGTTTCAATAAGAGTAGGCACCTCCTTGCCTATTAAGGCTGGACTAGGCAACGTCGGAAGAGGAAAGAGTCCCAAAAGCAAGTAACAAAGTCAGAGACAGCCCCTGCTCCCACTGTTAAGAGCCTCACAAGAAGACCAAGCTACACAAGTGTCACCTAGGTACAGGAGGTCTAGATCAGTCCCATGAAGGCTCCCTAGTTGTCAGTTCAGTCTCTGTGAGCCCCTATGAGCCCAGGTTAGTTGATTTTGTGGTTTTTCTTGTGTGTGCTTAACCCCTCTGGCTCCTACAATCCCTCTCCTCTCTTCTGTAAGAAAAACTGTAAATCTTTTCTTGCATTTTTTAAAAAAACCGATGTCAGTAATTTATATGAAATAAGATAAATCAATGATAACAAATACAGTATGTTCATATCCTCCTAATCTTACAAAATACAGGATAGCAAACTATCTTTGTGTATGGTTGCATATATTAGTGTGATCAAAAAAAAAGTTATGGAAATGAAAACCCTAAACTATTAATCTTTATTATCTCAGTTGAATAAGATGAGGGCAAGGGGAAACTGGCATTTTCTTCACACTTCCTTGTATGACTTGACATGTTACAAAATCAATAAAAGTATGTATGACCATGAAAAGTGTAAGTGGAAATGTCTGAAAGAGCACCACTATGCTTTCAGCATCCTTGGGGGAAAATGCATATGATGTGGGGCAAGCACCGATCTCTGAACTTGGAAGCACTCAAAGATAAAGAATCAACTAGGTATGTCCTCTAACATATGGTTGGACATGTAGCACAATCATTTAGACACATTTCCAAAGGTGAATCACCACCCACCTCTTTCAGATATGCACTAGCAGACCTTGAAGACTCCCCTTAGTGTTGCAACACTCCAAAAAGTAAAACAGAGAAGACTGAAGCAGTAGATATTTGCAGACTGTGATAAGAGTGCTCTTAGTATGGTGATGCCTTGGCATGGTGGGGGTTAAGGAGAGAGGGAAGGAGTGGTGGCGATGTCTGCATTGCTTGGTGCTTGCACCCATATGTATAAATAGCCAGCTATGCCTCTTCATTCTAGCCCATGTAGCATTTGTTCTGTGACCCTACATAAAATGTAGTCTCCTGGGTGTGACTTAAGGATAGTACATGCCCTTGCTTTAGAAATAGAAGTGCAGTGTCCTCTGGATAAACAGCTCAAGACCACAGTGTGCAGTCCAAAAAGAGAACAATAATACCATAGCTTCAAACAATTAGAAAAGTCGGTTTCTTTAGTCTGGTTTATCTTGTAACCCACCTTATTTTCAAGTGCAAGTTCAAGGCAGATAGTTATCCAGCTTCAGCTTGAAATAATTCCAGTTTTAGAGAAATGTCTCCTTTAGAAAACAGCTATTTACAGTGACAATAATCAGAACTTTCGTTTGATAACATCTGTCTGATAATTCTTTTTCTTTATGACTTCCCATTAAAAGCATCCAAAGATGGCTTCTGAGCCCCCTCCCCATTATGCAACATCTTCCTTTTCTTAGTCAAGTGACAGCTCTCCTTTTTAAAAAATGCAACTCTCGGGTACAGTTACTCCTCCTAAGGGTTCTTTACACAGTTCAGCAAGCAATTTAGACAATTGCCCTAGATCTGGGTGTTTTATTGGCCTGTGTTATCACTGTAACACCAGATTAATACTACCTCTTTAGAGTGGGTTTCTGAGATTCCATCTTTGTGGACTTTTTTTCTCAGCTCAGCTACAAGAGTTTTACTTATATCTCTGTTAAATATAATTTGGTTGGTGTAAGCCAATAATTCTAGGCTCTTGAACAGTGTGATTTTCTTCAAAATGGAGCTGCAGTTTTAATGTTCCAGCTAAAGCCCAGAGAAAATGCAAACCATGCGGGAGAGGAAAAGTGGGAGGAACAAGGAAACAAAAGCCAGCACAAACTGCCCTTCATCTCTGCTTATTCCTTGCTCCATTTCAATTCGCTCCCTGCCTCCCTGTCTCCCTTTCCTAACCCCTTGCTAATTCATCATTCCAGTTTCCTGTCAGCCCTGGTCTCATCTCTAGTTTTATCTTCTCAGCTTTTCTGCTTCACTGCCTCCCAAACCTAGGTCCAATTTATTGCTTCTCTCCTCTAACCTGTTTTGGCCTTGGGACCCTTTCGTTTGAACTAACCCTAAAGACTACTTCATGACTCAGCCAAATCACTTCTCTAGCTTTACTCCCTTCTTTTTCTGACCATAGTCAGAAAAATACATAAATCTGTAAATGAGTAGTTCTGCCAACTTTGGGTTCATCAAGAAAAGTTATATCCATGCCTTTCATGTTCCCACCGAAAACATCAATGAATAAGTTGAACCATGAGCCAAGAATACAAAATCTGTTTCACATTCCTTTTAGAATAGCTCTGCTTTAGAGTCTACTTCCCATTTTCTGAAGTTTAGTGATCTAATATCTTAAGACCACTATCTCTATGGGTCTATATAGATTTAATTTTATCTTAATATGAAATACTTTGAATTTTAATTCAATTAAGTCTCACATTCTAAGCACTTGGTCACATGCTTTTACGAGCTATCATAGCTGTATAATATAGATACAGAGTATTTTCAATTATACAAAAGTTCTTTTGAACAATGCTATTCTAAAATGTTTGATTATTCTAAGAATAATCTTTTTAAACGTTTATTTATTTATTTTGGCTTTTCGAGACAGGGTTTCTCCATGTAGTTTTGGTGCCTGTCCTGGATCTCGCTCTGTAAACCAGGCTGGCCTCGAACTCACAGGGATCTGCCTGCTTCTGCCTCCCGAGTGCTGGGATTAAAGACATGTGCCACCACTGCCCGGCTTAAACATTTATTTTTATTTTTATTTCTGTGTATGATTGCATCTGTGTAAGTGTATACCTTATACATGCAGATTACCAGTAAGACCAAAAGAGGACATCAGATGACCCTGGAGCTAGAATTATAGGCAGGTGTGAGGTACCTGATGTGGGTGCTGGGAACCAAATTCAGATCCACTAGAAGAGCAATACTACCTGTTCTTGACCACTGAGCCATTTTTCCAGTCCTTCTTGCATTTTTGTATCAATATTCTAAGTTCACTTTATTTTACATTGATTCATTTCCTTCTGTTAAACTGCTTTCTTTTGTTAAGAAGCATTTAATATGCTCATTATTGCTTTGATTCTATTATTCTATTTCATTCAATAATAGATCATGAAATCATATGGATATGTAATATATGTGTAGTGTGTGTGTGAGAGAGAGAGAGAGAGTGTGTGTGTGTGTGTGTGTGTGTGTGTGTGTGTGTGTGTGTGTGTGTATGTGTGTAATGGTTCACTTGATATGTAACCCAGTCAACTAGTTATTTGGTGCTTCATAATACGTTATCCCTAAAGTTAATTGCTTAAAAAATATTTTTTTCTCTCTCATGTTTCCTATATGTCAGAAATTTGAGAATGTATTCTTAAGGTTTGTCATGTTGCATTTGGATATTGGTTATTATATTGGCTTCATTGGTAACTTAGAATCTACTCGCAAAGTGGTACATGGCTGCCAACTTGGTGGCAGCTCTTGGCCATAGATTTCACCATAAGGTAAATTTCAATGTCCTTGAGGTTTAGAAAATGGCTTCCATCATATTGTACAATCTGGAAATTTTAGACATCTTTGTGGCCTGATTTTACAAGTCATACGTGAGCATGATCTCCATATTCTACTGACCCTACAAGGTCAGATATTAGATAATGTGGGAGGAGATTACACAAAGTGAATACAGATGTGTAATTTATTAGGAGCTGCACTGAAGACTAGCAATTACACCATTCAAAACAAGAAAGGAACTAGTTTGTTTGTCATAGCCCATTATAGGAAAACTTTTGCTTTCTCCTAGGGAGCATCTCTTAGGAGCCATTCTTATAGTATTCTGTGAGAATGCCTCCCAGAATCAACATCAAATGTATTATTCTATACTTTCTGGAATCCATCTTTTTATCCTGTTGTAAATTTTGAATTTTGCCTATTTCTAGACTTGTGCCCCTTCTATTATGCTTCAAAGAGCATAACTATCAAAACCATAGTTTTTGTTGTTTTTTTATTGTAATTATATTTTATTTTCTGAGCCTAGAGATTTGTTCTTAAACACACACACACACACACACACACACACACACACACACATGCCCCTACCAATTTTGTTTCCTCTTCAACTTCTGTATAAAACTATGTCACTATATTTTTTGGTTCAGTAAGTATTCATTCAGAAATTGAGCTTTAAATCCTCTTAATTATGTTTGGCTGATTATTTAAAACTGAAATGTTACTTCAATGATACAAAATAGTACATAGGGAATTATGCTGCCTTGTCTAATCCATGGGATCATTATCACTCTACCATAAGCTCAGCTCCCCCAAAGTATGTGATTCTTCTTCATAGTTCTTTTTTACACAAAGCAGGCATGTACACACACACACACACACACACACACACACACACACACACACAGAAATTGTGTTATTTTGCCAGCATTTAATATATTTAAATTATTTAAATATTATTTTGGTTTTTTTTATTAGGAATTTTTCATTCCTTTTACATACCAACCACAGATCCCCCTCTCTTCCCTCCTCCCACACCTCCAGACTTCCCTCTCCAACCCACCCTCCATTTCCTCCTCCAACAAGGTAAGGCCTCCCATGGGGAGTCAGCAGAGCCTGGTATACTCATTCAGAAGAGGCAGGTCAAAGCTCCCCCTCCCCCGCCCGCCCAAAGGGTGAGCAAGGTTACCCATCATAGGTAGTGGGCTCCAAAAAGCCAGCTCATGCAACAGGGATGGATCCTGATCCTACTGCCAGGGGGACCTTAAGCAGATCAAGCTACACAACTGTCTGCTTATAGCATTTAAATGTTTTTAAGAAACTTGACATACTTTTGTTTATCTGATGAAAATATATATGAATACATGCATGTGTATTGTAAGTATGTAACAGATGAAGAATTTACAGTAATTTGTTTTTTCCATCACTCTTGGATCACGTTTTCTTAAAGTGTATCTGCAGAGGGCAATTTATTGGTATCTACGTATATGCATAAATAAATTCTGATTTTGAACAAAAAATATCCTTGTTCTTAAAAATTGATTTTTTGTTGTGTGTGTGCATAGTATAATTACTGCTTCTCCCACACAGTGCAAGGATCTGGAATTAGGAACATCCTGTCCAGCTAGGTCCTTCTATCAGTCTGTAGTGTAGCCCCAACAACAATGTTATGTGTTTCCTGTATCCTTTATCTCCAGACTAATGCTATCCATCCTGCTTTTAGGATAAATTCCTTTTCCACATAGACAGATAATTTCTTGAAGTTAAGTGCTAAAATTCTGTGGGCTTTTCTTTTTTCAAAAATATGTGTTTTCTAGCTTTGCACTGCTAACTTTAATTCATTTTTTTTTAAATCCTGACTGGTATTATTGGAGATTTTTAGATACTCGTAAATTTCAAATTTCCTGTGTTGTCAATATGTACTGCTCTCTCAGCCAAATCCAAATTATTAGGTCTGAAACTTTCAGAATTTAGGGAACTCACTTAAAGTGGGAATATAACAATATCAATACAGTATTACTAGACTATCCTAAAACCTTAAGCAATAGTCACTAAAGCTCACCATTCGTTAGTGGTTCACATTAACATGTTCCTTTGTGTATCTGTATCAAGCAACAGCAAATGTGTATCCTGAAGTTACTAGGCTAGGGATTTGAGGTGTATCTTCTAAAACAAGAAAAGACTAGGAAGAAAAGGAAGCTTGGCGGTGACTGTCAGAAATCTGGCTATTGGTTTTGGTGTCCCTGCTCTAATTCTCTTATGAAACAATTGACTTTAATTTTAAGAGTAGCATTCCAGTTTTCAATAGCAATGAAATCATGTTCATCCAGGATCAGGTTTCCAGGGCCCCATTTTAGAAACAAGCATATCAGACCAGGCTGAGGTTAAGAGTATTCCATGACAAGCACCAGAAGCTCTGCAAACTATGGTCCGAAGGAACATTTCATGACCTTTAGCCTGACAGCTAGTGTGTGGATTGTTGCTTTATCCCCAGAGGAAGAGCACATAGGAAATATAAAAAAGCATGGTAGCAAGATTGTTCGGAACTGTTGCAGAAACTGGAGCATTGCAAAGATGTCTCCACAAGCAAAATCTCATCAAGTCTTTAGCCCAGCATTTCCCAAAGTTTTCCTCCCCTTACTAGGACTTCTTGAGACTTTCAGATAGATAGGCTGCCCCATGTTAATTCGAAGATAATGGACCAGTAGTGTTTTGAATTGCATATGTATGGATCTTCTTTTCAAGAGGAGTGTTATATACCCTTGCTTCGCTATTCCTTCTTAGGACCCTGTGCTGTACACAATAAACTTACGCTAATAGAAGTTTTTAAGACATTAATTCATTTTTAGAAGTGACTTCCTAGAGAAAACCCAATAACTGACAGACGTTTTATTTACAGTAGTCACTCTTAATCCTCAGTAGCTTTCCATGGCTTCACTTAACCACAGTGAGCTATAGTTCCAAAGGATCAACTGGAAAATCCCAGAAATAACGGATTTATAAGTTTCCGATTACTTTCATTGAAGGATGTTATTTATAATTGTTTTGTTCTGTCATTAGTTGTTGTTAATTTCTTGTTCATAATTTGTCAATTCAACCTTATAATAGGTATCAAGTACAGAACAAGAATAGGTATCAAGTATAGGAAAAGAATAATAAGTGTGTATAGAGTTCAATAATTGCCGTGAGTTCTGACACCTACTGGGGGTCTTGGAACATATTCTCTAAAGACAAATGAGGAGGTATTGTACTTAAAATTTTTAATAAAGAATTTTATAATCAAAAATTTTAAAGTAACATTATATATCTATTGGCATATATTCATGATAGTAAACACATAAATGAAAGAAAAGGAACAACAATTGTAAATCCCTTTTTTTTAAAGATCATCTTGCCTCTGCTTCTAGAGAGATCTGGAACCTCTTTAGAAACTACTTTTAATGAAATATGTCTGTGTTTTTAGTATTATCGTTCACGACTATTGTAATTAGCCAAGTCTATGAAGAAAATGAATGTGTAGTTCCTTTCACAAAGATGGAATTACAGATTTGGAATTTGATTTTCTATTAAAAGACACATTGACTTGTGAGAAAGGAGATGTTATCAAGACCAAGGAAGACAGAGATTCACACTGGGCCCCTGGGGGATCAAAACCATTCTTCACATCATTTTACAGTGTTCTTTTCAAGTGACTAACTAGTTAGCTGTTACTTTGCATTTAGTGTGGCACATCTGTTAAGGAGGGCTTCTCACAAACACAGCCTCCTTTCAAGCCCTCACTGAATACAGTTCATTCCCAGCCCCAAATCTCTCTGAGAGAAATGTTAATGAATTTCAAAAATATTTTTAATTATTCTTTGAGAATTTCACACATGTATACAATGTATTTTTATTATGTGGATTCTCTTCTTCAATTCCTCCAATATCCCTTCCACCATGTCCCCCTATAAACTGCCTACACTCTTTTCTTTATGATCCACTGAGTCAAATTAGTGCTGCCCTTGTGTGTATAAGTGTAGGGCCTCCACTAGATCTTGGACAACTTACCAGGAGCCATATCCAGGGAAAAAAAAGAACTGGCTCACCCTCCCCCAGCAACCAACAACTGCTAATAGCTTGTCTCCTACGGGGCTCATGAAGCCCCACCCCATCTGTGGTGGAATTTCAACTCAGAAGCCACTGCAAGTCTTCCAGTGGGGGATTTTTAGGGCACTGAAGGGTGCTTGCGAATTTTCTGGACACACATTCAGCTTCAAATTCATGACATTTCCCTATTAGGTACTCCCCTCCTGGTGCTTCTAGGCTTCGCTTGGGCAATGCCTATGTTCCATTTCTTTTTATGAAGTCCAAGGGCTAAATAGGGGAAGGGGAACTGGATAGCTCGGGGGCCTAGCTAGTGTCATCTGATCTCACTTACCCTTGGGCTTCCTTGAATCTGGCTCCTCTTCACACAGTCTCAAAATATGCACCAGCCCTTCCACAGCCATTGACAAGTGGTCTCTGGAGGCGGAGGGCCTGAGTTGGAAGCCAGGATCATCTAATGACTACCTGTGAGGCTTTAAGCAAGTCAGTTCTTCTCTCTCTGCCTCAATTTACCAAACTAAACAATGAGAACTATAATGAATACATTAGAAAAATGTTGGCAAAATTAAGGAGATAATACATGCAAAGCTATTAGTGTGGCGCATATGGTAAACATTTTTAAAAATTTAGTGATAAAATACATCAACAACCAAAAGTTTAAAAGGGCCCAGGATCTTAAGAAAACATAATGGGTTAGAGGAAGAAAGTGTGGAAAAATATGGGACCTAAAATGTGGGCAGAGAGATCATTTCTGGGTAAAACACAATCTGACAAATTCCTGGACCCTGGACAAAGTAGGATTACTTTTATGGCAGTTGAGGTCAGGAGGGAGGGAAGGAGGAAGGGAAGGAAGGAGAGGGAGGGTGGAGAAACATGTGGGAAGAGGATAGGGAAACTGCGGATTGTGGGGTGAGGGGAAGAGAAGTCCTCAAGTTGGAAAACAGGTGCTCTGTTTCAAGACTGTGGTCTGAGCTGAGCCTCCTGTTCGGGTGCTATTTGTATCTGCTTGTGCAGTAGTCAAGTTGACTTTCTTCAAGTGAGCCTCAAAAATCCCCATAATGCTACCTTAATAGGCTAAGTGTTCACATTCATCCTTGCCTTCTTTTTCCTTGAAAATTATAACAAGGACAACAACAACAAAAAAAGTCAAGGTTTCTCTGTGGAGTTCTGGTTTAACATCTAGGTTCAGCTCTCCCCACCCACAGGAGTCCATCCAGACACTTGAACTAGACCTGTAGAGTCAAGAAGTTCCTGCAGCTTCCAATATGCGACTAGAAAGCACAAAGATCTAGTCTGAATTCTCTTGCTTGGTCCCAATTTGCTTTGCTAGGCTGAAACAGTTGGCCACGGGAGCATTTCCCCACCCCCCACATTCAGCAAACAACATCGGAGGTAAAAATGTCAACTTGTGAACATGTCTTCCCTTTAACAAAGAAAGATTGTCTTAGGATAATCTTCAGAGTTCCTCTAATTGTATTTCTTGATTTTCCTGGCTTTATTTTTTAAAATAGTACATACATACAAAATTGTAATTTTCTATGAACTGCAAATCTTCCCTTTTAAAGTTATGAAATGTTATTTTTCCAGCTTACACTTAGGGAAACGCAGAAGCATTTTACTGGTCATTGAGGAAATCTTAAATTGTTGTAAAGGAATAGTGTTTTGTGTGGCAGAGTTGTCAAGATTTGAGTTCTTTCAATGTGTAATTTCTGTGAATACACACACACACACACACACACACACACACACACACACACACACACACATGTAACTTGGTTTGAGAAGATTCGATTCAGGACACCCAGGCTTGTTATTTTGGAGGAGGTGGTGGTTGATTTATTCTGTTGCCGTTAACAGAGAATCTTTAAGTAGCGAGACCGGGTTCCTTGGACAAGCTGTAGCCATTACAGAGCTCAGGGAGACTCTGAGATAAAGGATCGTAAAGAAGTCAAACTCTAGCGTTGAAACGGATAGAAAAATAAACAAAATCCACTAACATATAAGAAGAATAATTACAAAAGTTCGGAAGCTGGGTCAAAAATGATAAACTCGAAGCCAGTGGGAGGAATTATTCGTATAAATCTTCTTAGGATAGGTAACAAAATTTGTTCATTAAAAAAAGAAAGAAAGAAATAGGAAACAAATTCCTAATAGCATTGCGACTTAGTGTTCGGGTACTCAAAGCACAGTAAGCTAGCTCCGGGGAATGCAAGCAACTTCAGGACATTTTCTAAAGTGTTCTTTGTAGTGCGCAAGAGCTTAGAATGCGGTTAGTTTTATGCACTGGCTCCCTTTTCTGTAAATGCTTCAAGAGGCAACTCACTTAAGGCTAAATCACGTTTGTCTTGTAGGAACCAAGTGTCAGCCTCCTTGCGCTTTGTGGGGGAACAGGGGCGCACAGCTCCGGAGCCCTTAAGAAGTTTTGCAATGAATGAGTGAATGAATGAAACCTGACCGAAAAGCTGAAGGCTGGAAAGCAAGCAGAAACTTCCTGGGCTCACTGCGAGCTCAAAGCCTGCAAACTTAGGACCCAGGACAGCCAGGGCTGCTGACACTTGGGTCTGTGTCCCTTAACCCAAACACCTGTTCATAGGTGTGGTTTTGACTAAGCAGCGTCAGCCAGACGCCTGTTAGCCCCTGGGCTAGAGGAGATGCAGATGTCTCCAGGGGGGTCGAAGGAACTTTGGCTGTCCTTTCTGTACTTCCTTGAGCTGCGAGGGGCTTTAAAGATCAAATTGTGGCAGCCCTGGGGACTCCGTTTCTCCCTTCACAGTAGGGGATACCCAAATCTGATCCCTAATCGAATGGGCGAATCCTTTCCTTCTCGATTTCCTTTTTTTCTTTTTTTCTTTTTTTTTTTTTAACCAAGGGAGCAATTACATTAGAGGGGAACGAGAAAGAGAACCCAGACCACTAGGAAAGTTACAATGTTTCTTTGGGGGAGATGACGGTGCGGGTTGTTTGGACTGTGGCAGAGCTGTGGGGCCCAGACTGGGAGCGGCGCTGAGAGGGACCGGTTTTCCGGGGCTGGCAGCTGCCTAGCAAAAGTTTCCTGTGGAACAGTGGCCGGCGGGGGCGGGGGCGGGGGCGGCAGGCGCAGCCCAGGACCCGGGGGCGGAGTGCAGGCGGCTAGGGGCTGGCCCGAAGACCGTTAGAGAGCCTCGCTCGGCCCCGGGGCCCCCTGGCTCGCCTCCCCGCTGCGCGGCTGCCCACCTGGCGACGTGACGCTCCACCAATCCCCTTCGAGCTCCTCCGGGCCCCTTCGCCTTGCACCGCCCCCCTCCTCACCCTGAAAGGCGCACCCTGACCGGACCGCCCTGCGCTCTCGCCGCGGAGCACCCTTCTGGCTTCTTCGTCTCTGGACGGACGGACGCTGGAGCTCTTCCCTTGCCCTTAGCCAAACTTACTTTCCCGCCTCTGGAAAACTCTTAGCTTCTCTCTCCTCCTCCCGTCAGCTCGCTCTTTTCCACTCCATTTCCCTCTCCTCTCCCACGCCACAAACCCACCTCCCCTCTCCTCTCTCCCATCCCCTCCTCCCTCCCCGGGACCCCCCCCCCCCCCCAAACTCTTCTTCCTCCTTCACCTCAAAGACTCAGTCCCAGCGCGCCTGCTGGGCTCGGTCTCCTGCTCCGGTTCTTCTCGAAGTCATGGCAGGACCTGGGGGTTGGAGGGACAAGGAGGTGACAGATCTGGGCCACTTACCGGTAAGTAAAGGACTCCGGGCCATCGCCCTCCTAGTGCGCTTCTTTCCGAGGCTTTGGAAGCCTGGGGAAGAAAGCCCACACCCTCCAGCAGCCTAGGCCAGGACTTCGACGGGCTGTGGCTCAGGATGGGCCAGGGAAGCGCCTATGCACAATCAGCGTTCCTGGGCTCCTGGTTGAGGTGAAGGCCACAAAAAAGCAAAGGGACAGGGTGAGGTTGGGGAGAAAGAAGTGGGTCCTAAAGGGTGGGGCCCTTTCTAAATAGAGCCCGCTTTGTCTAGCAGCGCCTGGGTACTTGTAATAGCAGCGTTCCTGGAGAGGACAAGTGGCTGACCACCCACCCCCTTTGCTTCTTTTGCCAGCGGAGATCTCTACCTATGGGTGACCCCTTTTAAAAAAAAAGTAATGAGCACTAGAAAATTGAAGCATTGGAGTCACACTGCTCTCACTTTGTAGTAGCGGTTTCTAAAACTTGATTCTCACCAGGAGAATGTTCTCGATTTAGTATTGCTGGAGCGAAAAGAACTCGACGCCGCCTGGATAAGAACTGAATTCTGTACATGCCTTTTAATATTTAGAACAATGTATATTATGTCCCTTAGATGACGAAATATAATTCTTTGTTCGTTGTTATCGTGTACAGGGTTTTTTTTGCTCCATGTCCAGTTGAAATTGATTGGTGAGCTATTAAAGTCATCATAAACAGCAGACTTACTACTGTAACAACACCGTTTATTTCATTGGCATCTGGTTTCTGGCTGATACTGGATCCCACCCAAATCCATTTTTCAAGTTCCCTTTTTAGATTGGCATTTCACTTGCACCCTCTCTTGAATGCAAAGGGCCCCTGGACTCTCCAAAGGAGAACGATGCAGGCACTGTGCTGGAAGGATCGCCAAGCATGTGTTGTTCAGGGCATTGGCCTCCGTGCCTTGAGAAAAGCTAAATATTAACCGTGCAGTTATAGGACTATTCAAAGTCATCTTGCCTTAATTAATTTTGTGGAAGTTTGGCATTTAAAGATACCTGTTGTTAATGATGGCAGATACCTGCCTCCCTAAAAATGGGACATTCCCAAGGCCTCCTTTTATAATTTTGCAGATGTGGTATGGTATGTGGTAAGGGGAGGTGATCTACTTGGGTAATATTTTAGCAAACTATTTCAGTCATTAAAGGACGTACTTCAATACAAAACTGTTGAATGGCAGCTGGTAGAATTGTTATTGTTGCAACTTCATAAAATAAGACCAAAGAATTAAAAAATATTAAACCATTTTTCATCCCACATACACCTGAAATCATTTCTTTTCCAGGATGTATACATGAGATTTCTGGATTATGGAGGCTTCAATTGGCGGATTGCCTTCTGAGCAGAATTTTCCTATTCAGACTAAGATTGATTTGGTCCTAAATAAGACTGTAAAGTCAGTGGGTGACCTGCTCACCTCCTCAACATTCTCAGGCTCTGTGTGTGTGTGTGTGTGTGTGTGTGTGTGTGTGTGTGTGTGTGTGTGTGTGTGTGTGTGTAAGCACACATAAACAAGCTGAAATAAACTACTTTCTAAAAATGGTTAGATTGGGGGATGGAAAAGACCTTATAGAAATGATAACACAGGGAGTTCCAAACCCAAAGAACACAGACAACAGAAAGTAAAGGTGCCTAACCACAAACGTCAGCGAGAGAGTCCCTGGATTAACTAACCTGGTCATGGCTTTGGGACATACAGATCATGACGAGAGTCCATAAGAGAAGCCAAAAGGCTGAAATCTTTATATTACAATTCACTAGAACATTAGTGTTCTCAAGATTAGATTGAGGGTGGCCATGGATATAGGAGACAAACATGAGATTGGTTTGTAATGTTGGGGAACATGGAAAAGACAAAAACGTAGGGTACAAATTATATTTTCCCTCATTTTAAATCATCATGGAAGGTTCAATTTAGGAAAATTCTTATATTTCAGAATTTTATTTTAGGGTAATTTTCTGTATCATCTGAACAAATCATGGGTAATTCTCCCCTCTCCCTAGATCCAAATTCCAAGAAAAGAAATAGAGCTGAAGAGCAGCATGCTCTTCAATATTTTCTTTATATCAAATGTGTAGAGATTTAAAGTCATTGTTTCTTCAGTCACCGAGGTGTAGTTCTTTGTTTTGTTTTACATTTAACTTATATCCTGAAGACTTTGAAGTAAATGAATAGATGAACTGGTAAGTTAGATAGACATTTGCATTTTGATGCAGAGAGACATGATCAAGCAAAGAAAACAGCATAGGGCAGTGTCCCTTGCAATAGTTATTTTCAATAGGACACATATGAAGGACAGAATATTGGCATATGTCCCTGCTAAGTGT
The DNA here is from genome assembly GCF_007827085.1 of Peromyscus californicus insignis. NCBI lineage: Eukaryota > Metazoa > Chordata > Mammalia > Rodentia > Cricetidae > Peromyscus > Peromyscus californicus. The sequence continues at coordinate 88,459,964 of NW_026294391.1, forward strand.
AACAGTTTGGAAACAGCTAGATAATGAGGAGATATTCAAACCATGACGTGTCAAATTGATCAAAAAGAATCTTGGAGGCCTGGATATAGACTGGCTGAGCTGTAGAGTGCATGTCTAGCACGCACAGGTCCTGGGTCCAGTTCCCATATTACACAGGCACACATAAACGTATATGCAAATCTTTCAGAGTATAAGAGTACAATTAAATATAGGTTTTGGATTTATATATTACGTACTCTTTGTGATTGGTCAATTAAATGAACATAAACCAGAAGCCCTGGAGAGTACAAGCTTGGGCAAGAGTACAAATCAGAATTTAAAGAAAGGGATAGGATTTGAGTCATGGAAGCGGAAGGACCATGACTTTGGGGCTAGTGCAGGCTACATAGGGAGTTCCAGAATAGCCTGAGCTTCCAAAAAGACCCTCTCTATAGCACAAAACAACAAAAAAGTGATATAAATTATTCGGTATTTTTAATTAGATAATATTTTATGCCTAAAACATTAAGCAATAGTGAAAGTAGAGGAGAAAATTACATAAATTTCACATTTGTAAATGTTATTTTCATGTAATTATAAAGCCTTTTGTTTAGGGCCTTAGACACATAAAATAAGAAAGCCATTAAATATCAAGGAATAGGTCAATTTAATCATATTTACTCTTTGTTTTTAAGATAGGGTTTCATGTAGCCCTGGCTGGCTTCCAACTATTTATATAGCTGACACTGGCCTTGAGCTCCTGGTGTTTCTGCCTTTCTTTTCTAAGTGCTAGTAGTAAAGATGGGTCACCACATAATCATACTTGTTAATGACCTGCTCTAACGTTTCCCAATTTTTAACTGAATATATATTTCCTATAGGAGAAGAAAAGTACAGAGGTTTGTGGTTTATGCTTCCTTTCTTTGCAAAGAGAGTTGCAATGTTGCATGTGTTTAAATTATTATATATTAAATTTGTATTAATTTATAATTTATTATATATGTATGTATAATTAGTAAGCCTCCATAACTCAATCTTCTTCATCTCCAAATCTAGCTAGTCTTTCACTGCGATTGTCCCCCAAGCCTTCTCTGCCCAGTATGGTAATGACATTCCTTGTGGCTTTGGCCTTGGTATTTGACACTCCCCTGTGTACTCTTAATCTATATTGGGGTCAGGATTAGACAGGCTTTGAGGACAGTAGTGGCAGAGGTGATCTGAAATAGTACATGATCCAAACACTATATTTGAAATACATTAGGCTTATATTTAAATATAACTTCCAGTTTTCCCAGTCTTCACTAAGAAGGCAAAAACATGAGTTCCGCTTTCAGTCATGAGAAGCTTCCCACTTCACCAAATCCCTTAGCTGCTTTGTGGAAGCCATTTTGCCTTCAAGGGTGCAAGGTTTGACATATCCTGCATACCATCCATTGCACGTAGAATACTGCCTCAGCTTGATGTTGCAATTCAATCCGTTTTCTAAGCCACGTCCCCTGTCTCTAGGACAGTGTTTTTTTCCAGAGGTTCGTGCACAGAGACAGAGTACGTGAGTTGATAATCATCTAGGTATCTTAAGAGAGTCACCCAAGGGAATTCTGACTTCGTCATTCCATACTAGCCCTAAGGATTCTTTATTTTTAAAGAGGATTTCTAAATGAGTCATGTGGAGAGAATATTTATGAAGTAGTCATCTATAAAGACTCTGATTCTATTGTGAAGCTCATCCCTGCCACTATCTCTGAGTTTCATTCTAGTACTTATCTCATTAGAACCAACGTTTTAGGAACTCTAGCCACAAGTTCTTTCCATGATGGAAGAAAATCCTCTGCTGTCTCTCTCTGTATACTCAAGTGTTTATCCCACTCCCCTTGCTGTGTCACCGGTGGAACATGTTCCCTAACCTTTACGTGAATGTAAGTACATTTGAAACTTCTTGCTACCTGTGTTGACCATGTGCCCCTTTTCTCTCCTCCTTTGTATAGGCGCATTCAGCTTTATTGATCAGGCTACGACTGTGTCTTCCTTGACCAGGAAACACTGCCTTCTAGTGGTTTTTTTGCTTCCTTCTTCTGTACCCTTAAGAAATTGGCCACTGGGGTGCTCAGCCTTTCCTTCTCTTCCTGCCCTCAGAAGAAACAACTCTCAAGCTCCAGCTTTCAAGGGCAACTCAATTAGGAATTTTAATTTGCTAGAGATAATTTGGATATATAGAAATATGTAAAAAATATTTTTTTTAAATTGCCTAATCGTTTCTGGCTTAGAAGTAAATTGACTTTTTTTTTCTTAATCTCACTTTTTAAGAGAAGATCTAGGAATTTGGGTTTCTTATTTTATAGTCCCGAATAAACGTGGGCTGACTGAAATGGAAAATGAGATATAAAGATTGTGTATTAATTTGTAAATCAGCATAGGTCTTCCCTCTTTCTATCTGAATTTAGTAAGCATTTAGTTGTAAAACAGAGATGAGACAGATTAACAACATCACACAAAATGAATGAAAACAATAGCCTTAAAACATAAGAATACTAAGTTTGACATGCTTTTAAACTTGAAATTTAAAAAAATGTGTTATTTGATTTAAGGTGAGCAGTAGGGTAATTAAGATGGTGTCATTATTTGTGACTAGAGAACAAAAAGATATCTGCCAACATTCATGAAGCTAAAATAAGATTTCTGTGATTTGCACAGTACAGTTCCTCATTTTCTCTTTTGAGTACTTAGATACTTGACTTAAAATCTTACTATAAGATTGTTGTTGAAGGGCAGAAAGAGGATAAGATAAATTTCTAACTTTTTCTGAAGATTCAGAGATACCAGCTATATCAACAGACGATATGAGAGTGCCCTAACATGGTATCTTTATCATGTTAAACACAAACATACTTATAAAAATAATAGCTTATCAATAAGAGTTAGCTAATTTGTTTAATTGTTTTAAGAAGTAACCCGGCCCTGCAAGATGGCTCAGCAGGTAAAGGTGCTTGCCCCAAAGTCTGAAGACTGGAGTTCAATCCCCGGAACCCACAAGGTGAAAGAATGGACTCCCACAAATTGTCCTCTGACCTCCACATGTGCATTTATGGCATGTGTGAATGTGCCCACACACAGTACAGAATGAATAAAATACACAAATAAATAAATGCATTTTTAAAAAGTGAGCAGTTGTTGTTTCTCTTAAATTGCTAATGGTGTAAATAAACTTCTCAATGATATCTTTGAAAGAAATGTGCTAAAGCAGTAGTCCCTAAAACCTGGTTCTTAGTAACTCCTTTGTTGCTTACCTCTTCCACATACATATCCAAGAGAGTCATAGCAAAAGTTATATACTAGATATTAAATATGCTTTGCTTATCAAATAATAAAAGCTGTCATTTAAACATTTTTTTTACTTTCAGTAGGTGGATGTACCTTGATCTATTTGCTTCTAATCATGACGTTATTGTGTTATTAATTTTAATGAATGTTTTAAGAAAGTATAATTCTGGGTTGCTACCCTGACAATGTTTTTGTCAATCCTGTGGAAACATTTGGATTTTAGGATGAAATAATCTGATATTTTTCCTATAAAATATTACAACTCAGACAACATTAAATATAACGCCTTTGTTTTCCATGTGTGCTAATGGAACCTGAGAGAATAAAGAAGTTTTCCAGAGTTATATAGTTAATAAAAACAGCTCTGGAGCTAAAACTCAGTTCTCCTGATTCTCCATCCATTTGGATACTTGTTGATTAAGATGAATTCAGAGTTGTCATTTGCCTATGACAGTTTTGCTAGATCACATAAATATCACACTAATCTTAAGAAATCTATGACTTTCTTCACATATGTTCCTTTCACTAAGGTGCTTTTCGTTTATTCTTTTTTATATTACATTTTTCACAGTGATAAAATTATTTTATAACATCATTAAATATTTATGTTCTATATACTTTCTGGATTTCCAAGTATTTGTTAATTTCTCTACCATTCTTGTATAAGTTGATCTCTACTCATGGTTCATACAAAATTTTCTAAAATCTCTACTGTTGATTAAAAAACAAGTAAAATGTATGGAACCATGTTTTTGGTGAATAGAAAAACAATACTCACATTACAAGGTAAGGGCATAATCCTTGAGGATGCGTATGGAAGATTCAGAACTGTATCCAAAAATACATTTTCTTAGATGTGAAGAGTCAAGAAACTATTGATCAATTTGTGCCATGAAAAAGACACTCAGTTGATATAAATGTGAATGTAAGAAGCAAAACCAACACTAGCTGCTGTTTTTAGTTCAAAACTTCTAATGCCTTGACTTTTGCTTTGTTATGTGTATATAGAGATAGTAGTTATAAGGGTAATAAATGAGTTCATTAGACTTTGCATCCAATATCTACCTCTCATTCATGAATGTTAAACTTCTTAATCTATCTAGTTAGAACTCAAAAATAGGTAATGAGTGAATACTTCTTCAGCAAGTGCATGAACTTATTTCTATCTTACTTACCTATGTAATTTACTCAGAATTACTTACTTGTATATATTTTACAGTATGGTTGCATGAGTTCTTAGTGTTCTTTTTTATAAATGACTATAGTCAATCTAAGGACATTGTTACCTATTCTTTGGGGAAATGGGGTCTTGAAAGAACATGTTTCAGGATTTTGTAAATTCCAAAGGAACAATGCAGATTGGAATCGTTTTTAAGAAAGCTGACCATTTTTGTTCTACTTTTTGTAGGACCCAACTGGAATATTCTCACTAGATAAAGCCATTGGTCTTGGTACTTACGGGAGAATCTATTTGGTAAGTGGAACTAGGTTATTTATTCATGCTTAATTTTTTTTAATAACAGTAATTGTGAGTCAAACCCCAACAATGCAAATAAAATACTGCTAAAATATAGTGCATAAATCTGAGAGGTGAAACAACTTGAATATATCATTGAGATTTTAAAATTTATTGTTTATTAATGCAAAAATGGATTGGAAAAACTATGCTGAACCAATGAACATAAGACGTAAAATTAATAAACTGAAACTCTTTGATTGAAAGGGGGAAATCAAATAGAATGTACCAAAATAATTATATTACTTGTTTTATAACCTATATCAATGGCTTTTAGTTATCTATATTCAACTTTAAATTGAATGTTTTATTATTGATAGGCAAAGTTCATTAATTTTCTATATTAGTGCACATGAGTCTGCAAATATGTAGATAAAGTTTGCTAAAGAATTTCTCAAGAAAAGCTACACTTATTTAATAATTATATATTATACACTAAGTATTCCCCTAGGAACTATGATAATCTCTTGGGATGAAGTAATAAATAAAACAAGTGTAGTTCCTACTCTTCTGAGGCTTACAATATTGAAACATATCATTAAGTGTGCATATGTATAGAGGCTTGTTTAAAACACCCACGTATGATATGTAAGTAAACACACAGCTATGTAATTTTAATTGTCATGTATTAACTGTTAGGAAGTTTATAGCAATATAGATGTATAAAACATGGAAATTCATTTAGATTGGAGGATCAATGTTGACCTACTTCCTGAGAGGTTAAAAACTGATATCAGGAGGATAAAAATGAGGTGTTGTTGAGGTGGACATTAAGACATTCCAGGGGGTAGGACAGTAGTAAGGACTTGCAAGTAGCCTTGTCACCTTAGTCAGGCCTGCTTCTTGTACTTTAAAATATGGTAAACTTCTATTGTCTCTGTCTTGTAATGTTATAAAATATAAGGTTCTGTATAGGGAAGCATTCTTTTCTCCAAGGCCTTTCCCTTGAAACCAATATTACTGTCCCTAGGCTAACCTTACTGCCCACTGAATTCAGATCATATTTATATGGATTGTGTAGCAATGCCCTGATATAGACCTAAAGTAAACATCTTTCCATCAAAACACGGGTACCCTCTATAAGGACATGTCTGGAGCAGCATCTTCCCAGTGAGACTTCTTCTCTAATTTGTCTGCCTACATTGGAGTGAGAGATGCTTTTTAAAAAAATTCACCAAAGCACATTCCACATAGTAGCAAGAGCAATGTAGGCAGGTCCAAAGTATAGAAAGAAGCTTGGCAAGTACAGGGAACTGAGAGAGTGACAATAAAAAGGACAAAAGTTTCCTTTTCTTCAAATAGTTTTGATCTTACACATAAACTGAACTGATTATCTACAGACAGTAATAATGGCACAGAGCCAAGTATATATTGCTTATGCCATGTTTCCTTTCATGCTTGGTAACATTCTCAGTTTTACCTCCTGATACAGTGATAAAACACCAAATACATGGGTAGTAAAATACCTTTTTATGACAGACACATTTATAATATGCATATTATAAAAATATTTCAATTCCTGAGGTGGGTTAATATATATATGTATGTGTATGTATATATATGTATATATATATGTGTGTGTGTGTGTTTGTAATTCTTCTAAGAAGTATACAGCCTTCTTCATCACCAAATGTTGGAAATAAGGTAAGAATTAAACATTCATCAGAGCTGTGATGTCCTCACCAGAAGAGCAGTCAAAAAGGTAAAAAGGTTATGCATGAAATTTTTATTTTTTTGAAAAACTCTGTGTCTAGTATATAATTAATAAAATTCACTCATGAGTTAAGCAAATATTTATAATCATATAGGTATCACCACAATGAACATTTAAGTATAGATCTAATGTTAATGTAAGCCAAGGAATCCCTTTACACTTAATTGTGTGGTATACCAGATGATTTGCAATGATTATGATTATTATGAATTTTGTTTTTACATATAATAAAAACCTATAATTGTGCTATAAGTTTATTTATATTGAATATACTCATTGTTTCCATACTTACTGGGATTTTGGGGGGGATGTTGGGTGGTCAACTTCTTAGACAAAATACAAATAATGCCTTTATATCAACATTTAGTTTAACCATTTCTAGAATTTTCATTTCTTTTTTGAAAATCCAATTTTATATCTGGTATGAAGAGCTTAAGATTGAAGACCTGAATGTTCCTTATAGTTTGAGGTTTCTACTAATGAAATACATGACTTCTTTACTTCTGGAAGATATTTACAGGCATAGGAGCCCGAATGACATTTTCTCTCAGCAATATAAACATGTCACTCCATTTCCATCTGGTTTCCATAGTTTCTGAAGTGGTGTGTGTGTGTATGTGTGTGTGTGTGTCCATGTCTGTGTGATTCAGAGATGTCCTCTCTCATTTTCTTGCCCTGTCCTTTATTTTGTCTGTGCCATAAATCCACACAGATGCCTGTATGTCTGTAATTTCAAATTTCATCCTGTATCTCACTTTCCAAAACTTTTGCAAATTCATGCTTGGTGCTTAGTAATTCACTTAAAAAATACGTGATTTCTTCATGTCTGCTTGTCTGTATTTCTGTTCCCCCTGCAGCCATAGGTGAGCCCATACCTTTCTTCAGACTTAAGGCTTGTTGATTGCTTTGAAACTTCTCTCTAGATTCAAAAAGTATGATTTTGTAGGTAGATTTTTTTTTCTTGATGTTAGGCTAGGAATGGTTCTCTCTGGATTTCGTATCCTCATCCAAAGTGAGAAGTGTAGCTTAAATTTTCCTGCCTGGCCCACAGTCAGGACAAATCTCTATCACCTGCCAGTCCCACAGCCACTCAAACCCGACCAAGTAAACACAGAGACTTATATTGGTTACAAACTGTATGGCCGTGGCAGGCTTCTTGCTAACTGTTCTTACAGCTTAAATTAATCCATTTCCATTCATCTATACCTTGCCACATGGCTTGTGGCTTACCGGCATCTTCACATGCTGTTTGTCATTGTGGTGGCTGGCAGTGTCTCTCTGACTCAGCCTCCCACTTCCCAGCTTTATTCTCCTCCTTGTCCCGCCTACACTTCCTGCCTAGCCAATGGCCAATCAGTGTTTTATTTATTGACTAATTAGCAACACATTTGCCATACAGAACACCCCACAGCAGAGAAGTCTATCTAAATTTCTTTTAAATGAATGCTCATGATGCAGTCATTAGTTGTATGGTAGAACACATCAACTTCTAAGAATTTTATGTGAACTATTTAGATCCAGAGGTTAAAAAAAAATACTTTCCACTCTCCAATTTTCTAAGCAGAACCCAGTTTCGGGATGTTGATGATTAAAGCTCTATTTACAACATAAAGATTTCTTTCTGTCACTCACACGTGACTTTACTATTTTTCATTGTATCTCAAATTAATTTCTTTCTGTAAAAAGATACATTAATATTACCCTCATAGAAAACAACATGGAGTAAGTAGTCATCAGTTTTAAAGTGATTATCCTCTTTACACTAATAGTTCTACTTTTAGAAGTTTTTAATAAAATACTCCAAATTAGAAGAATAAAGATGCTCCCTGCAGCGGAGAGTTGGCACATTGTGGTGAAGACAGCTCCTTTGAACCAGGCAGATCTAATTAATTCAACGCTTAGAGCTATGACAGGGAATCGGTCATTTAACCTCTGATTACACGTTTCCTTCTGTTTATAAGACACAGTTCATCCTACTTACCTTGCAAACTTGAATGAAACTTAGAAGCAGTATTTAGAGAATGTTTGACACATGGTAGATCTGTTAAGATGGCTATTACTGCCATTATTGTTGCTATTATTTCCACAAAGAAAAATTCAGTGACACTGTAAATAATAAAAAAAAAAATTAATGGAAAGGAATTACCTTATATTTAGTATTTCACTGTTCTGTAAAACAGTATTTAGTAAAATGACAGAAGAATACTTACTAAGTAACTAAGTAGCTAAGTAACATAGTCATTATTATACTTATGTCTTAAATATGCAGATGAGAAATATTGAATAAAACTGTTAGATTAATAAGATATTGGATAATTTTTCTAGTCATATTTTTGCTAGATTGTCTTTTCTGTCTATAATATTACATAGTTGAGGTAAAAACATGTGTCTATATTTTACATAGATATATACATCTATTATATATTAGACATTACCAGCTGTTAAACAACTAATCTATACAACGAAATGGAGATACGATACCATTCAAAGTTAATGTAAGAGTGACTCACAGAGTCCTCTGTTCTTTCAGTACTGCCAACCACATCCCCTGCTGTTGTTTGTTTTGGTTAAAGTCTCTCCAATGTCTTCCAGCTTGTTTCCAAGGCCTCCTTCTCTGGCAGGTTTCCAGCTGTCTGCTGAGGTCTGTGCACATAGAAATGAAGACCAAGTTTCACTCAACTCTACCTAGTAACTCTTTTCCCTTCCTTCTTCTAATTAGACACCTGTCTTCCCACCCTGTCCCTCTTCCCACCAATACAAGCTTCACTAGAAAATGTGGGTTTCCTTTTCCTTCTTCATTTTAAGAGAGAGAGAAAAGTACTGCTCTTCCCCTTTTCCCCAAGTGGGGTTAGATATGGTATTTTCTCTCTACCTTTAACTACTAGTCTCATAGCTTCTTATTAGTAATTTCAATTGGAAGAATATTTGATATTTGGCGATGGAAGGATATAGCTGCAAAAAAGAAAATCGGTTATGGCCTGGTAAGATGGCTAAGTGGGTAAAGGCACTTGTACTGTAAGCCTGATGACCTGAGTTCAGTCCCCAGAGCCCTTACTTAAGAAGGTAGGAGAGAATCCAATCTACAAAGGTGTTCTCCAATCTTCGTATGTGCCTATGGCACATGAGTGATGCCTCCCACTCCTCCAGAGAGGGTAAAAATCGGTTGCAACTCATTCTTCAGTGAGGCAGGATACAATTCAAATTTCTCAAGGTGCAATGTATACAGAGGTGCCGTAGTAATTTTATGAAATACTAAGCAAGACACCAAGACCCTTTAGGGAGGAAGGGTGGAAACTGGCAACCTGACCATCTTAACTTACACTAAGCATGTCACTTGAATTTTCTGTGTATTTATTCAACAATAACATAAATGTTCTAGACATGATAATTGTCAGAATTCCTTGTGGCACTTCACATAGTGCCTGACACCACATATAATGTAAGCAAGTCTGACTATCATCAATATAATGACAATAATCTTGTAGTCCCTTTACCTTCCTACATACTAGAAGTTGATTATTGGCTGATGGTGATTCATTGGAGTAGTTCCATGTTTTAGTCCACCAAAGAAAATATTCTTCAGCCTATTTTTCTGTTTCCTCCTCTATTTCACCACATGATAGGCTTGATAATGAGCTGAGTAATTATTATCCATTGCACAGGTAAAAGTTGGCAGTAGGAATACAAAGAATGCAAAGATGCATTGGTATGTAATATTAGTGAAACAGTCAACAGGACTTTCAGAGTGAATAAAATGACCTTGACCTTCATGAGATCTCAACTGAACTGCTAACATCTGAAACTTGTTCCTACATTACCATTTAGATGTGATGAAGACAATAAAAGGAGCTAAATGATTCAAGGCAACCATTTCAAGCAAAGGAGAATTCATCTGAAATATAGTAAAAATTTATATAGATGGTTCTGAAACTGAGGCTTACCTTGCACGTTGATCCTTAGAAGAACTTAGTGGGGAATTCTGCCACTTGGTAGTTAGGAGGTTAATTCAGGTAAATAATAGTGTGGCATTATAGTCATGAGCAAATTCCTGACTTGTTTTTGCTCGGAAAATGCAACCACTAATTGTGAACATCTTGTTTAAAAACACCATCCAATGCGTGGCTCTTAAATTTTAATTTTTTGTACATATTGCTAGACACATTGCTTGTATTTGCAAACCTTACCAAACAGGTGAGATTGAGCTTTATTAGTTACATTTTCTGCATTTGAATTTGGAGCAAGGAATGGGAAAAGAAAGGGAGGAAAGAAATGTCTTCAAAGTTGATGACATACAATTTATGATATTTAAAATTAATTTCCAGAAATATGATGCTGACATTTGAGTTGCCTAGCCACTAGGTCTATTGGATGGGAGAGTGAATATTTTTCCTTTTAGGCTGAAATTATACTGTTTATTTGCCTACCAAATGTCTAGCACTGTGAATGCTTTCTTTTTAGGTAGGAAAGTTTCCTCACATCCTTGCCATTTTGCAAATATAGCTCAATTAAGTCAGCCAACAAATATGACTTGAGTGCCCACAAAGAACACAACACTGGGTATTTTATCATACATTGCAAGCCTCTGTAGCAGGAGCTGAAGCTGAAGCTTAATTGAAGCCATAGGCCTATCAAGCTGTTGTGTCTTCTTAATACAATATCCCAGTTCCAGAGCAGTACCTTGGTTCCACCTCCTTTCTGTGATGTTGCTCCTTTTTGATAATATGCCTCAGATGTAAGGATTCGTCTTTCTCAAGTAACATCAGAGTGATCTAGCATAAGAAATGTTAAATTATCTATTACAAAAAAGACATTGTTTTGAATGTTTAAAACGTTCATGATAGAAATTTCCAAAATATTATTGAATACATGCTATGTCTCATATACTGTGTTGAGTAGAATGTAATAAGATAATCAGAAACCTATTGGCAGACATTTTTCTTGGTTTACTTAACTGAGACCTCACATTCAATGAAGGAATAATTATAAGAGGAAGAAAAAAAAGAGAGATTAATTAGAGTGGGCAAATGAAAGGATAAAATAGGAATGTTGTTGATTATTTTTTACTGGTTGTAGAGAGTATAGTGAAGCTTTTGGTCAGTGAGATTCCAAGAAGAGTTTTTTTTTTTTTTTTTTTTTTTTTATCTTCAATAAGAGAACAGAGAGCCGGGCGGTGGTGGTGCACGCCTTTAATCCCAGCACTCGGGAGGCAGAGACAGGCGGATCTGTGTGAGTCTGAGGCCAGCCTGGGCTACCAAGTGAGTTCCAGGAAAGGCGCAAAGCTGCACAGAGAAACCCTGTCTCGAAAAAGAAAAAAGAAAAAAAAAGAGAACAGAGATTGAATATTTGTAGTGTCATGGTGAACAGGGCCAGCATATGCCAAATAAATTCAGACTCGGGAACAAATTAATGGAAAGTACTGAGTCTAAAAGGCCTTGGAGAAAAGGATGTGTTTCTCTCTTGGCAATGGCATCTCTCAAACTGTGGGAAAGGATCTAGGCCTCTGAATTTTAGGTTTGCCTTGTTTTCCTGTTTTATCAAAACTTCTGTATCTCAGTCTTGAAGAAGGAAGAAGCTGTTAGTATTACAGAACAAGTCATGTATGAATTTCTGCCTCTAAGATATCATTAATGTACTCAATATAATATATGGAAGAGCAAGTTTTAAGCATATGTATAAATCACGCGCATATTCACAGAGCAAATTCCGTTCCTTTGGTTTTGTTTTAGCCATTAGTATTTTCCTACTTGGTTACCATCACATCTTCTTAAATAAATAACAGTTTGTAAGGTAACACTTGCATTATTGAAATAATGCAATGAAATAAGAATGAGCCCCAATTGGTTTTCAGGCTTCTCAAAAGTCTATCATATTTGTGTACCCATGTCTAAGGTACTGTTGTGAGTGGTGCCAACTCTGCCTTTAGAAATTGTGTCATTGTCATTCTCTGAGGGTTGTAAAAAGAAAAGGAGAAGCTCTCAGAAATTTATTTTGCTCAGTTACTGCAGTGGTAAAAACTTACAAAGAAGCCTATCAGCAAAACTAAATGAAAAATATAAAGGACAACCAAAATATACAAACAGGTCTTTATGCTACAGTTTTATTTTCCCCTGCTTATCTACACCTATGTTATAATAAATTGCTCCTCTACCAAAACATGAGAAAGGAGGGGAAATGAGATATGAATTGTTGTGCTATTTAAATAAGAGACATAATGGCATCATGGTGGTGGCTTATGCGTCATTTTTATTACAAAATAAGAAAGCATCTATAAGGTTGTCTTTTTTAGGCAGAGCCCCTTTATGAATAGGAAAAGAAGGTTGGATTGTTCAGAGTCCCCTGAGGGAGAAAAGACTGATTATATTCTAAGCACTGCCAGTGGCATTTTGTATAAATCATTAACTCTGAAGAGCAAAAAGCAGAAAAAAACGCACCACCATGATCAAAAAGCACAGGTCTTAGAGTACTCAGAGAAGGGCAGATTTTCTTGACTTTGAGAAAAATACTGTAATATGATTTAAATACCCACTTTTAGAGACATGAAGGTCTAATCAGCACATTTATCCTTAGTTCTGACATTGTCTCTTACTTTTCATTATTACCTTTAAATCTCCTAAGAGCACTGTGATATGAGTACCTTGTCCATTCACACATTAGGAAACATAAGATGGAAGAGATAATGAACAAACTGACAAAAGTAGTAAATTAGAAATGGCAAAGTAAACTCCGAATTTCCCCAATCCCTAGGTGTGTGCTCTTAAGCCTACTATATTATATGATGTATATAACATATATAATATATATCTGATATTATATATATATATTAGCATGTACCACTTAGAATAAAATCATTCTATCAGACATTAGGTAAAAATAGATATTTGCCCCAAATGCAAAAACACACATGTTTACAAAACACAGAGCTCAGGTCACAATGAAGACCATTAAGGATGTATCCCTGGAACATACTTTGTTACCTTCCTGAGGAGCTCTAAGACAGTCAGTCTTTGGGCTTTTTCTGGAACTCAATAAAATTTCAGAACTGGATGAGCACAAACAGGTAGACTTTCAAGGGCACTCAAGTTTGTGACTGCATTCCTCCTCGGACTCTTAGAAATCATGGGATAGTTGAAAAGCGGTTGTTGTCGCCACTTCCTATTTTCTAGTGCTCAAAGTCATACTTCTGAGGCCACGAACATTTTTCCTCAGTTACTGTTCCTATTGGTCACCTCCAGGAGAAAGGAAAGCAGTAAAGAGTCATAAAGTTAGGGCCTTGTGGATAATTGGTTTGTAATTGATGGGAAATTCCAACAAGAAAATTCAGAGGACGTGACCATGAAGTCCCATCCCGAGCTAGAGAGCCATTAGCAATTGATAGCTCCTGAGAGAGGGAGAGTCAGTTTCCTCTAAGAGTGTAGCCTCTGGTAGACTGGTCATGTTCCAGTGGAAGTGCACATATCTAAGAAAATATGGGCAACACAAATTTGACTTGATGGGTTTTTAGAAGAGGGGCATAATGATGAGTAATGGGTATGGAAGGAGTTGGGGTAGGGCTCAAATATGATCAAAACACATTAAATGGGATTCTCAAAGAACTGATAAAAATAAAATTAATACTTTTAAGTGTGTATATTAAATATATCTATTGATGTACTTCTAGTCACGTGTATAAAGATTAGGCTGTAGAAAACTTAGAGACCCTTTTATCTGCTTAAGGACATAAATTCTCCCAGGAAATACAGGAAAAATTGCACATAGGGGTTACGTGGCTATCGCTTGGAAGGTTAGACTGTAGCAGAGGATGAGAGGTGAACAAGTGGCCATAGAGAGTAAGGCTTCGGCATTGCAGATGTGCAGATGAGACTCGGGTGTGCCCTTTTGAGATTTCCCTTATATTGTTCCCTTCAGATGGGGATGCAGGTTTCAACAGAACTTACTGCTTGAGGTTTCCCTAGTGGTTAACCTCTACAAGAGTTGTAATCAGCCAAATTCTTCCCACCTTGTCACAAAATAGTGTTGCAATGACAGTATAAAACCAGCTAGAAGGCTTCAAATGGATGTCTGAAGATTAAGTAGTCTTTAAAAGTGCTATGCAATTTCTATAGCGAGCAGGACTCCAGGTGTATTTTTTGTTATTTTGACTGTACTCCTGGAGTGCCTAATAAAGTGAATGACACATGTTGCGGGGCAGGGGGCACAGCAGGAATAAATAACAAGGGAAAATTTCCTGGTCTATTTTCTATTGTCCATATTTATGTTTGCATTTTATCTTAAGAACTATCACTTAGCAAAGAGATTATAATTTAAAAAGGGTGCATCCAGAAAATCAGTTTTAACCACTTTTGCGATCTCTTTGGAACAAGCGTGGCACCTTACACACATGGTGCTTAGTGCGTTTTCTGTTGGAACTCGAAGGATGTGTACAGAAGTGACTTCCTCTCAAATGGGCCTTTATTGGGAGCTCTCTGCAGATGTACCTCAATGGAAAGAACTAGTGACACCCTGCCTAGCCTTTCAAATTATACCACCTAAGTAACTCTCTATTCTGACTTTTTTAAAAGGCGGTACTGTGTAGAGATAAATATTTCCAAAGGATGGAAATATTAGCCCTACTTTTTATTACTCTCTCCTGAATGAGTCATTTAGGAAGCTTGAAAGAGTATATTTTTTCTCAGGATACTGTAGTTTGCTGTAGTGTTGTTGGCATGGCCAAATAAGATGGTTTCAAGAGAGCTTCATACCTTCAGGAAGATGTCTAGAACATGTACAAATATTTCCTGACTTGGAAAATTGGCAGCCATTAGAAAGAAAAACACATATAAATAAGAACACACAAACGTCCTTGCTTCCCTTCACCTTCTACCCATGCTGGCCAGTTTTTTTAACTATCTTAAATTTTATTATGCTTTAAAAGAAATTAAATGGCCCAAAATATTAAACTCTAAAAGATTTAGTAGTGTATATTTTTTTAGCTGCTCTCCTCCCTCCCTCCCCCACTCTGTTTTGGTCTCTTTCGTTCCCTCTCCCTCTCTTTCACTCTCTTTCCTGCTCCCTCTCTCTCTATTGATAACAAACTTGTCTTGGTTTACTGGTTACTTTTCCAGCCATAAGGTCCTGGGAGGCTATTATTAGTCAGTCAGTCAGTCTCTCTCTCTCTCTCTCTCTCTCTCTCTCTCTCTCTCTCTCTCTCTCTCTCTCTCTCTCTCTCTCTGTGTGTGTGTGTGTGTGTGTGTGTGTGTGTGTGTGTGTGTGTGTGTGTGTTTATGTATGCTTGATTTATGACTCTTTCATACTTTTAAATATATTGTACTTGGTATTAAAATATCCACTCCTGAACTGCACTAGCAGCAGAAATAATCATGAACAAAAGGGTGCAAATTAGTTGAAGTGTAAAATAGAGTAATGATATTGGTAGAGTGCAGAGTCCGTGTTTACTCCAACCAGTGCAGTGTAGAATCAGTTCAACTGATTTCTTCAACAACGCACTAACACCCCTGAAAATACACAAATAGAATTAAATGACATTTGAAGAGATAATCTGCTCAGTCTGTATAATGTTACTTGTATGTATGTTTTAAGTATTAAAAGAAGGAAAGGGTCTGCTTTTTGTTGTTATATACACCTATAGCCTTACTAAAATGGAACATAGATGTTTTATATGCACCCAAAAAGGTTTTGGGTACTTCTCAGGCACATCTGAATGCCTAGATTCAAGATAAGGAGATTCCAGAACAATTACTTCCTGTCAGCTTCCTTCCCCGAGGCCCTTCAGATGGGATGCTCTGATATGAGGTCAGAAATTTCCAGATAAACCATCCCCAGTCCCCTCCACGCATTTGAAAGTACCAGTGACATGTGCGAGTATGTGAAGTCAGGAGAGTTTACAGGAATCCTTTGAAACATGGCTACTTAACCTATGCAAGATAATGTTCAGAAAAAAATAATAAACTAAATACACCCATTATTCTGTTAAAACTGTTGTAAGGCCTTTCAGATGCTATAAAATAGGACAATTTGTATTTTTTAACTTTCTTAATTTTATAATTATTTATTATAATTTTAGCAACAATTCTCCCTTTCCTTTCCTCCTTTCAAACACTCTCATATAACCTCCTTGCTCTTTTTCAAATTCGTGGCCTCTTTTTTCATTACTGTTGTTACATGCATATATGTATAAATATGTACATATGTATTCCAAAAGATAATTTGCTCAGTCTGTATAATGTTACTTGTATGTGTGTTTTAATTATTAGAGGAAGGAAAGGACCTGCTTTTTTGCACCAGTTTTTATGTAGTCATGTTCAACTTTGCAAATACTAGTGGCTTCAGGATTCTGTTGAGTTATCTTTTAAGTTAGTTTGTCGAGACAGCTACTCACTTGATGGAGAGTACAATTCAAGTGCATGAGTTATAGCAATAAAGATTCATTTCCTGAGTGTGTATCTCTAGGTTTATAGGACTTCCTGTCTATTTGCCTTAAAACATGCAGAATGAGAGGTAAGCTAAATGCCTTCACTGATTCCTAATTGAGACTTTCATTGGAAAACAGCCATGAGGACAAGGGCTTGATAACATGTATCATTTCCTTAATCTTCTCTACAGAAGCCAAAACAATCTGTTGGTCAATTGTATAGTTTCTATTTTTCTTTATTTAAATATTATATTTTAATGATTTGATGATCAGGTAGGGAGTAAAAAATAAAGCATGTTGGTAAAAGGACAGAAAAAGAAGAATTTAAGAGTCTTTAGAATTAGAGTTGCCAATTTGGCCCCCAAATGCAGAGTATTCAAGTTAAATTTGAATCTTATTGAGTAGAGAATAATTTTAAGTGCAAGTATGCCTCAAAGGTGTATACTTATACTAAATGGACAGCTGTCCATCTGAAACTAGAATTTAGCTGGGCAAGTTCTCTATTTTACCTACCAGCTTTATACAGAACTAGCTTTACCCGGTCACAAATTTATTGTTTGCTAGCTCTATATTAAGAAGTAAGGGGGGCCCTGTCTTACCCACCTGCTATGGTATGACAAGGAATGCTGAATCAGCTTAACTAAAACTGCTGCCAAGGGGTGGGGAGGGTTGGTCTCCTAGTCCCCAAACAGCTGCTGCTCCTCCCTGATTCTACCAAATGTTGTCTTGTGCTTCATTTGGAGCTCCATAGCAAAGCTGCTTTGCTGGCAGCTGTAGGGAGCACTAAGTCCAGGTGAGTAATTCTTTCCTCACTGAAGGGCTGAGTCAAGCAAAGGAGAGTTTTCACCTTGGCATACCAAGGAGAACATTTGCCTGCTCACTCTACTAGGCTAGAGAAGACAATCAAAGTTAGTCTAAATTACTCTGTGTTTTTCTTTTTCTTACTGTACATGTAGACGGGATCTGGACTGGTGAACTCATTAGTATTTGTCTAGCTTAATTGCACCTGATATGGGTCCAATCACTTAGTATGATTGCAACAAATATAGATCAATAATGTTGATTTTTCTTCTGCTGAAAGACCATATATACTATTACAGAGATCAGGTAGACTGGCCACCAATGACTAGTGTTGTTTAAGACTCAATTAAATACAGTCCATTTTGTTGAGTTGTGATAAATCACTTTTTCTACATGTGGTACTAGGACCTTTAACTTAAGGAAATGTACATAAGATGCCATTAGTTTGTATATAACACAGAATGGAGGTAGACTAGTAGCAATGCTGTTTAAATCTAGCCATTACATCACCCCTTTCAAATATATCAGCATGGTCCAGAGATGCTCCCTCAAGTACAACTGACAGTCTCCAAAAGAATAGCATACCTGTGAATTTTAGGAAAAATCCACAAGGAGGTCTCTAGTTGATGTGACATTGCTAGTTATTCCGTGTGGGTATTTGGTGAGTCCCAATGGAAAGAGAAAAGAACCCTGAGCAGTGTCACCATCCCAGGTACATTTGTTGGGCCTTCTACCACCATTAGTTCTCTTTCTAGTGGTTCATAAAAAATAGTTCTCAATTTAAAAGTAGAGAGAGTTTATCAAGGTGATATGTAGATACAATTAATAAGTTTTGATTTCTAGGTAATAAAAATACACAGTAACTTTAATTGCTTACTTTATATCAGATTTTCTATACACTTTGTGGGATTTAAATAATTTACTTTCTCATACCAACCCTATCAAGTAGTTTTATGCGTGTTGTCTGTTTTCTTTCTTTTTGTGTGTGTGTGTGTCACGCGCATGTGGAGGTCAGAGGACTGCCTGCTGGAGTAGGCCCTCATCCTCTGACATGTGGGGATTGAATGTGGGTCTTTAGGCTTGGCAGCAAGCATTGTTACCCATTGCTTTCTAGCCCTATATATGCTATTCTTATTTGATCTATAAAACTGAAGGGTTGTGAAGTGAAATAAGTTACCTAAAGTCATGCAGCAAGTTGCTAAGTCAGATTTGAAACAAAAAATGGAGCCTCTTACTCCTTGACAGGTCAGGGACAACACAAAAGTTGGGCCACCATGGCCATGTGGAAGGCATGATGAGGCTCGAGTGTATGCAAGTCTCCTGATCTCTATAGACTTATTATTTTTTTTAATTTTAGTAAGTCTCAAAGATTTGGGCCTGTCAAACAAAGATGAAGAATTAGAGAATTAACTTTTTGGTACTTGATGAAGTCAAATTACCTGGTATATTTTATTGAGGATATGGGGAGCTATGTGAGAAATTATGTAGCCATTTATGACATGCTTATTCTGAATGGTCAATGTTTAGGCATTAAATTTTGTCACAAAGAACAAGCTTTTTTTTAAAAGAATAAATTTTATGTAAAACAATTCAACAGCAAATTTTCCAGTGCACAATGTGTTTTGAAACTATCCAGAACAGAAATAAATTAGATATGCTGTTGATATTGTACAGCACCGTTTCAAAGGGAAAAGCTTTCTTCCAAATAATTAGACAGTAAATATATGTACTACTTAAGAGACTAATGTTCTTGATAAGAGTTCTACCCAGGAAGATAACTGTTTCATGAATTAAATTCCATGTCACTAACAAAAGTTAATGTAAGAACTTATTTTGACTCACCTTTATGTAATCAGATTTATTCTAGTTCCCATGCTACAGTGGAAGCACATGCTTTGGTATCACACTGGTCTGAATTTAACTTTTTATGAGTTAAGTGGTTTCTTGAGTAGAATGGCTAGAGGGTGGGTCATTTAACCTCCTTTAAGCTGAGTTTTACAAAACAATAGGAACAGGGAAATTCATTATGTAATGTAGTTGTTATTATCCCTGAAAAAACTTGTAAAAACTTTTCTCCAATACTAGAAATTGTATAATAAAATATTATTATCATTGAGAATGGGGGAAATGATAGAGCTACAGGCAACTAAGGAATGCTCAGAATGGAAAACTTTGTCTTCCCCAGGGAAGACTACTACAAATGGTTGTTTAATACCAAAGGTCAGCCTCAAAAAAATACATACAAGTAACAGTATGCAGACTGAGCAGGTTATGTGTAGGAACATATATGTATATAACAACAATTAATGAAAAAAAGAGGTCATGAATTGGAGGGAGCAAAAGCAGGGCTATATGGGAAGGGTTGGAGGGAGGAAAGAGAAAGGAGAAATGATGTAATTGTATTATAATCTCAAAAATAAAATAAAAAGTACTGCTGTGAAAGCTGAAGTAGATTGGGAAGAATCAAACTCTACTGCAGGTCAGAGTGGGAAGAACTCCTTAGACACTATAGGTTCACCATTTATTTACAAATAAAAAACCCAAGCCCCTCAACAGGGAAATTACATGCTAAAGGTCAAATAAGTATATAAAACCTCATACTTTATAGAAAATTCATGTTCCTATTCTTTACTTACACTCAGTTATTAATACTCGAATGTGCAGGCAGCTGTGATCTACATATCTTGCCTCTTTCCAGAGAGCTGAAGGTGAAATATCTCACTTCTCCCCTGCTTCTGTACCAGATTGTCAATCATTAAAACACTAGCACAGGCTGATAGTACTAGCTTTTATTACTCTACCAGGGGAATATAATTCTTTGGAAATTAGATGTGATTCAAATGTTTCTCTGATATCTTTTGAATGATAGCCACAAGTAAACAATATTAATCAATTTATGTAAAGAAGTTTCGTTGATAGTCACCAAAATTCAACAAGGAAAAAAAAAGAATTTTCCATCTTTGGCACACATTATTCCCATGGCATGCATCTTTCTCTGGATAAGTTCTTTTGTTTTGTATCTTCTCTCCTCAGTCTTTTCTCTCTACATACTAATACTGCTTAGTGCAGTGAAAAACTTCGACTGCCATGAATTTCTTCAGACTTTTCTGGAAAGAATCTGAAAAATATGGGAAGAAAATTCGTTCCTAGCTTTCTATAGCCTCTTTCCACCACGTTTATATCCATATGTTATGTATTATTATGTCAAATCTTAGGTAATTTGTCCTAGCTAGTAGGACTATAAGGCAGTAATAGAGGGAGAATGAAAGATACAAAATGGACTAAACTTTAGTACTTCATTCTTTCCAGAGTCATCCACAATTTGATATGAACTAAGTAACTGTTTCAGCAACATTGTAAGCAGAGTCAGTAGCAGGCCTGGACTTGCATCCCTCCAATGGAATATAATCTCCTTATTTTTGTACTGCACAAGCTCTTAAATTGGAGTGCACACCAAAATCCCTTGGAGGAATCTGTTGCACAAACACATGTTCAAGGTCTGCATGAAAATATTTCCATTGGGAACTACTGCTAAGCTAAACTTCAGATGTGAACTAGAAGTCTCGGAGAGGGCTTATTGATTTATTCAGAAGCTAGGAACCTTAAGCATAATAAGTTTTGAGAACGTAGAGATTTGACTCAATGTAGTAGGATTTGCTGGAAAGATAGACCAAAATCATTTCCCACAGAACAACTTGCTGGATTTCTCCAAATTCCCATCATTGGACAGTCATACACTAGGTCTTCTTGCCAGAAATCACCTTTTCACATGCATCTTATAAATTAAGAACTGCATTAAGCCACTGATTAACAGCTTAGTGCGTGAGATTAGTTCTCACCTTAATCCCAAGGGAAATGAGGTCCATGGCAGGTAAATTATTTCTGATGGCTGTGTGAGAATTAAGAGGGAGAATTTCGTAACAAGGAGAGTTGCTCCCAAGAAAAGCAAAGCCAGATGTAGCACCTCTGTAAAAGGAAAGAGCCTTAAGGGCTATGTGGGAGGGGTGGGGGATGAAGGCAAAGTACACTTTGCCAGAGGTTATCCAATTGCCCTTGAGGAAGGAGCCTGGTTCTCTCACTCCTACAGGCTCAAGTCTCTTTTGCTTAGAGTGACCCTCCACTGACCCTAGTTCATTTAAATGCAAAACAACCAAAAGAGAGACTGAAGGACTTAATCCTAGCCCTTAAATTACAGAGTATTAAACAGCTGATTTATCTGACCAATTCAGAGAAGAGACAACACACACTGTATATTCAAAGCAACTGTTCGAATTTATTTGTCATTTCAGAAAAATAGACTACATTAAGCCAATGGAGAAACAACTTTCTCAATCTCTTTGCGCACAGTATTTTATTTACTTACCTGAACCTCATTTTAGAGTTATGAGGCCTTTTCATTCTCTTGTGGAAAGGGAAATTGACCATTGGGTCAGATACTGTGAGACCTTTTCGATACGGTGAAAATTTTGAAGTGGTCAAAAGCTAAGGATTTAAACTGAAGGATGTAGAAAATGGGGACATGGCCATGTAGATTAGGTTGTTTTAAATTAACTGCTGAGGAGAGAAATGCTGAAGTTCTGTTTGTGGGTATAAATGGAATTTGGAGACTTTGACATTGGTAACCATAACTTTTACTATCACCTTTTAAATCTCTCTCCAGTTATCAATAAAGCCTGTTTTTCTAGATGTCTTCAGAGTACATATAGTTCAGAGACTATGTTCCCTTTCAAATGTGGTTTTGATTAATCCATTCTTGGATCATCCAGTTTCTTTTTGGTCAGTTAACTTGAGCCTTGGACTTTAATATTTTTTCCTTTTCATATTTGGCCATGTAAAAGGAGGATTAAAGCACATATCAAATCTAAGCAGCAGGATTTAAACCAAGCCAGACTCATGGACTTACTCCTCCCTTCCGATGTTAGACATCTATTCCCTAAAGCATCACCAATGTTTTCAATTAAGGAAGCCAGTTTAAGTGGCATGTGGACTAGTTTCTTAAGGGAAGCCCAGAAGCCAGTTCTAAAGTCTTGGCAGATAATAAGACAAAATTAAAATCTATTCACTTTGGATTTACTGGAAATCTGCTGAAACTTCTATGAAGCCCCAAGACGTTAACAGTCCTGATGGTAAAGGAAGGAGGAATGCAGTGTCTTTCAAAAATTTTTGAATACCCCATTACATCCTTTGGACATCTATCACCCAACTAATGGAATTACAGAAGTGGGTATTTACATGTGTTTCTTTCCCTTCTCTTCTGGCCAAGCCTGTAACATTCATTGCCCCATCGTGGTCATCCTTTTAGTTTTTCAGTTATGACCGGTGAAGTGGTTAATTAGCAGATTCTACTTGCATATGTTAATTCCTTTTATGTTGTCATTTTCAAAGTCAGGCTACTGGATCACCAACAGCATCAGTATCACCCCAAAACTTGTTAGAAATGCAGAAGATTTGGTCCATTCCAGTAATATTGAAACAAACAGAGTTGGGAGTGCCAACTGGGTAAAGCAGGCACCTTGATTTAACAAATGATGTCACTGATGAAAAGCATTTCTTAGTCGTAGTCCACCCTTGAAGCTGACATTTTTCCTCTCATGGTACATATAACCTTCAGTTAGAATCAGCTACTCAACAGAGGAAAACACATTTTTCTTGGAGTTTCAATATCATTTGGCAAAACTTACTTAAACTCCCTCCTAATCTCATGACTATGCAAGACACACAAACTCAAACACACATTCACAACACACACACACACACACACACACACACACACACACACACACACACACACACACACACACACAAAGATGCAGGTTAGAAAACAAAAATGTTTATCATTATTTAAAAATTTCAACATTCCATGAAAGGGAAAGTGAATTGTCTTCTTTCCACTTGGAAAATCTGAAGAAAAAAGATGAACTAGGCATAAAATTCTCCAGGTTAAGATCTTACAACATATAGATTTAATGAAGAAGTGTAAGACTCTCCTTCACAATAAAAATAAATTGTAAGCCATGAAAGTATGTCTTTGGGCATGGATAAAAGCAAACACCCTGACTCTCCTGCTCCCACAAATCCCTAAAAGTTTAGAAATACATGTGGCCCTGGTTTTGATTATAGAATTAGTTACTTTTCTCTGCTTGGCATATGTATTCTGTTAGTGAATTGGAAACTTAAGCAATTTGTTCCTTACATCTTAATACACAGTCGAGTAGCATTTTGGGACAGTCTTCACAAAGTTCTTTCTTGGCAAGTTAGTGATGGCAGCTTAATGCACTGGTTTGGAGTAGTGTAACAGCATTCTGCAGTAAATTTCTCTGTGATGATGGCTTAGAATGTACTAAATGTTTCTGCAGAGCTTTCAGATCTGGAAACCTGGGCAGGATTTTTTTAGAAAGGGCAGAAGTTGACAGTAGTGATAGAAAAAGTTGTAAGCTCTCATGGTAAGATTTACAAAGAGATAATTTGGAGATGATTTGAAGACTTTTGTTATTTTCTTGTCAAATATATTCATCTATTGTTCCAGTCAACTTTGTGAATCCATTTGAGTAAATAAAGGAATAAGAGAGAAAGACTGTTTGTCAAACCACGTGTTTGACTAAATTAATTCTTGGTTAGCTTACACTGGCTGAATATATCATTCAAGACACATAGCCTCAAGCTACTGCTGAAGTTTTATATATTCCTGTTAAGAAACTGAGGCAATATTAACATCTGTAAGCCACATGAATATAATATTATATATAGTTAATGAACTTCAGATGAAACATACTCATTTTAGTCACAGAAAGCAGCAACCTTTATAACTCTTGAATATGTCACCTATGTTTCTCCAAACCTTTACCCAAGTTGACTGAATCCAAACTCACTATATTCTGGTATATAATATCTTAAATGGGTATGCCATGTGATAAAGGTTCTTAAGTTCTCTCGGAGATTGGCTTTCAGTAATTATAGGAAAATATCAGATTCCAAAAATATGGATGTTTGACAATATTTGCACATAATAGCTTTGGATTTATATTGTGATGCACATGCTAGTTGTTGAAGAATATTCATGGAATCAAAAATAATGAAAGAGCCAGGCGGTGGTGGCATACACCTTTAATCCCAGCACTCGGGAGGCAGAGGCAGGAAGATCTTTGTGAGTTCGAGGCCAGTCTGCTCTACAGAGTGAGATCCAGGAAAGGCACAAGAGAAACCCTGTCTCGGAAAAAAAATAATGAAAGAATATAAATGTTCACTATACTACAAGCCATTCTAATTTTGGTAAAAGGGAATAAAATAGACCAGACTATGATTTAATTACCACAGTACTACTGTCTGATTAAGAAAAAGAGTAAGGAACTAGGGACCACTTACAGTGATAAAAAGGTCCGATTTTCTTAGACACAGAATAAGATACATTTGAGATTAGTCAAGAACCTTAACAAATATAATTCATTAACCATATGGTGGAAGGAAATGTTACATAATGATTGAAAACTTGAGATATGGAGTCAGATGTTTTGGATCTATATATTGGCTCTGTCACTTAAGTGACTTTACTTTCCTCATCTGCAAAGTGGGTATAATGATATCACTTGGCCTATCAAGTAGTCATGAGATTTAACTAAGTTTATTTTTGTAGCATCTTTTAGAACTAACATGTTATGTACTAAGCCATCAGAAGTTTTGTTATTGATGTTAATTGAATCTAATGACTGTTTGACATTGTACAAATCTAGGACAATACAATATCATATTAAACATACTAAAGGAACATCAAGTGTTTATTTCCTTTCTAAAGCAGTTATTATTTTATTGCTCTATTCTGCTCTTTGGACAACAGATTTTTTAATAAGGGAAGAGAAAAGAAGATAGGGTAATGGAATATATGTTCAATGAATGTAGAGAGGGACTATTAAAGAGAGAAAAAGACCAGCAACAGGAGAGCCGGGTGGTAGTGAGGGAGGTGTAAAAATAAGACAAAAGTATGTATGAAACTGCTATAATGAAACCAATTACTTTGTATACTAACTTAAACTGGTAATAAAAAGGAAAACAGTATTGCTCTATCTTTGGTTGGTATCTTAATCCTCTAAAAATACAGGCAGCTGGTTAAGAAGCAGAAGCTTAATACAGATCCTGTCTGTGTTTCACAATGCTCTTCATAGCCAGCTATCAAGCAGCTGCATGTAAACAGCTTAGAAATCCAACCCTGCTGTTTGTCAAAGGACTGGAAGTGATTTATAATATTAATATGTGCAATGTCAAGGTGAGGGATGAGAAACAAAAATAAAGGAAATTATTCCAAGAATCTAACATAATAATGAGATGAATAGAATAGATAGAATAGAATAGAATAGAATAGAATAATTTTAAGAATAAATCAGGCATCACTTAATGATGGTGATACAGTCTGAGAGAAAGGCCCTTAGTGAATGTCTTACATGTTAGAACACTGCTATACATATACATTATAATTTCATGGGGCCCACTTCATATATACCATCCAACCTCGGCAGAGGCATCATTATGAAGCAGATTAAAACTCTTTGATGACATTTATATCAATTTACAGAGAACTGGTATTTCTTCATAGAAAAACAGCTAATTGTTTTGTGATCAAATCTTAATTGGTTAAGCCCAGTCAGAAGGACTCATTGTCTGGGCACAGGTGTTTTATTACATAAATAACTTACAAAACAAGTAGAACGACAGCAAAACAAATTTAAAAAACTATTTGCAGGTATTTGTGGATAGGTGGGCACCAATTCAGCTGCACTTCTCATAACCTCTATGTCTGTAATGAATAGTCAAGACTGGCATTTCAAAATATGTAAACAAGGAACATTCATGGTGCCACTTCTATTGCTTCTATGCCTCTTCTCTGTCCCTTTCTTCCTCCTCTGTCTTTTTTGTTTGTCTCCATTGCTCTCTTTATTGATGAGACTCTTTGACTCCTCTCTCTCTCACTCCTCGTTCCTCTCCTCACCAGCAAATGAACTCTGACATATTAGAAAACATTCAACAAACACAGGATAATAAAATGTTTTTGGTGGTCCGTCCATTAAGCTAAAGATTTAGTAAAATAGAAAATTCAATTAACTGATAAATCAATTATCAGAACTGTAGTATAGTAAAACATACTATATGTATATATATGTATATATATAATATATGGTAGTAGTTACATGATTACATGTATTTCTTAGAACTCATAAATATACACACTAAAATGTATGGATGTAAATTATCCTTCAGTAAACATATCCCAATTATAACCCAGTAAACCTATCCAATAATTGTGCACCATGGAGCAAGGAATGTTACATATCCCTTTAATCCCAGTACTTGGGAATTAAAGGCAGGAAGATCAGGGGTTTAAGGACAGCCTAGGTTACAGAAGACCCTGGAGAAGAGTCAAATAACCAGGAGATTTTCTGCAAGATAGTATCTTCTATATATGACAGGGGAGTTGTATCCGTGAAATCTCACAATACAGTTGCCTAAACTTAACTTGAAATATAATACCAATTTGACGTATCAATATAGATGGGGGAAATCCTACAATGCCCCACTCCTCCATGAAGAGCTATTGTAGATGTATCCAACCTTCTTATTAAATAAGAAACACAGAACCAATGCAAAGAAGAAAGCCAAGAGGTCAGAGCTAAGAGCTAAAACCTTACCCTTCCTCCTGCGGTGGTCCTACCTCTCCGAACCAGAGCTACCCCTGTGTTAAAGTCTTTATATAGAGTTCCTGTCCTGCCTTCTCATTGGTTGTAAACCCAACCACATGACCGCCTCCTCACGGCCTGTCTGTATAGGCCTCCAGGTTTTCCATGATTGGTATTAAGATTAAAGGCATGTGTATCCAATAATGGCTGTATCCCTGAACACACAGAGACTTACCCAGCTCTGCCTATCAAGTGCTGGAATTACAAGCGTACGCTACCACTGCCCTGGTTTCCTATGGCTTGCTAATAGCTCTGACCCCCGGGCAACTTTATTTATTAACATACAAATAACATTTTAATACAAATAAAATATCACCATAAGCTATAGGCAATTTATGGCTACTGAGAGAGGGAGAGGGAGAATCAGTCTTCTTCAGAGATATGCCCCCTGTATAGCCTATCCAGTTACAGTGGTCATCCCTAAACACATGTACATACAACAACATTAAAGGGATTCAACTGGCTGTAATTATAAACACACACACACACACACACGTAACAATTATAATTAAAGAACAAGAGGCCATGAATTTTAGAGGGATGTGTGAAAACACTCAAGGAGTTGGAGGGGGAAATGATATCAATACAGTACTCATATATGAACTGCTTAAAAATAAAGAAAAAATGAAGACATGAGACAGATGTGTAGATGAATTTTCTCAGGTAACAAATAAGAAGGCTGGGAAGGATTGCTTTTGCCCAGGAGTTTGAGGCCAGCTTAGACAAAATAGCAAGACCCCATCCCATAAAAATAAGAGATAAAATTTGACATGTGAAAGAATTGAGATTGAGGTCCCACAGGCATAATTTCATGCTTAGCCAGTAACATACTTCCTCCAAGTGACACCATTAGGTTACTTTCATTTTCTGTAGTTTGTTTATGTGTGTATAAACTGAAGGGGCTTGATTAGAATCTCATTAAGCTAAGGCGGTTCTCTGTTGAAGTGACCTGATTTGCAGGGTGATGGGGGAATAGAATTGTTTAAGTATCAGAAAGTAAATCATCTGTCAGAAAAACAGGTGGAATGGATAATGTCATGCGAAATTTGAGAAACATCTGTTTGCCTATAACAGTGCCTGGGTCAAGATGGAGCCACCTGGTTGAAATGATGTATCAGGTTACAAAAATCAGAATCTGGTTGACACAGGACATTTTGGGCAGTGTGGGGGCGGGAGGGGAAAGACTTACCAGTTTTATAGTTTTAAAGATTGTTTTACTTTAATTTCTGAGGTTTTGTTCCCATGCTAGTATGGAAGAAAAAAGTCGAATTGATGAAAAGTCACTATCATTTTGAGGATTGTGCTCAAAAGAATAGATTGTAGCTAAGCTGAGTAAGCACTGTATTCTGAATCTGAATCTTTTACTTTCTTGCTTTGCTCCATTGGCTTGCTCAAACAGCTCTCTTTCATATAAGGAAAGGAGAAAAACCCGTGTCACTGACTGCATCCGTGTGAAATTTGAATGATTAATGCATTTATGTATTTTTTTAGTTATGTTTTACAGAACTGGATTTACTTTCCTAAGCATAACACAAAATAAAAACTGTGATAAAAATGATGATTTTGAAAAGGAAATAATAAGAACCAAGGCAAAGTACATTCTCTGGTATATTCTCCTAGAAAGCTTTTCCAGTGATGAGTACACTTATTTCAATGACTTTAGAAATCATTTTCCAAAGCTGATCCATGGATTTTCAAGTGCCTCAGGTATCCCCTGCTGTATTATGTTCACTTAAAGACACACAAGCAAAATCATTTTACCACATTCTATAGTATTTCTGTGGGCATGTAGCACAATATATTTAACTTTTGAGTGGAAAAGAAATAGTTGGGGATTCATTTTCAGGCAGAAAGTTTAGAAAGAATACAAAACTGGTTGGTGGTAATTTTGAAATACTACTTGATCTTGAATGGAGTCCTGAATTTTATTTTGAAGCTCAAGCCAGAACTTGCATTGAATGTAGTAGTTCTATTTGATTTGTCATGGTTTAGTGCTTACTATCTATGGGACAAGCACTATGATACTTTTTGAAATTATCTTTTTCTTTCTAATTTCTAAGACAAACCTCTGTGGAAAAGTTACTCCTATTTCACAGATGAGGCAACTTGTAATCAGGAGGAAATGAAGAAATTTGCATTTCCTATAACCAATACTTTTGAGTACCTTGCTATGAGCATATTTATTTCTTGTGTATCTTTCTTGAATAATATATTTAAATATTTTATCAATACAAGTCCATGAGAAGCTACATAATTATCTTCTCCTATTCCATGAATTGTCTTTATATTTCAGTTTTCGAGACAGGGTCTCATGTAGTCCAGGTAGGCTTCATACATACTATGTAGCCAGGGGTATAATTGAACTTATGATCCTCTTGCCTCTGCCTCCCCAGCCTTATAGTTTACTTTTTATAAGTTCAGTTTATCTATGTTTACCTTACTTCTTTGGGCTTTGGGGGTCATAGTTAAGAAGAAATAAGTTTCCTTCTACTATTTTTAGTTTTATCTTTTGTATTTAGTTAGTTCATGCATTTGGAGATACTGTCTATATAGAGTAGAAAGAAGAACTTTTTAAAAACATGGTTTTAGTATTATTTGTTAAAAGAATTCAACAATTTCCATTGGCTTGTGCTGCTGTTCTTGTCAACAAAACCCAACACACTATAAATATAAATATTTTAACTTATTTTGTGTAATTATCTGTGCTGTTAATTACGCTTGCTGTGGAGTTGGTTTAGACATGTTGCCTCCATAAAAATGAGATAGTAACATACAAAGTGGGCTTTCTTGCTTTGAAATAATTTCATATTCATGAAAGAATAGTGGCTTTTAACACTGAATGTAATATGGCCAGAAGTGGTCATTCACACTTGCAATACTACTACTTTGAAGACCAATGCAGTATTGCTATCAGAATGAAGCATGCCTGGCTAACAGAGTTACTTTCATGCTATGTTGGGCCATAAGGTGAAACTCTGTCTCAAAATAAGCAAGCAAAAATAAATAAATAAATAAATAAATAAATAAATAAAAACAAAACCATGAAAGAACCAGAAAGAAAATGTAGTTGAGTAATAAATCAATTTTCTCTACAGTAGTTTAACCTTGAATTTGAATTTAGTCGGGAGCTAGTTTGGAGAAAAAAAATCTTTAAGTGTTGTCATTGGTGCCGTCTGTAAAATCCAAGAATTCCTCACTGATTAGCCACTAAAACTTCAAACAGGAAAAGAAAAGGAAGCCAGATAATTATCCTGTACTAATTAAACCTAATCATAAGACATTTCATAAAACAAGAATCACAGGAAAGTCATCACCCATGTCTAAAAGGAAGAAAAATGTATTTTAAAGTCTCAGTCATACTTTCTTCCTCATGATTTTCCTTTGACTGAGATTATCCAGAGATGTGTTTCAAAGGATAGCGATGGGTGACAGAATATTTTGGTACCAGGATATGGATCATTTGATGTACAAACAAACTATATAGAGAAAAAGTTGGCTCCAAAATGAATGTATTTGTGGCTTTAACTTTCCTAAGTCAACATTTGTGATGAACACAATTAGTGACAGATGTTAGACCCAGTATAGGGATGGTTGTATTTACTCCATCTTTAACACTTCTCAGCAAATTTGCTGAACTTATTTCTAGTAGGCAATATATTTGTGGCAGAGTAGCACTACATAGTACATAGCAAGCTCATACTTTTTTTTCAAACGTTCTGTATGATAAATGGTTGGTTTGAAAGTAAAGATGTTAATCATTAGAAAGATAAAATGTAGCAAGAAATATTATATCCCATTCATTATTTGGATTGGCCTGGGGGTGGGAAATTGTATTGTATAGATGATAGACAAGGAAAAGTAGGTACTTTGTGGAATGGTATAATATATGAATTTTATGAAACCCCAACCCAAGTCATTGCATCACATTAATCACATTTGCTAAATATCATGAAAAAAAGTTACTGTGAGGACACCAGGGATGATTTTAAGGATGCTAAAGTTGCAAAAGTTAAAGGGGCAGTTTCGTTGTTGAATACTATTGAGGAAAAGAGCCCAGTTGCAACACCCACTATTCAGACTGACCACATATCAGTCTATTAGGTTAGTTGAGCAAACATAAATATATGCAAAATTGTCATTTTCAATAACTTCTTACTGATGTTTAGTCAAAATATTTCGTACTTTCGGTAAACCTGTCTCCTTTTTTATCAGTTTGCTATAGTTATAGCAGCATTCAAGACCTTCTATATACTTGAAGACAATCTTCAAGTTAGCATTGGACATTTTCTCCTTGCAGTGTAACAGCACTAGTACCTGCAAACTTCCTTAGAAAGACTATCAATTCAGTAATATCAGCCAGCATATCATTCTTCACTTTTAATGATGATAATATTCAAATTGATTAAAGTCAAGTATATTCAGGAAAGTCTCACTTTCTGTAATTTCTCAGATGAAGGAAGGAGCCTCGCAATCTCAGAATTGTATCTAAGTGACTTTTCTTTTCAACCTGAATATTTTTCACAGTGCCATCTTTCACCACCCCTCATAGTGATTTATAAGAATTATATAAGCAAGGCTTATATCGAAGCATTTCCTAGACACTTTTACTATAGAAGTCAATTTGGTCTTGAATGCTTGAGTCAATTTTTGCAAGAGAATGATCTTCTAAGGTTTTCTCCATACAAGGACATTCTGTGGCATGAACATACTTATCATTAGTGTAGAGATTTAAATTTGGACCTTAAGGTTTTTCTATATTATTACTATTTTATTTAGATTATATACTTTAGAGATACTGTGAATTCAATTTCTTCATTAAAGGATAGACCATACAATTATCAATACAATATGAAAGATCCTACAGTTCTCAGTGACAGTTAATAATCAGAGATCTAAGTGAAACACGAAAACATTATTTAGCATATAATACTGCATAGTATATTTAGTTACCTCATAAACATAGAGGAGATCTCGAGATTTCTACAGGCCAAAGTCCAGTTATGACTTGGCAGTTTTGCAAATCAAGCCAATCTGTTTATTAGTAAAGTTCTCAGGTGTTTTAATATCAAGTTTCTAGATCCTTTAAAGTTAAAAGAAATAAAATATTAACACAATATCTGAAACCATCAAGTGTAATCATAGAAAGAAATCAAAGGCTCATAGAAATCATCATTTGTTTTAACTAGTAGCAAAGACAATTGTTTCTGTCTTTGTGTGCAAAGTTAAATGAATATATACATAAAAAGTGAAATGCATACTCATACATGTATATTTATATATCTCAGTAGTTGAATAGTTTTCACTGTTTCAATTTGATGGTTAAACTTGTCAAAATAATACTAGTTTCTGATGGACTTTCTGTAAGGGAACACTTGGTCAGGACAGAATTAATTTAGTAGGATAAAACTAAGTCATTTAGGGAACCTAGATTTTGCTAAAATAGTAGAGACATTTCATAAATTCAAAACAAAAAGAGCCAGTTACATGAGTTACTTGGCTCTACACATTACTCAGTCTCCTAATAGTCATCAAATATCAGTTAACATAAAAACCACAACTCTGCCTGATTTTGTCTCTTTCACAAGAACAAAGCATACCCTCCTTTCTCCTCTCTTCTTTATTCCTTTTCTTCCCCTCTGGTTCCCTTTCTCCCAACTCTTGTGTCAGGAAGGCAGCTTATGAATACTCAACACTTAAACAGTCCTAAGTTACCCAGTCAGAGTATAGAGCTGTCCCCTTTTACTCTCCTGTATAACAGTGCTTCCCTTCATCCTTGTGAGATGTTTCCTGCCCATCTTCCCATCTCCTGTTTGGAAATTGCTTATTGTATTCCTTTGCAGCTGCATAAAGAAACATTTCGCAAGGATTCTACTAAAGCAATGTAATAATAAAACAATGCATCTAAGTCATTACTTGTGATTGTAGGATGAGAATAGTGAATTCGGAAGCAGTGGAAGTACATTCTGAGGAGAGAATATTGATTTTTGCCAGAAAACAGAGTCATTAAGGAGGCCTTGAGCTCAGTCTTTCAGCCCCATGAAGGCTGTAGATATTCTTCAACTTGTCATAGTTTACAATTAAATAAAAGTATACAATACACGACAATAAGAACAACCTCTGAACTACAATGCTGACAGTGACTCATGACTCTAATACTAGCAAAGACCCTTAGAGACAAAATACTTTTGTGTTAAATCCCAGAAGTAGACTTAGTGAGTTGTTTTTTTAATTGCCCTGTTGAAGTAGAAATATAGCAGTATGTTCCAGTAGCTCTTAGGGTATGTAACAAATGCTTAGGCCCATACAAGTGGCAAAGCCTGATGCATTGCAGTTTATGGAAAAGCTGTAATTTGGCCTGGAACTTAATGGGATTTGGTATATTAATATACAAAATCAGAGTGCTGAAGTAAAATAAACCATTCTACTTTGCCACCTTTCTTTGTAAGACTCTAGCTCTATTTCTGTATCTGAAGAAGACTTGTTTAGGAAGAAAGTAATTAGTCTTGCAGCCTTATCAACACGCCTGTGGCAAAATACATGGCAGAATCTTCCCTTCATTTATATCTTGCCAATATTGACTGGCATTCTTGGGGGGCGGACCTTGAGGGGAAAATACACTTCAGTCTTATTTTCCTCAAAAAAAAAATAGGCTCAAGGAATTCCTCACTTTGTGAGTATTCTAGGTGGTACAGCTTTCTAACAATAAAAGTTAGACATGTTTTTTTAAAAGGAAACAAATTCTGAAGATACTTTGATGAGAGTATTTTACCTCTCTTTGTGAAGTCTCAAATGGATTTGCTTTCTTGGTTTACATTGACTTTTATAATCAATAAGGGGTTTAATACATAGTTAAACACTAAGGTTTATTTTTCTAATATTAAAGTATAAGAACTTTTAGGCAAAGTAATAGAAAATATGTCCTAAAATAAGTGAGATAGAATTAGTAAAATTACAAGGAGATATTAATACAGTACATGCAAAATTACAATGGAAGTCTTTGACCTCTGTCTCAATTTTTATAGATCAAGATGGCAAAAATTGATAAGAATACAATTAGGATGTTTGATCTCTTTGAACTATGATGAATTCTGCTACCAACAGGTAGAGAATAACCATTCTTTACATGCATATATGGGACATTTTAAAAAAACAACTATATGCTTAAATATAAAGAAAATATTACATTTCAGAGAATCAATATCCTACAGAACATATTCTAGCTAAATTCAATAAAATTTAGAAAGCAATTTCAAAATGCACTAAAAATCTTTATGATGCATTCAGAAATGGGACACATGCCTGTGTCTGTAGCATGTGTCTATAATTTGGAGGCAAATTACTACTTTGCTATAAACTCAAAAGCTTGTTCTCTCAGATACTTATCTAATCCAAGAGTGTCTTTTGTTTGTGATAGTGCATATCAAGTAATAATAAATTCACATCATAACTCATAAATATTTGCTGAAGGCCTGGATGAAATATTGCTAAATATATTAGTATAATTGACTTACTTGTAGGGAGATTATTTAATCTCCTTGTGAAAAGAGCTTTGTTCAAATTCTTTGGCACCATTAGATTATATATAACATATCTGGTTTAAGGGGGGATATGCAATAATTTTTAAAAACTACAGAGACAGCATGAAAAAATAAAAAACAACACCAGAATAGGACATGATTCAGACTGTGTCTTAGATCTGTTGTTCATCCTGTCACTGATTGTGTAGATTAAAAATTTGGGGATTAGTAGTGGAGAAAATAGTAAAAAAAAATTATGACACAATTTGAATTGGGAAAGAAAAATCTCAAAATTTTGAACAAGGCAAAGTTGTACTCTACATGCTCCCATGATATTTTATATCTTTCTTCCTTTATTCCAAATCTGAGAATATTTTCGCATAAATGTGTGTTTCTTTTGGGTGATTGTCTTAATCCCTTTATAGTACCTTGCGTTTCAAGATTGCCTTATTAAATAGGACCACCTTCCTCAGTGATTTTCTTAAATAAATCTGTTCCACCCCCACGTAAAATTTTTTTTCTTGAAGTCATAGACACCCTCTCCACTTTTGACATACTCAGGGTTGTTGTGTTTAACCCTCTATATGCAGACCTGGGAGAGTTAAGGCTCTGCTTTTGAGTGGGTAGATTGTAAGGCAGAGCTGTTGCTTTTGGTTGTTGTACCCTCTCCTCACCCATCACCCAGCTGTTTCAATGCTTTTCTTTCACTAGTTGGGCTGCTTGATAGAACTGGAGACACTGCACCTCACATCTGTCAGAACACATGGAATACATTCTGTGTGAGTGTTAACTGATCCATACACTGCATAAAGAAAGCAGTTTATGTTCAAACATTGTGACACTGTGATAAGGCATTATCCATTCTGTGCTAGAACCTGTGCTTATAAGGAATTTGTTTCTTTGCCCTTGCACGTGCCCTGACACAATGTCTCATGGTTAAGCCCAGAAATATTAGTTAAAAAAAAAGTAACAACTCTGTGACAGTGAGAAAAATAGTAACAGTGGAGGGAGGGGAAGGAAAGTGAAAAATCAAGTGGCTTCTGGTATCCAAATCCCCTCTTATTTTTGTAATGTATGGTACTTCTGAGGGGAAAATCATTGTTGTAGGCTTAAAAGCATATACACAGATAGCTATGTAGTTCTCTTTTACTTCATCATGTTCTCACTATATTTTAATGAATAATGATGCTCAGAAGTGTAATCAGTGGATTTGAGATAGTGTGGGCCCTAGAGTCATCCATGTCATAGTTTTCTTATCATAAAAATATCTAGATTGTAGACTTGTCATTTTAAAAGACCCCCCTCATGTTTATGTGTTCATAAACATGCCATGTATATGCAGCTGCCAGTAGGGACCAAAAGATGGTGTTGGAGTTGGATCCCCTGGAGCTAGAGTTACAAGTGATTGTCAGCCACCTGATGGGGATGCTAGAAACCAAGCTCAGGTCCTCTGACAGAGCAGCTAATGTTCTTAGCCTCTGAGCCAACTTTTCATCCCTGTGGGCTGTCACTTAGAATTTGTGTTAATGGCCAGCATTGAAGGCTTTATGATGCCACCTACTTGTAAGAATGAACTTCAGTGATTTTGTATTTTTGTCACCTTTAGACCTGGCTTATCATGTATTGAGGGCATCTCTTAAGTTACCTACTAGCCACTATTCACATATTTCTAGTACACACACACACACACACACACACACACACACACACACACACACACACACACACAATTTTAGCCAAGTGTATTGAACTTTATTGTTCATTTTGTGCAATTTGATGTTTGAGTGCTATACTGTCAGAGAGAGCAGCTCCATTTGCAAATGATGTTACTACATATTTTGACCTATTTTTCCCTGCAGGAGTAATAACAAGGGTAATAAAAGTCACTTGAAGCTGCTGTATAAGCACACATAACTGCCTCAAATTACAGGGCAGATCCTAAGCTACAAAGCCACTGGAACCGCAAAGGCCCTCTTCCGACTGTTTCACAGTTCTAGTGAGCATGACCATGACTGTCCCAGATTTCTGGAAGAGGAAAAATATTAATCTGTCTGGTTATTCTGGTGCTTCTGTAGCTTTTTGCTTACAAAGTCTGATTCTGTATGAATCCATTTACTACAGCTAGCCAAGGTTTGTGTAATTGAATGGTTTGCTATGAGAGAAAGAGGTGAAGTACTTGGGCGCTCTCACCACTTCAGGCTGCTAGACTTGATTTTATATATATATATATATATATATATATATATATATATATATATATATAAAAAATGTGTGTGTATGTATATAGATATGTATATACATACATATATATCATGTATATATAATGTGTGTATATATATAATGTGTGTATCTCAACACATATAATATACATATTATAGTCTAAAATCTATATAGTATATTATATGTTATATATATATATTATATACTATATAATGCAGATAGTTAATGAAGGTTTCAGTATAGTAGCACAGATGAGGATTAGGAAATACTACCTGACCAACCTTGTGTGGGTTTGGCAAGAGCCTTGGCTCTGCTTACTTTTAATAGGTCCCTGCCCTTTGACATGGACTAGCATGTATCTTTCCAAGCCCTGAGGCTTTCTAACTTAAGAAAATTGCTTGGAACTTTTAGTGGCCTCACAGTGGAACCACAGAGAAGATTATAGGGTTGAAGAAAGGAAATTCACCTACTGATAATCAATGGCCTTTGGATTCCTGGAGTACCGTGCAACACTGCAGCATTTAACAGGCTGTGTCTGGAAATTTCAGTGTATCATTGTGATTATTAGGCACTACTGTCTCTCTAAATTTTCTCCTAATTTGTATGGCATAAAAAAGTTATCTATAGCCCCACCACCACTCACATGTCTACACTCACCACTTAGCCCATTCCCTTCCTTTTTAGAGTCATATTGCAATTAAGTTGGTTTAGCCCAATACACATTTGCTGAATGCCTATGACCCTAAAATTACATAAAAATTAAAATTGCCCTTAGACATCTGTCATCTAGTAGTAGATGGATAGGTAAATGATTCTTTAGGTAAAAGGAATGTATGAGATCTCAGACACATAAAGTATCAAGTCATTATATAATTTAAGTTTACATATTTATTTTATCATTTATGCAAAGATATGACATAGCTTTGTAGTGGCCTGTAAATAACTGTTTCATAAGTAATATTTATAATAAGTAATATTTATAATGCTTTAAAATAATTTCTTCGTTAGAATTCTTAAGAGAAAATGACTCCTTTTTAACCTCACCCTTTAACTTGCAGTGCTTGCCATGAAAGTTGTAGTAGTTTGATTGTAGAAGTCTTACATCCTAAGGCTTCCATAGTATTTATTCAGTTTCAGGCTCCATCTGCTTCTAGCCACAATCATTTGCCTACTCTGAGTTTTCTTTAAGGTGGGCAGGGATCACACCTAGGAAGACTTTTCCAATTTTGATACACATGCTCTGACAAAACCTTTGTACCAATGAGATGTTCATGCAAATATTGAATAACATATTCTACATAATGTTCTCTGACAGCCATTCAGTTTAATGTAATAATCACCATGTGTGTTCTTTCAGTATACTAGGCTTTGTGGGAATGAAAATGGATGAGTCTTGATAATTTTGTCATTTAGTAATTATCACTTATCTAATACCTGCGTATTTGAGTCCCTTAAAACATATTTAAAAAAATCTAAATTTGAAGCCCATAAAATTCATTTTTCTTCTAAAATATACTACAGCTCCTTCGTGGAGAGTGATTGATATTTCATGTATGGCCTCAGTTTTCACCCTCTTTCTTCAATATATCTTTGCTGATTTTAATCACACCTCAATTCTCACCCTCTGTCTTCACCATATCTTTTCTGATTTTAATCACGCCTCAGTTCTCACCCTCTGTCTTCATGATATCTTTGCTGATTTTAATCACAGCTCCAAGCACTGATTACTCTGAACACATCTGCCAATTTGGGCTTCTTGAGCTACTTTTTATGATGGAAGGATAAAAAGGAAAACAAAATGAGAAGATATCCATGTAAGAAACAGTACCTTTATTACCAGTCTGACGTGATAGTTACTGGGAGGATATGCTTAGAAGCAAGAATATGACTTGGTAACCTTTGAAAACCCTCAACCAACCACATGCTCTTATATTTCTGCATAGATCTGTTGATAGAAACTATTCTATTAACCATGTTATCTCAACAAGCACTCCAAGATACTGCTTATGGCTGCCCTGGTGGTGGCCTTCAAGGATCAGTTGGGTGTTTTCCTAGGGATCAAAACAGATGATGAAGGATAAAACTATGTAAAGGAAAAACAAGTCACACAGTTATAGAATGGACATGAGTAGTCTTTCTCCACCACAACCCCAACTGAAAAGAAAGAATGCCATGGAGATTGTGTGGTTTCACTTTGCCAACTGAAAGCAAAACAAATAACTGGAGGAACTCTGAATGAATGACTGAAGAGAAGGAAGTTTTTCCACAACAATTTATTTAACTACATAATATAAAAATTGTCTAATGAAAATTACAAGGCCATCAAGAACTATCCTATATTCTTTCTAGGGGAAAACATAGTAATTAACTGTTGCAGAATGATGGATTTTACCAACACAGCTGTCACAACTGCTATTTTAAATCATTTGTTATGGTTTAAAATGTATAATCCCCAAGAAATTGATCATTACTGCAATTCAGTGCTGATTTTTCAGTGCCTTACCAATTTTGAGGCTTGCATCAGACTATTAACTAACAAAAGCCAGTCATAAAGTACACAACTAATGGCTTATTTTATCAGTGATGTCTTCTCTCTCCCTTTCAGCCAGATTCTATTTTTTTCCACTGACATTTCTGATATGACTAAAGCAGGTGTGCTCTGACATTCCATTTTCATTTTTCTGCTGTATGGTCATTCCCCCATTTCCTAATATTTTTTTGTGTTTAGTAGGTTGAGTGTTCCTACTCAGCATTGCCTGATAGTATTTGCTTAAGAATTTCTATCCACTTGAGACCACAATTTAATCCCCAATTTTTTCAAATGATGTGCCATATTCTGTAGATATAGTTTTCCTGGCTGGCCCACAGTCAGGACAAATCTCTCCTACCCGCCAGTTCCACAGCTGCTCAGACCCAACCAAGTAAATACAGAGACTTATATTGCTTACAAACTGTATGGCTGTAGCAGGCTTCTTGCTGACTGTTCTTATATCTTAAATTAACCCATTTCTATAAATCTATACCTTGCCACATGGCTCGTGGCTTACCGGCATCTTCACGTGCTGCTTGTCATGGCAGCGGCTGGCAGTATCTCCCTCTGCCTTCCTGTTCTCTCAATTCTCCTC
Organism: Peromyscus californicus insignis; assembly: GCF_007827085.1. Taxonomy (NCBI): domain Eukaryota; kingdom Metazoa; phylum Chordata; class Mammalia; order Rodentia; family Cricetidae; genus Peromyscus; species Peromyscus californicus. The sequence continues at coordinate 88,500,284 of NW_026294391.1, forward strand.
TCTGTTAGTCCCGCCTATACTTCCTGCCTGGCCACTGGCCAATCAGTGTTTTATTTATTGACCAATCAGAGCAACACATCTGACATACAGACCATCTCACAGCACTTCCCCTTTTCTTTTTTTTTTTTTTTTTTTAAAAGGAAGGTTTTAACTTTTACACATCTCCAAAGCCAGCTTGGTATATTTGGGAATTTGGGCATAGCTTCTCTTACTACTTCCTGCTGGAGGGGGGCGCTGTATCTTATGGGGACACAAAGAAAATTTTAGGATTATGGAATAGTCTATGAGGCTGTATTGTCTGAGCCATTTGCCTTCAAACCATTCTGGATGTTGGATCATCTGGGCCATGGTGTCATCGGAGACCTTTCAGGGGGTCTTGGCTGGTCAAACCTGATGTAGCTTAATCTGGAACAAATCCATAGCCTCTGGCTTTCTGTGGAAACAAAAGCAGAGCCTCCTTTCCAAAGCAACATATCCTTACATCCAAATTTTATAGTCAAGGTAACTTTAAAATATACGTTTTGGCATAATTCAACAGCTTTTACAATCAAATGTTTTTCTTCAGTTACAAATATCAAAGTCAACATAATCCAGATTCTCTGTGTGATAGCCATCTTTACGTGGCTTATTTTTTATATTATCTTGGACCTATTGCTTTAAACTGCAGCCTTCTAAGACTGAAACGGCACTGTGGCCGCTGACTCCACCCACCTCAGCTTCCCAACATGGCAGTGGTACATTTTTTGCCAGTTCTGGGAGCCATCAACCCTCAGAAATAGTGGGTCTATGCTTCTATCAAAGCAGTGTGTATCCCAGAAACCTCGTTTTTTGTTTTGTATTAGCAAAGGCTAAATCCACCAGGCAGCTTAATGTGCCACTTGTAGAGGCCTCATTCCCACCATACTGCAGGTCGAGCACACATGCCAGGAACCCCCCATAGTAGCTCAAACATGCAGACTGCCGCTAACTTGAAAGAGACAACTAGGAACTGTTTTAGCTCCGTTTTAGAATCTTTTTACTCAGGTTTTAGGTGGAAACTCTTGCCAACACGTTGGGCGCCATTTGTAGTTGTACCACTTCCATGAAGGTTTTCCAACTATTCTACTGGAAATCAGCAAACAACTGGAAGAAACATTCCTCTTCACCTAAACAGCCCCAAAGGCAAAGGGAAGAATTTAAAATATAGAGGAAGAAAAGCTTATGGAAAAGATCTGTGCCAGCAGAAAGGAAATAAGGGCTTGGAAAGGTGGTTGACTTACTGGTCAAATAGAAGCTGGGAAGGCTAAGTGTCAGGTGATGAAGACACTGAGAATTCATATATTTATTCTGTACTTATAAGTTCAGGTAAAACTTGCTTTTGGAACCTTAGTGTTTAAATTAGCCTTACTTTATTATTTTCAAAAACCTTCCCAAATTGTAATTATTCTTTAGTGTAGCAATTGAAGGAGTCTGACCACGAAATAGTAGTGCAACTTTTCTTGTAACCCTCACCATTGTGTTCATGATTGCCCCTTAAATTTTATGAATATCAAGGGGTAGTCTTCAATGAGAGAAATAATATATATACTTATATACATATACAGTATATATACAGATGTTTGTATGTGATCACTGCCTTAAATTTATGGGTATGTAGCATTTTCTATTAATAAGATATGTTAAGAATGCTGGTACTAATTTTCAAGCCATTGAAAACCAACAGTATAATAATGAACACTGCTTTTCCCAGAGGAAGCAAACTAAATAATGCTATTTATTTGATTTCTTAAATTAATTAAAAACACAAATCTTTGCCAAGTTGAAATTAGCACATTGAAGGATTTATGTTCTCTCCTGAGTTATTTCAAATAGATCTGTGAAGAGAATACAGGTTTAGTTGTGAAGGCATTATAATTTGTTTAGGACAGTTACTTGGGACCTTATTTATGTCTATTTTTATGGTAGCCTGTATTCATTGTCTTGAACCCTTTAACAGAGTCTATTATGGATTCAAGACATATACAAGTATCAAGTCTCTGAATTTTCTTTTCTCTGTTATAGGCATATACATTTTAAAAATTGTGACTTCAGACAGTTTATCTTTCTAGTATTTTTGAGTGTTTTATATTTTAAGAAGAATTATTATTCCAGTACAACTAGTAATTTCTGTATATTATTGATATTTCCATAGGTAAAGTGGACAACAAAATCCAATTTATATTTGGGCTTTTCAATACTCAGTAGAGCTGAGGAAAATTCTTCATATTTTAGAGTACAAAGCCTATCTGATTTCTTAGCACTTTCTACATATATTTACAGAAAATTTCACATAAATAGAACACAAATTATACCTGAGAAAGTAAAGGCCACACTGAACCCCACATTACAAATGCTGCACTCCTCTCACTAGGGCATAGCTTTCAGCTCTTATCAGCAAACAGCTTCCACATAATCAGCAAACCACAAGATGGCACTACTGAACAATTAGTTTATTTCAGAAAGGTGCTTCTAGATTCTGTAAATGGCTGGTCAAGAATAACAGCCTCCTTCAAAACTAATGTCAGTCACTTCCAGTGAATTACAGTATGACATGGAGAACAGTGACTCGATCGTGGAGAAACTTCACAGGTCTTACATTAAGTGATCAAAGTCAAAACATAATTGTTATGTTGTAATACTCATTACGCTGATACATGTGTATTGTTGTTTGTTTTGGCTCTTTGCTCTTTTGGGGGGGCCTGACACCCAGCTCCCAAATAGATCACACATGGAGGCTTATTCTTAATTACGAATGCCCAGCCTTAGCTTGGCTTAGTTTCTAGCCAGCTTTCCTTATCTTAAATTATCCCATCTACCACCTATGGCCTCTGGGCTTTTCCTGTTCTCTTACTTCTGAAAATCTTACTTTTTATCTGTGGCTTGCTGTGTAGCTGGGTGGCTGGGTGGCTGACCCCTGATGTCCTCCCCTTCTCTGGCTCCTAGATCTCCCCCTTTCTCCAGTTTTCTCCTTCTATATATACACTCTGCCTGCCAGCCCCGCCTATCCTTTCTCCTGCCTTGCTACTGGCCAGTTCTTTATTAAACCATCAGGTGTTTTACACAGGCACAGCAACACGACTTCCCAGAGTTAAACAAATGCAACATAAACAAAAGTAACACACCTTCAAACAATATTCTACTACACATGTGATAAAAGGGACACTTCATTTATTTGTTCTTCACCCCAAGTGTGCAACCTCAGAATAATCACAAGAAAGCATCAGATAAACTAAAGCTGAGGTACATTATCCAAAATGGTTGACCAAAAAAATCACAAATAAACCGTAATATAGTTTAAAGGAGTATCTTGCCAATATTGACTTTTAATTATTATACTATGGTCAGTGTAATATACTAGCATTATAGAAAGCTGAAAAAGAATACATAGGAATTCTGCATTTTTAAACTAATCTCTGAGTTTGAAATTATTTCATAGTAAATGTTTAAATAAAATCAGTGTACAAGGGAGAACTCTGAAAGGTTACCTTAATAGCAACAATTTATAATTATGTATTTTTGAATATACTAGACATCTATGGAAGCTTGTAATGGTTGTTTCTTAACCTAATAAATGATTTCAAGACCTAGGGTCTAGCTAGTTTCCCTTCAGGAATAGCAAATAAATTCTTGAAACTCCACTTTAGTGTATAATTGTACTACAAAATAATTGTGTGTAATTATAAAATGAGCATCAATCACAGATCAAGAGGCTGTTAACAAACTGATTCTTTAGACCATGAGTACTAGCACTCACTGACATTCAAGTACCTCACTAATGTGTGTTTACAAGTATGGTGGTGATGGAGTTCAAATTTTGCAAGGTTTTAAATTTTACTCTCAATCAGAGAAGATGATATATGATTAATATCTTTGCTAGTATGCCAAATGCTTTATATTTCACAGAATAGTAGTATGAACAGAATAGCAGTTTGACCCATGAATAACCTCTTAGAATCAAAGAAAGGAAAGTTGTAATTCAATGTGCCTTCGGAGAAATGCAGGTATAACCAAATAAGGTCACAATCTGAAGTACAAGGTGAACTTGGAATTTGTAAGAATACTGTTCAACCTAGTATATAGTCCAAGAATAATTTTCTGCTAGAAAAGTATCATATAAGGCATCCCACTTAACTTACTCATAGTAACACTGGATTGGAATTCTTCTATTACCACAGAATGAAATATTTTTTTAAAAAATCAGCAGCCACAAAATAAGCTCTAACTAAAAAAATCTATATGTTCACATTAACACTATTATAAATCTATGATTTGCATTTAGGCTAAGACTGTATTGTTAGAAATCATTGTGATTCCAATAAGAAAAAAATCTTTCAGAACATATTTCATGAATGTGTCACTCTTACCAGTGGACATTATGGAAGAAATTGTGTGTGTCAAGAAATACTAATAGGAAGATATCTCTGCACAGTACATATACATGTAGGTCAAAAAGTATAGAGTAAAATGTCTTCTTTTTGTTGTTATCTTCAATTGAAGATTTGTACTTTTCATATGGATTCTTTGGTGAAACACAAATCAAGACTATTACTTATATTAAATAAATAATAATTTTACATGATCAATTGTGTCCACAGATTAATATATGCACAAACATCTAAGCTACCTAATAAACTTGCTTCATTTTCAGTGAAGTGCTTTGGATTTATGTAAATGTTGATAACAGCTATGTTCACTACAAATACATATACCTATTTATTAACATGCTATGATCTTGACTTTGTTTAATTATAATATATTTCACTTTATTAGTTTCTTGATAGCTGAGTAAATAACAAACATTTGACATTTATCACTAACCCTTCTTTCAGGGACTCCATGAAAAGACCGGTTCGTTAACGGCTGTTAAAGTAATGAATGCTCGGAAGGTAATCAATACTGTGTCCTCTCTGTATTCTGCATGCTTAATACACTGTGTACATGGGATAAACAACTCCAAAAGTATTGTTTTGAAGTCATGGTTTTATATATTAGTGAGTTAATGTGGAATAACTACAGTTATGTAATCACAGTTAATAATGTATTACACTTACTGGTTTAGTTTTATTTCCGCATTAAAAATAATTCCCTCACACCATAAATTCCAAATATTTGATATTATAAGCCAGTTGGGGAAATACCTATCTTCCCCTCTATTTTCAGTTGATTATCAATTGTTGAGGATAGCAAAGAAGATATTTTCTTTAGTATTGTATTAATACTGTTCTGCTCTGTCATATTTTTTCTCCAATAATTTCTTTTGAGAATTGAGGCCATTAGATCCCCAATGACAGGTAGAAGAGAAGAAGTTGTCAGAGATGCACATTTTTCATATATTTTCTGACATATAAGCAAGAGAGACAATTTAATTGGCACTGTTCCTGCTAACATTCATAAAATTGTGGCACAGTTCATAATTTATTGTCAAAGAACTTGCAAAGGACTGATTTCTGCCCTCTTTCTTTAGCTTGAGTAATTCACTTTCTCAAAATAATATTAACATGAACATAACAGAAGTTAAGAAATTCTTATTGCATTCTATCCTAAAGGAAAAATATTTGAAAGACTGTGTAGTTTAATGGAACTGCTGTATGCTACAATGACACGTTACTTTGAAATTAGTGAAGAAAAAGTCAAGTACTTTTCTTTTGCCAGTAAATGTCAAGTGTTGCAGACCAATGTGCGAGTCAAGGGATTTGGAGGTTTTGCAGATTTATAAACCATAGTTTCCAAATAACCCACCATTTTTTTTAGTAAGACTCTGTAAAATACTTAATTCCTTGTTTTAGCTTAGGAGTTCTAGAACCACATTAAATCTTTGTTGAAATATTTAAAAATTAAGAATATAGATGCTTAATATTTATTGCCTGCATTTGTAAGAGGAAAATAACACTTTACTATTATAAAATTACCATTAATGTGTCAGTTACATCCATTAACATGAGTTTAGTGACCAGTTTACACATGTCATAAGAAACTAAATTTTTAGATTAATACTATTATTGGAAAGCAAAAAAGGAATGAAGTTTTATTGATCTACAATTTAGTGCTAAAGCGGCACAAAGTATTTTGGCATAAATGATTGTAAAATCCTACTAGTACGTCTAATAATATTTTCTTGGTTGTTTTCCAGACTCCTTTGCCTGAAATAGGAAGGCGGGTGAGAGTGAATAAATATCAAAAGTCTGTTGGATGGAGATACAGTGTGAGTACTAAATGTCTTCATTAGCACCTCCATAGTCTTGACTTGAATTTTAGGTTTCAGCTCATCGTTATCTCTACATGGGCTCCCTCTAATATGCTCCTGCTGGAAATGATAAAGTGTGTATCTTCTACTACGCATATAGATTCACTAATCATAGTTGAACACTAACATCTGTCAAAAAAGAAGGTGTAGTAAATTATTGGCTGCAGGGGAAAATTAGAGTGTGTCTACAGAGTATAGAACCTTCTCATTGGCAAGCAACAGAGGAAGAGCTGACTTTACCAAGAACGACTTTTTCCTAAAAGTGACCTTAACAAAGTCATTTTTACATGTTACACACCTTCTTTAGAATTAATTTCTGTTGTCCAACTATTTTGATCACAGACATATTGCATATGAGCCAAATTATGCTTACTCTTTATATTGCAAAACTAATAGTAGAAAGCCAACATGGTCCCTATCCTAACAATCTTCAGATATTTGTCCAAAATACTTGAACACAGGAGGGACTATGAAACACTTTCTCCTTGCAGAAGTTTTGAGATCTCCCTTATCCCAATGATGACTGGCTTTAGAATAAGTTCAAGCATACAGAATTATAGTTTTCAAAAGACATTGTTTTCTATAAAAATATTATATGAGCCTAAAACCAAAATTATTGTACATATCAATATAAATCATTGATTATTTTTTCTAATTTTCTCTCCTACAGTCAAATAAATAAGGTTCAGATATTTTTCAGCCTTTATGCCTTAATAAATATAGTGTCATGTACATTAAAAATAAGTCTTTCTAATAACACAAACAAACTCATTTAGAGTCTTTCTAGGTATATGAAAAAACCCATTACCAAATACCTTCATGATTTATCTGTTACACAACAGACTTTTTTGTTTATAATGTATCATAACAGGAAGCAGTTATAACTGGCTTTAGTAGATCAAAAACCCACTAAACAAAAGAAAACTAGAAATTATTTGGTCAATTCTGTTTTCCTCAAAAGTTTATATTAATAAAAACATTTTAAAATCTCCAAGACCTTTCTGGTATTCTTTCCATATAAAAAGGGGATTTTAATTGTAGCATTGGTAAATTTACAAAGGGAATTCTGGCATCCTTGAGCTGCCTTCTGACAAAAAGCAGGGTATTCAGACTAGTCTGGGATCAACTGGCACAGAGCCAGGAAACACTGGAGCATCATATTACTGGGAGATGTGTGAGAGTTTTAAATTACCCACTTGGCCTGATGGATATTATGTACTTGTGTGTTTCTTACAAGCTCAACTTCCCGTTAATTGAGAGTGGCAAACACACTAATGCTTTCCAAACATATCTGATCTTCATTTATTTGTTTTGGGAGAGTTTACATTTATGTGGGAAACCCACTCTTGGAAGTTTTATTTTTTTTAAGTCATGTATTTTGAATTCTGTGATTATGTTTTAGTAAAGGAACATCGTTGCTAGCTAATCAGTTAGCATCTCTAAATCAGCTTGATTACTTTGGCTAAAAAGTGTGTTAGTTGCACATACATAGATCTCCTATGAAGACAGAAAAATGTTTGTGTCTTCTACTGTATTTTTTTAAGTAAATGGAACCTTGGGAAGAATAAGTGGGTTTTCTACTATGGAAAATCAATGGTAAAAAGAAAAGTATTACTAATACTCTGAGTACTTGCTCTTTTCTAAGATCAACTTATCTTTTGATAGAGTTGTCTTTTGAAACTGTGCTTTTCACCTCAATGATCTCACCTAATCAGGTGGATTCAGTTATAAATAAATTGATAATTCTTAAAAGAAGTACGTCAACATCCCCTAAGCACAAGAACGATATCACCATTCTTTATAATTGCATGCTGCCCACCAAAGGATATATAAGGATTCATTGCTATTGATAGATGATGTGTTTTATGTATTGATAAAAATTTTGAAAGAAAAAACGCAGTTGTTTAAATTAAAACGAATTCCACATATGCATCTCTGTAGCTATTGTGTGTATGTATCATATATTACATATATGCCTTGTGTATTTATCACTTCAGTCTCTAGCTACTTTACTAGCATGCACAACTCTGACAGAATGTGTACTGCAACCTTTTAACAAGAATCTATGAAAATAATCAGTGAGATTGGATCATTACATGTTTTACAGACATGATGATTAGGAAAACAAAATTTTTATAAGCTTACTTTACAAGATTAACATCAAGTGAACCCATACCTTTAAAATGTATTAAAGGCTAATCACAACTTTTTCTACTAGCTCTATAAATGTATGAGAAAAAAATCTGACTGAAATTAGATCAAATACCTTAACACAAGAGCTATAAAATGCTTTACAAACCATAACATTAGAAAATAACATAAAAGTAAATACTTCTGATTTTGATTTGATGAATCTTTAGATATGAAACCAAAAGTACTAACAATAAAATGATAATACGTTGGACTTTATCAAAAGTAAAAATGTGTGTGCTCCAAAGAAAACATGAAAGTGTAAGGCAACTCAGAAAATGGGTGAAGATACTTTTAAACCCACTATCTAGTAAATAATTTGTATCTATAATATCTAAAAAAGAAACCTTACATTTATATAATGAAAAAACAACCCAACATTTAAATGTGCAAAGAATTTTTTATTTCAGTGTTTTGCAATACACATACACACACACACACACACACACACACACACACACACACACACACACACACACTAGCCAATAAGAAATTGATAAGATAATTTGAAACTACTTTTTATCAGGGTATTATAAATTAAACCACACAATACTATCATTTCACTTTCAAAGAACAGATATAACAACTATTATTGGTGAGTGTGGAACAATCAGAACTTCCTATATATGTTATGTTGTTAAGACAACGTGATGCAGTTGCTGTTGAATATGAGTTTGGCATTTCATCATAATATTAACTATACTAGAATCATCAGAATGAAATGAAAGCATGTACATTAAGAAATTTCACATGAGTGCTCATAGAAACATTATTCATAGTACCCAGAAGGTAGAAATAACAAATGTACCCATAATTTGATTGACTGTAAACCAAAATAAATGAAATACTAATACTTTATGAGTGGATATGTCATGTATAAACCTCAGAAATAGCTGATCTGAAGAGATTACATATAAAATTTCATTTATGCACTTTGGATAGAATGTAAATTAGTGGTCTCTCAGAACTAAGATGAGTGTGGTAGAATTGGAGGTAGGCTATGAACCAAAGTTTGTGGAGTTTCATTATAGAGGAAAAAAATATTCTCTGATTGCTGTGATGATATTAATATATATCTAAGTTACTAAAAAATTGAGTGTTACATTTTAAGTGACCAAAGTCTATAATATGTGAATTGTATCTCAATAAATTTAGAAAAATATTGACACCATTTATTGAATACTTTCTTGAGGTGTAGTGATGCTGTTCTAAGATCACATTTTAAGAACTTATGGACTATGAGATCTTTAGTTCATTCTTTCTTTTTTACTCCCAAATTATAATTTTTCAGAGATTTCCATGCACTGTTAATTCTTGAGGTCTTATTTTGAATCACTATAGAATATACTGTTACTGTAGTATTTTCCTTTATAAGTATATTATACTTTTGAGACTAACTGCCACCAATTTACATAGCTTAAAGCTTTGTTGTCTGCTTTTACTGTTTAGGATGAAGAAGAGGATCTCAGGACCGAGCTCAATCTGCTGAGGAAGTACTCTTTCCACAAAAACATTGTGTCCTTCTATGGTGCGTTTTTCAAGCTGAGTCCCCCTGGCTATAGACATCAACTTTGGGTATGTTTTTCTTTGCCTTTGTCTTTTTCCATAAGAAAAGTCCAGCGCAATGTGATATTTGCTTTCCTACTAGAAAACTTAAGCCCTCAACTGTTCAAGACAGTATGGCAAAATGTATTCTGACTCCTTTAGACAACATAATAAGAAATGGAAAGGGTAACTTAAATGCCCGTCTAAGAGCTTTTCGATTGGATGGAGGAGGACCAAAACAAACACTGTTAATTTAAAATTCAAATTGTAAATTATAGCTTTGCTCTTTTTCCTTTTTGCTGGTATCCAGGTGGCTTGATGGGCTAGAAATAATAAACAGATGAGGATAAATTTGAATTAGCAATTGACATGAACAGATAGCTACATGTTAGGTGTTTTGACATATGTGCACTTATGCATAAATATAGCTAAATGGTTCATTGATTTGTCATCATGGTTGGACTATTATAAATTCCAGATCAAAAAATAGAAATTTCAGTAACTTACTGGAACCTAGTCTAACTAGTCCACAGTTACTAGAATTTTTCCTGTACTCTACTATCTTAGATAATGAGTTTTAGTCAATGATATCTTTAAAAACAGAGTATTTGGGACATAAACTGGAATAACTTTTTTTAACAATTATAAAAAGTTTTCAGGATCTTCTAGTGTCAATAAAAAGTCCTACTACATTCTACATAAAGGATTTTGGGAATTTGGACAATTGACGATGGAGAAATGCTTACAACAACACATTACAATGAAATTCAAATTTTAGCATGAATCAGGAACTTCTGGAGAACTTTCTATAACACAGAATGCTGGTCCACCTTCACAGACTTTTAAATTGAGTAATTCTGGAATATGTGTGAAGTGTGGACTTTCTAGTAAGTCCATAGATGATAGTGATGCTTCTAGTTTAATAACAGCATTCTTAGAACCACCAAATTTAGAGATGTTCAAATTAACCCTGTTTTTCACAGATGTTCAGGGAACTTGAAGTATCTATTCTCTGATAATCATAGTTGAAATTTTATTAAATAATGTTCCACAACTCCATGGTTACTATATTTAATATTTCTGTGCGTATTATATTTTTCATAAAATATTACAAATTTAACTTTCACACAATATGTAAAGTTATTAGAAATATTAACACGTTATCAGATACATTAGTACTCTGTTCATTCAGTCATTCTAGCCCATTAAGAAATGAAAATAAATCTAATCTTAACAATGAGCTGTAGATTCTTTGAAGATTTTCCACATCCAGGCAAACTAGTCTCTCAAATATTCCTTATTTTATTTTCCACTCCAGTCAACAGTCAGGCTTCTTCTCCTCACCAACTTCTTTTTAAGGTCAAGGGTATTTGTTCTTTTATATATATAAACATAAATTATCTTCCTTCTAATTATCTCAAACTGCAACCTACAAAACCTACATGCCATGGATTAGTCCAAATCCCACCTGCTAATGAAACATCAAATGTGCCTCCTGGTTTACCTAATTTCACAAATTCTCATTCCACTGTTGTAATTTTAAAAATATTTTATGTTTTTATGGATCCTCTGCAGATTGTGATGGAGTTATGTGCAGCAGGCTCAGTCACTGATGTGGTGAGGATGACAAGAAATCAGAGTTTAAAAGAAGACTGGATTGCTTATATCTGTCGAGAAATTCTTCAGGTGAGTATTCAAATAATCCTTGCCCCTGATCTTAAAAGAACCTGGCTCTAAAACACATACACACACACAAATGCGCGGGCACATGCACACACGAGAGTGTGTGTGTGTGTGTGTGTGTGTGTGTGTGTGTGTGTGTGTGTGTGTGTATTTATACTATACACCTGACTAAGAATTTTAGACATAACCTGTGGATAAGGAATCCTCAAAGACCCAAAAGCTCAAATCATAGTCTCGAATGGCTCTCTGTGAAATTCATGCTACTATGTTCATCAAATCATGGGACTGACATTACGGCTTAATTATTTTTTAAGCATAGTACTATCATCATAGATTAAGATGAGGTCTAATCAGGAAAAGTTAGTGTTCTACAGTGTGGCCCCAAACCATCTGCAGCCTTTTAAAAGGGCATATATCAATTTGAAAATAGCCCCACATTTCTCCTTACTTCTCACATTAAATTGGATGAAAGCAATGAGCTTCTTGGTCAGCCAACTTTAATCGGTGTTCAGTGCTTAAGTCATTAAGGGTCACCAGAAAGGGGTATTAATAAAATTAAGATTACCCTCAACACTTTTAGAATGCCATTCTTCCCATTTTGTCTGAATTTATTTGCAATAACAATACAAATGTATTAAGAGTGCAAACCATATACCAAGTTGGGATTTCAGTTCATCACATATCAGTTGTGTGTGATCTTTAATCAATTTCTTGATTTCCCCCGGTCTCATTTTCCTTACCCATAACATAGGAGGATAGCACATTTTCCAAAGGGATTCTAGGATAACTTAGCAATGACTCCATCTAAACATTTAGCACAATGTCTGGCACAGAATAAAATCTCAATAAATGTATTATTAATGCCCAACTAGTATGTGACATGATCTCACTGAAGTGCAACACTGCATACCATGGCATGGTCTAGCCAGGTCATGGGGTTCTTTCCGTGGTGAATGGGCTGCAGCCAACATGGTAAGCCAACAAAAATTGTACACACTTTAAAATGAATTTCCATATTCCCTCAAATTCTAGGCCTACAGACCTCACCAGAAAATAGTTTAGACTAAACAAATGTTTGGATAAGAAACAGAACAAAACAGTTCATAGTTAAGATGTCCATGTCTTTACTGTCATGGCTAGTCAGAAATATAGAGGCTATAAAGGAGGATAGAGTTTCCCAATCTATATAAATATTACTTTTTGGTGTTCTTTTTCTTTCATGAGTATTCTGATTTATTTTCCTTTCCTTATAGCCAAAAGTAGTATTTCTGGGAACTGGTTGTAGTCATTCCAGCCTAAAGAAAGAATTTTGTTTGAAAAACCAAATGTGGACCATTTTTCTTAACAAAAGCTTTTTTTCTCCAAAAGCACTTAAAAGCACTACTAGAAAACTGAAAAAAAAAATACGTATCTATATACTTACCTGACTTTTAAAATGTGTATGTATGTACAGGGCTTAGCTCACCTTCACGCACACCGAGTAATTCACCGGGACATCAAAGGCCAAAATGTGCTGCTGACTCATAATGCTGAAGTAAAATTAGGTAAGTTCACTCTGGCAAGGGTTAGATGAGGTAGAAAGTGAAGAAGAATGACTTTGATCATATCAGTGCCAATATATTATTTGGGCTTTATCGAAACTTTGTTTGGCAGGAAATTGGCATTAAAGTAAAAAGGATATGCCTAATGATTTCTTTGAAACTGCAGATAAACTATCTTTAAATATAATATGAGTCGTACTTTTTGGTCATTTATTGCTTTAAACTATGTTAGAGATAACTTTCATACTTATTACAGTGATTGAATCATAGTAGGTGTTAAACATTTAAAAAATATTCTTGCCCATAATAGAGCCGTATTTTGAAGACTATAAATAGCTTTCAGTTGTTTAGACATAAATTGCTTATTTGCATTTTTTCCTTGAAAATATATTGAACAGAAGTGAGGTTGCAGTAATATGGAAACCAAATTCTGAATTTCCCATTTTCTTGCTAAATAAACAGAACCAGAGGAGAGATTTTGGTCATTAAGAATATTTTATTGAATATTTGTGGAATAAATGAGATAGTAATTGTGTGTTCTTGAAATAACAGTAGTTTTGAGAAAACGTACCATGTTTCATTTGCATAAGCTACAAAACTGGCAATATCAACTGCACTGAAATACACATTCGAATATACAAGATTGGATACTGCACTGTCAAGCTATATGTACCCTATATTCACATGCTTGGGTCAAGTTGCTGGTAACGCAAACAGTCTTAACATGAAACAGAAATTGCACGAACAAAGTGTCTTAAATATCTGTTTCAAAGTCTATTCACTAATGTAGATGTACTTTATTCATGAGACAAATCCTTAAACACTTTGATTTCGATTTTTCAGATAACTTTGTTTTAAGCAATACATATGAACGTAACGATAGCCACAGAATTGACAGCAGGGAAGACATTGTAAAGTGATAATAATATCCATAATATATTCCTTGTATCATTAAAGAAAATACAAATTATTCTATTGTTGAATTTTATTTTGCTTTTGTTCTTGCTGTTGCTGCTGTTGCTATTATTTTGAGACAGAGTCTCTCTGTGTAGCTCTGGCTATCCTGGAACTCACTCTGCCGACTAGGTTAGCCTTGAACTCACAGCTCCTCTGGCCTCTGTCTCCTGAGTGCTAGGATTAAAATTGTGCGCCACCGCACCCAGCTTCAATGTTGAGTTTTCAACTCTACATTTTATCATAATTTTCTTTTCCTTTTAAAAGCTCATATTTTCCATTATTTCTTCTAGATTTTACCCACTTGCTTTCCCTGCATATATGGGATATATCAGTTTATGGTCTTCCTAGGTATTTATTGGCTTTAAAGTTGGCTATTAGAGAGAGTAGGGAGGTTGAGCTATTATGTAAAGAAATACTTTTTTAAAGTTTAGATAGAGACCAAAGATCTTCAAAAATATTTGGAATATTCCTCCCTCTTGTTAGATACTCTCTGAAAGACTGCCTTAAACTATTAATTTTGTTTCATTTTTCTTTGATTCCACTAAATTATTCAAGCTGCTTTTCAGTTATTTTGTTCACCATCTTCCAGATTCCCAGAAACCATTATAAATTTGAAAATCTACTTCATATTTCATCCCTGTCTATTGTTTTTGGAATTAATAACTCCAGTCTACTTCAGCCCTTTTCTGTCTGTTTCTCAGGATACCATACTAAATATTTTCTTACAATGTATCCCACAGATGAATAAGAAACTGAACTTTTATAACACAAAACTAAGATATAGACAGTCCGGATAATTTTGTACCTGATTCAGAAGACCTGTATACTTATTTAACTTACATCAGGAAGCTCACTTTTCCTTATCAGTGGAATTGGAGTTTCAGATGTCAGGCATGAGACTTCCTTCCTAACTGTTAACAGTACTTACATTACTAAGATGTGGCTTGTAGTGCTATTTATCCTCCAGCTTGGTGGCAGTTCCAAGTTCTACATATGCCATATGCCACATTTTGGTAATCAGTGGAACTTTATTTTTAATATTCATGATAAACATTTATCCAAACCTACGTTAAATTTATAACAGTGCTGTTGGGTCTCATTCCAACATAAATAGCAGCTAAAGCTCATTTCCCAGTATTCCTGGAGAAGACTTCTTGGTAAAGTTTTCTGGGCCAGAAAGAAAATTTGTTATCCATTGCGGCTTTTGTATTGCCTTTCCAAGTTAAAGCAATAACTTATTGAGATTTGTGTTCCTGATTAATTATTTTGACATATGTAGTGGATTTTGGAGTGAGTGCCCAAGTGAGCAGAACAAATGGAAGGAGAAATAGCTTCATTGGTACACCATACTGGATGGCCCCTGAGGTGATTAATTGTGATGAGGACCCAAGACGCTCCTATGATTACAGAGTGAGTATCATACTTCAGACAGTGAGGATTCAGATTTGAAAAAAACGTTGACTACATTTATCTTATTTTATTTTTTTAAGATTTATTTTACTTATGTGTATCTATGTGTCTCTGTGAGTGTATACACACATTTGTGTGCAGGTGTCCATAGAGGACAGAAAATAGCATGGAATGCCCTGTAGCTGGAATTACAATTAGTTGTCAGTCAGGTAACCATGAGTGCTGGGATCTGAATCCAGGTCCTCATGATTAAGCAGCAAGTGATTTTAACCACTGAACCATCTCTTTAGCCCCAACTATGTCTATTTTAATGATAAGAGGATAAAAAGTAGATCTTCCTTTTAAATAACCTCTACTCAAAAATAGTAGTCTCTATCCCTGTATGTGGTTTCATAGTATACATAAGAATAATATTTTCTAATAATGAAGACAAAGTAGAACATTAGCACTCTTTCAGACTCAGGAGGGAATATCTAGCTCAAGTTGTTGGCAACTTCTTTATAAAAATATATTAGATGGCTTTATTTGGAAATTTAACTTCCAAGAACAGAGGCATTTCTAAACTCAATAAAATGAAGCCAGGACTGGGGTCTCAAGACTGTAATCCCAACTACTTGGGCGGTTAAAGCAGGAGTATTAGGCCTGCTTGAGCTACAAAGTGAGTTTAAGGTCAGCTTTGTGTCAAAATTAAGAGTGAAAAATATGGTTGATGATACTGGCCAGTAGGTCTAACATTCATGAAGCCCTATGTTTAATCACCAGTTCCACATGTAAAGAATAAATGTAAGGCAAAATTAATCCTTGTAAGTTCAAAAATAAAAATAATAATTTAATTACTTGGTGTACTGGAGAAAATCTTTGGCATTTGGCTCATTTCCAGAACCACAGAAAATCAGTGGAATAGACAAATGAACATTTCTACTGAAATCTCAAATTGAAATGCACATGTCTACTTATATATATACAAACATATGTTCCAAAAAGTCAATATGGAAAGGAACAAAAGTCCCCATTTGCTAGAAACTAGAGAAACTTCTCTCACTTGCCACATCATACATAAGTCTTCCAAACAATTCACTATGACCTCTTTTTACAGAACTTAGGACTCCATACTTGAAATCAATCAATTTACATTTCATCTCTGCCATTTCCTCCAATGCCCTTTGCTTGTTCTGTAAAGTAATTATTTGCTGAGAAGTTATTGCACTTTCTGCAGTACAGTGGGAGCTGTGAAGACTGTAGAAATAAATCTCTTTAACTCATTTACTGCATTACTTATATCTGTATCAATTTTACAGACTTTCAAGTAATTTAACTTGTTTCTATTATTTAATCTCAAAATAATCAAAAGAAAACTTAAGATTGCAATATCTTAAAAAGCAAAGTGTAAGGTATCTATAAACCGAGGCTCCACAAATAGTCAACTATTTTAAGGGACAGCCAGTATGCCTCTAATATGGTGCCCTTTACGCTTTCCTAAAGCTCCATTTTATTTAAGTATGGCATCTGTGCTCGTTCACCTGCATGCTGTGTGCACGAAAAGGCACATGAGTAGAGTTCAAAGGGAAACTTGTAGAAGTCAGTTCTCTCGTTTCAACCTGTGGATCCTGATGATTGAACTCAAGTTAGCAGGCTTGGCAGCAAATGTCTTTACCCACCAAACCGTCTCACCATCACCCTGTTCATACTTTGAAAAACCAAGTACAGTTGACAATGGTGGAGATAATTTATCAGAGCTTCATAATGACTCTAGGTTGAATTGATTATATTCCAAGAGCTAATGAAATATGTATCCAATGATTTATATAAAATATATCAGCAAATATGGTTTATATGTAGCATAATTTGTATATTAATGTTTAATAAACTATTAAATATATCTACATGTTTATTAAATATACATATATGCTACATGTACATATACCCATATATGTGTACATGTGCATGCATAACAATCCTATGAAATGGGTGCAATTAAAAAGCATTCTACGGGCTGGAGAGATGGCTCCGCCGTTAAAGGCTAGGCTCACAACCAAAAAAAAAGCATTCTACAATAAATGAAATTGAGATACACAGAATTAAATTGCTGGACAGTGGCGGTGCACGCCTTTAATCCCAGCACTCAGGAAGTAGAGGCAGGCAGATCTCCATAAGTTCGAGGCTAGCCTGGTCAACAGAGTTAGTTCCAAGACAGCCAGGACTACACAGAGAAACTATGTCTTGAAAAACCAAACTAAAAAAAAAAAAAAAAAAAGAAAAAAGAATTAAATCAGTTACTCAAAATCACACGCTATGGTTCTCCATATTAAGACTTCTTTATAAAAAGTTACTTTTTGTATTTAAAGTGCAGCAATAGTAGAACTGCAGCCAGGATGAACTTTCCTTTCACTGAATATCATCCCTTATGAACCTATGGTATAGTGAGGTGCTGGCTGGTCACAAACTCAGATAAAGCCTTTCTGTAACTTCAGTCTCTAAAGAAGCTTTATTATGCCGGGCAGTGGTGGCACACACCTTTAATCCCAGCACTTGGGAGGCAGAGGCAGGCGGATCTCTGGGAGTTCGAGGCCAACCTGGTCTCCAAAGCAAGTTCCAGGACAGGCACCAAAACTACACAGAGAAACTCGGTCTTGAAAAACCAAAAAAAAAAAAAAAAAAAAAAAAGCTTTATTATAGAAAACCGATGACATGGCTCACATGGATATCTCATCCCAGCCAAAATGGTTTTGAGATTCTTAATACTAATTTCCCATTTTAATAGTTGCTTTCTTGCTGTCATTTTTAGAGTGATGTGTGGTCTGTGGGAATCACTGCTATTGAAATGGCTGAAGGGGCTCCTCGTAAGTACAAATGTTTGATATAGTTGATCGAGTTCAAAGACTGTGCAAGTATATTTTACAAATCTGTCTCTCTAAAATGATGCTCACACTTGGGACAGTCAGCTTTTATTTAGCTACACATGTGACATATCATGTACCAAACCATAAATGGTCATGTTTTCAATGATGAACAAATGCTTTTGATAAAAATCACCATGTGGCCGGGCGGTGGTGGCGCACGCCTTTAATCCCAGCACTCGGGAGGCAGAGCCAGGTGGATCTCTGTGAGTTCGAGGCCAGCCTGGGCTACCAAGTGAGTTCTAGGAAAGGCACAAAGCTACACAGAGAAACCCTGTCTCGAAAAAAAACCAAAAAAAATCACCATGTGTAAATATATGATATATATCTTATTATTTTTTGTTTCTTACACCTTATCCTTTGATATCTACTTTCTGTCCATCTCTTCACATTTGGAATGTGATAGTTGGCATTAATTCTATTTTAAGGTTTTAAGTAACAGAACCAAAAGGGACGGAAGAGCAAACTCATAGGAGGGCAGAAGAGTTTTGCATAGAAATTGAAAATGGCAAGCTTCTTTAGAAAGTTGAGTGAGGACCAGGAGATTCTGAACTCACAAGGAGATAGGCCATCTGCCTAGAAAATTAATGAAAAGTGCTTTAATCATGAGCAACTTTAGATAGCCTCCCTATCAAAAATTTCTCTTTCACTACTATCCTTTATTGCCTGGAGTATTTACTCTGCATGAAAACGATACTCGTCAGTTTAACTGTAGCAATCTTCTAGGTTATGATAATTATCATCTCAGAGGGGATAGTTTTCCAAAACCACAATTATCAGATGGTGTCTTCCAAGATTTAGGTAAGAAAATTATCATCCTTTGATCTTTTGTACATCAGGATCTCCCAGAGAAACAGAGAAAACGAAGAAGAAAAACTTAGTAGGGAAAGGGTGCTTTACCAATAGAAAACAGAACCGTTTTTAGTTCTCAGGTTATATGTGGGGACTTAAGCACATGAGGCTTTTCCACTGAGGCTGAAAGATTTGTAGTAGCATTCAAACACCATAACACCACAGGCCACAAGTTGAAGAGATGTGCTTCTAAGCCTCTCCCTTTTTTTGTGACAGTGTGAATCTTCTGCTTGATGGTGAGCAGAATATGGACAAAAATTCCTCCTGTATACCAGGCCAGTTTACTTTCATCTGGACCATATATTTCCCTAGTTTTGCATTCTCCCGGACATTGTATAAAGCATTTTAATACTATTGACCATTTTTCTAATAGCCATTTTTAATTGATTTGTTAAACCTAGTAATGGAGACACTGACTTAATGTAAGGTTTTTATTCAAACAAATTTTCCTCTTAGTTGTTGTACATTTATTTATAACTGTTCATCTCTTAGTGTCTATTTAACAGGATATGTGAGTGAACCCTGAGCCTATGGAATGAGCAGTAGGCTCTGCAGTTGCCCTTTACTTTCTTTCTGAATTCATCTGTTTCCCTTAACAGCTCTGTGTAATCTTCAACCCCTGGAAGCCCTTTTCATTATTCTACGGGAATCTGCTCCCACAGTCAAATCCAGTGGATGGTAAACATGAATTTCTTAAATATATTGATTTAGTATTTTATAACAAAGTTTTCATTAATTTGGCCATTCTTGTTTCAACATTTTTGTCCTGTATTCCAGTATCTTAACATGGATGTCTAAATAGCTAGTTTTCATCAAGATATACGTGATTAGCTAGAAATAAGTAGTATCCTCTATAATACATGATGAGGATATTACAGTCTTTTCATTAATAGACATAGACATTTTCAGCTGCTTCTATAGCAATGAGGTAAAGCAATGGCACCTATAAGTGATATTTTTCATGGTGTCTAGACATGCAGTCAGTAATTCAGATATGCAGTCCTATTGGTTAGCCCATTATTTTAAACATCCATAGACTTGAAGAACTCCCTCTGAATTGCTACAGCCCAGGCAACCATGAGAATTCTGTTCTATGAAGCTGGTTAATCCAGTTAAACTCTTGCTTAATAAAAATATTAGTAAGAGATGAGAATTGTTATTTCATTGTTGGCACTTTTTCTGAACTTAACTCTTTACATAGATTCAAACTTTTGGACTGTATCGCTTTTCATGTGCCATTTTACAAGCTTAGTTTGTCTTGGTTATCGATACCTTCTTTTGGAATCATAGTGAAGCCTCTGTGGTAGTAATTGTTTGAAGTAAAACATTCTGACTCCAGAGGATGCCTGTTACAGCATATGACCAGTCCACATTCCCTGACAACATATGCCACATTAATCTTTTAATTGCATCTTATTACATGAGCTTTACCATGTACATGATGCCAAATTCATTGAAATTTCTATTGCAGAGTAGAAAAGTCTGTTGACTTGACTTCTGTTTCTGAAGTTTAAATGACCTCATTGTATAATGTATATTGTTACAACGCTGGATGTTTGCTAATTGAAAGACAAATATAAATCGAACATGTCTTTCAGAATATTTGACCTTGAAAGTAGCACAGTAGTAGGATAGGAACAGTGCAGCAGGTGACAATGTCTTTCATCTGTATGCTTCATTTATTTCAGGTCCCGTAAGTTCCACAATTTCATGGAAAAGTGCATGATAAAAAATTTCCTATTTCGTCCTACATCTGGAAATATGCTTCATCACCCATTTGTTGAGAATATTAAAAATGAACGGCACACTGTGGAGTCATTGACAAAACATCTTACTGGAATCATTAAAAAGAGACAGAAGAAAGGTAGAGACAACAAAGTTTTGTATCATTCAGATAAAAGACTTAATTTGTGGTTTTTAGTTTCATATTTGTTTAAGAATTTAATTGATGGGGCCTGAGAAGATGGTTCAGCAGGGAAAAGGCAGGTCCTGAGTTCAGTTCCCAGCACCCCTGTCAGATGGCTCATAACTGATTTCAACTCCATCCCAAGTAGATCTGACACATCTGGCCTCTGTAAGCACTCACACTCACATGAACTTATACACACACACACACACACACACACACACACTTAAAAACAATCTGAAAGTTAAAAACACAGAGTCTTTTGACATTTATATTTTCAGTGCTATATGTCACTAATTCACATGATTATCTCTTTTGTGAGCATTTATCTATGAAGTTATTCACCTTTTTCTATTATACCTATCAAGTATTCATATTTACAAAACTTAAGCCTTAGATTCAAATAGAATTTTGTATTGTGGCTATATTATTTTAAGTAAACTTCTAAGTAAAGAAATTTAATCAACTTTTTAGGAAATAAATGTGTTTATAATTGCACATTTAATGACTTAGTTTTGAAATAATTTGTATATATCATGTGAAGTTAAATTTATGTACTAATTACAAACTCTGAGATATAATTAAAGAAGCTAATTTATGTACACAAAGGTAAGGTTGCACTTATTGATGCCAAAAGTGACAAGATTAATTTACTCAATGTACGAGAAAATACTCAGGAAGCTCCAATTTCATATTTTCTAGAATTTTCTGCATTTGATTTCAGGGACTATAGACAGGGTCCAGAGTAACTATGGAGTGAAGAAGAGGGAACTTGAAAAGGATAGAAAGCATGCTAAGATCTAATCAGCTGTGGCAGTGACTGCAGTATTGCTTGTCCCATCTACAAAATTATGTGTCCTGTTTCCAAATGGG
Organism: Peromyscus californicus insignis; assembly: GCF_007827085.1. Lineage (NCBI taxonomy): Eukaryota > Metazoa > Chordata > Mammalia > Rodentia > Cricetidae > Peromyscus > Peromyscus californicus. The sequence goes on from NW_026294391.1 coordinate 88,522,400, forward strand.
GAACTGCAGGGCACTTTATGATCATCTGATAATGAAGTTATTGGGACCAGCATCATACAGGTCAGCCATCGCAAATTGCTACAGGAACATCAGCCATAATTTACTGAAATCTAGAGTTACAAGATTTCAAAAAAAAATATTACCTACAGTAAAGTTCCTTTTATTTGGAGATTACTCCATAAATGTAATTATAGCTGTCCTAAACAATTTAAAACAGGGAACTGAAAGAAAACTCTTCCATTTGTAAGATTCCACATTTCAGTAGTAACAGCGCAGCTGATAGGAAAGATGAATGCTATATGTTAAATATAAAACAAGCAAAGGCAGACTACTTAGAGCCTTGCATGAAGAACTCCCTCAGTCAAGGTGGTTACCTAAGTGAAAAGCACTTAAACAACTTCATGGACAGCCAAGGTGTTTATGCCACTACAGGCTTGGGATCTTGCAAGTAATTAAGCCTCTTCTGGCGCAAACTCGGGAGCATCAATGACCATATGGGGTAGCCCAAATGTTCAAGGCTCTACAGGTCAAACCCACACCATAAAGTTGTTCTTGTCCCTCCCCACCCTTTTATTCTATTCTGCCTTTTATCTCTTTAGAACTGCAGCAATCAAACTGCCAGAAAATTTCTTTCTTATGTCCAGAGAAACTAATCTGCCTGAGGTATCTCTACTGTGTTTCAAAAGTATAGCTTGAGAGTTGACACCACCAGCAAAGTATGTTTGAAGAGCTGTCTTATTTGTTACTGTCTTACCTGTATGAATGCACTCTACATCCTGAGCCTTAGAAGCTGCTAAGCGACTAAGGAGAATCCCACACTGTTTACGCATCCTTTTCTCTGTTTCATTTTAAGACATACCTCTGGTCTTCGAAAGAGAAGCAGCTATTGAGGAACAGTACGCCACAAGGAGATTCAGGTGTGTTGGGAAAACTGAATGTATAATTAGATAGCAGCATGTTACCTAAGAAAATAGGTTTAATGCTATTGCCTTCTGCTCAAGACAACTTAATCCTTTCTGGTATAAAACAAATAAACAACAAAACCAGTATACTTCTGTTTATACGAGATATTGTATGAAAATATTAGAGAATTTTTGTTACTATTCCAAAATGACTTCCTACATATCAATAGAATGATCATGTGCAATACCAACCTACATTAAGGATTTAATCCATTAACGTTACACATATTACCTGGAGACTATTTCAGACTTTGCAGGAATTGTTATCTTTGTGGAGGGGGGCTCTATCTTTTAAAAGTTAAATCAATTCTCATGCATGACCTAGTTCCACTGAACTCTCTTATTATATGACAGTCATCTGTGTGTTTATTTTAGAGGACCTTCTTGCACTCATGAACTCCTGAGAATGCCAAATAGCAGCAGATGCAGACCACTTAGAATCCCGCATGGAGAACCCCCTCAGCCAAGGTGGTTACCTGATGAAGAAGAGCCACGGTTCCAAGCACTTCAGCAGCTGCAGGGGGCAGCCAGGGGGTTCCTGCCTCTCCGTGCTGAGGACAATACACCCAGGCCTTTACAGAAGCAGGCTCAGGCACCGCAGCGCCTCCTACATGTGGCAGCTCAGGTGTTCAGGCCATTACAGGCTCAGGTTAAAGCTAAGGCATCCCCACCAGTATTCAAGCGGATTCAAGCACCTCCCCGACTAAAGAAAGCAGCCCGGGTGCTCATGCCACTCCCTACTGAGGATAAAGAACCAGAGATGCAGGCTCCTGTACCCAATGAACAGCAGTCTGAGGCCTTAGAAGCAGGACAGCTTAAAGATTTGGACCAGGTGCCAGAAGAATTTCCGGGGCAAGATAGAGCACCTGAACAGCAGAGGCAGGGCCAGGCTGCTGAACAACAGCAGAGGCAGGATCCACTTCCTGAGCAGAATCCGGAGCAGAATAGGGCACCTGAGCAGCCAGAGGTGCAAGAACAGGCTGTTGAGCCTCCCCAAGCTGAGATTGAGGAAAAGGAACCTGAGGTACTCCAAGTACATGCCCAGGTGTTCCTGCCTTTATTGTCACAGAACCATCATGTGCTCTTGCCTCTTCACTTGGACACCCAAGTGCTAATTCCGGTGGGGGAACAAAATGAAGAGTCACCTCCGGCACAGGCCTGGGCTCTAGAGGCCTCACAGGCTATTGGTGCAGTTCAAGCACTGATAGAGGGACTGTCAAGGGACTTGCTTCAAGCACCAAATGCATTTATCTCAAAACCACTGGGTCCACTGCAAATCTTGCTGGAAAATTTGTCTTCAGATGCGTTTTACACTCAACCAGAACAGACACGGAAGAAAAAATCCAAAGTTGCTAGTCTAAAGCAAGCACTGGTGAAAAGATTATCACCCAAGAGGTTCAGGGCAAAGTCCTTATGGAGAATTGAGGAATTTGAACTTTCAGATGTAGAAGCCAGCAGGAGACGGCGCCAGCGTAGATGGGAGGACATCTTCAATCAGCATGAAGAGGAATTGAGACAGGTTGAAAATGTAAGAGATTTTGATATTTTTCCTGAGTGAAAACTATTAAGAAAATGTGCTAGTTAGTGCCTACAATTTTCCTCCCTGAAGCACAATGAAATAAATACTCCATGCTCTACCAAAGATTTACTAATTTGCACTTCAAATGAATCAGTCTGAAATCTCCAGATAGTTGTGATCAAAAAAGGAAAAATTGCTTTAATAATACAAGTAATGGTTTGAATGTATCTCTATAGGAGTTTTGCCTTAATTATTAGGGGTTTGTTTTGTTTTACCAATTACTCCTTAAACCAGTAATGGGACAGCATACAAACACTTAAAATAATTATTTTGACTCTTGAAACATTCCTAATTTAAAATTCCAAAGTTGCCTCCATTTTTATTCCTCAATATGTAACTTTCTGGGACTAGAATACAGCCCCTCAGACAAGAGAATTTACTGCTCCTGCAGAGGACATAAGTTCAATTCCCAGAACCCCACATAACAGCTCATAACTGCCTGAAACCTTCTGTCTTCCATGAGCTTCTACACACATATGGTGCAAATGAATTAAAGTAGACACATACACATAAATAAAAATAAATTTTCTTTTAATTTGAAGTTGCTTATTTGTTATTTCTTGCAATTGAATGCTGGACTGCACTACATGTGTGAATTGCATTTATTTGTACTTTGAGACATTTAAATTGAGATTAAATAAAAACAACAAGTCAGGACTAGAGAGATGACTCAGAGATTAAGAGCACTTGCTCATTCAGAGGACTCAGGTTCAGTTCCCAGTACCACATGGCATCTAACAGTGATCGATAACTTCAGTTTCAGAGAAAATCTCATACTACCTTCTGGTCTCCACAAACACTATGCACATACATGTTGGCAAAAATACATATACAAATAAATTAAAATAAAAATAAATAAATCTTTTTAAAAATTAGAACAAAACTAATTTCCAAAATGCTCTGTAGTAGTTGTCATATTTATTACTTATCTTCTTAATGCACCCATGCTTTTATGCAATTATTCAATGATGTGACTGCACAGACCAGAAAACAAGTAGAATTTAACTTCTCATTTAGGATCAATCAATAAAACTTCACTTCTTCAAAACTCCCATATGTAGGTGAATAAAATTTGACAGGCTTTGTTGAATTTTATCTGGCAATATTAATCTGATATTGAATAATCTGTAGATTTGATAAGCAAATTAGTAAGGTCAGGAAACAGGAGAATAGTTGTTTTCTAATAATTTTTTACTATTATTTGTATAAAAGGAATTATTATATGATGATTAAACAATTAACCACATCCACTTAAATAATAACTGATGTAGTGATTACAACTGAACCTTGCCTGAGTATCTAGATAAGTAATTATTTAGGTGTGTGCACATTAAATCTATTAAACAAATGATAATTCCCTGGCACATTTACATGAGACAAGATTTTAAAAACCAGAAAAAAATGACTCAAAAGGAGAAATGGATGCATCACTCCCAGAATATAAAGAGATAGAAATCATATGCAGAAGAGGAGACATGAGTCTGAAATGGTGGTATGTAACATGAATAAAGGCATCTAACAGCTAATGACTGTTCTCAATGAGCTCTCTTAACCAATTAGAGCTAATGGGATTTGCATCAGTGAACAAGACTTGTATTTATTCTGGAAATATGCTTAATATTAGCAGAAGAGAGCATACTTATTGTCATTGTTTTGGAGATATATATATATATATATATATATATATATATATGTATATATGTGTGTGTGTATGTATGTATGAGAAGCTATTTCAAAATGTAAATAAGTCAGTGAACAATTGCTACCATCCTATGAGCCTAGGTTCTCATATACATATCTTTATATGTATTCCTTAAAAATAACTTAAAAGAAATAAAATTCTTCATACTAAAGACATAGTTCTTTTGAAATACATGAATATGAAATACATGAAATTTAATTAGAATTTAGAGACATGTCTGAGCGCTTTGCCATACTAGTAAGGAAAATGAATACATTTTTCCTTATAATTGGACTAGATAATGGTGGTTGATTCATTTGATTGAACAATTTCTTAACTCAGAGCTTAATTTAAGGAGGAATATTTGCACCTCTGTATCACAGATCTTCCTCTACTCAGGACCAAATGTTAGACTTATAACAACTCACCAAATGAGAAAGTTAGGTTGTGATTATGTGCTAATCAAGTGGTAAATCAGATTCCTAATTTAGAACCCCTAGATAAGCTTCAGGAACCTAACAGTTCGCCTGCAAATCTATGCAAACGTGTGTGACTATTTGCAGTTTTTTGTGAGCATTCGGTACCCTTTCTCAGCTTGAAAAGGGATCCTTAACCAAAAACTGTTAGAAGCTACTTGTTTAAATAATTCATTTGGAAATTATTCATCACAAATTAAGATGATGATTCTGTTGTTCCTATCACTTGCACTCTCACAGTCATTTAAATATTTATATGATTTTTGTTTCAAAGGATAAAGAAGATGACTCATCAGACAATGATGAAGTGTTTCATTCAATTCAGGCTGAAGTCCAAATAGAACCATACGTTCCAAATCCTACAGGAAATGAGGTAAATTTCTCAATATGAGATGTTATGACATTAATAAGTACCTAGAAAAGTGCCTCTTAAACTTAATGCTCTCAGGATCACTTTATAATCTTAAATATTGAGAATTCTATAAAGCTTTTTCATTATGTCATTAACTACCTAACTTACTGAAAATTAAAATAAAAATAAAAAGGTACAAATACATTTAACATGGTAAATAAATATAAATGAAAAATATTTATCTTGTCTAAAATATTATTATAGGGGTGTCATTGTCTCATATTTTCAAATCCTTTTAATCTGCCTTGCTTAATAGAAAACAGCTGGATATTCATATCTACTTCATAATTCAATCTGTGGCCATATGGTGTTTTGCTTGAAATATATGTGTAAGAGCTGGCTTGTTACTTATAGATTGCTAGAAAGGGGAATTTTGTATAAAATTTTCAGATAATTGTGACTGTTGTAGATTTTTCCTTCAGATACTTGTGCATATTCTTTGGTAACATCCCCAAACTAGACAAATGGAATCTAAAATCATATTCATAAAATTTTGTATAACTAATTAATTTGTATCAATGTAATTAATTTGTATATTAAAATCCATTCCAATATCTTGTACTATGAATAGATATTTCACTTATACATGATTTCTAAATTCATGTATTCATCAAGTAGAAAATATTAGTTCACAGATTCTCCCAAATGTTTACATTCCATTTTACAATATCAAAACAGCACTACCAATTTTACCAGAAATGTAATTGAGTATTCATAAGCTGTCAAGTACTCAGTAACAGATACTAATTTACAATTTTACCTTGAAAGCTCATGTTTTTATCATTGCTGGCAAATGGCATCACTTTGATTTTTCTTAAGTTTGCAAACTTATTTCATTTAAAATATCTAGCATATGCACATAGTTCAAGTAAGAATGCTTTTCAGTGTTTTTTAAAAATACAGTATTTCATATCAAAATGTGAGTAGTTCAAAGTGTAAGATAACCAAATGTCATCCTTTATCTTGATAGTGTCTGTTCTTGGTGCATTATTAGTTACAAATCTGGGTCAGTTAATCTATGATTCATTTTCTCACACACACAAAAATTAAATGATTACATGTCACAGTTACTTCTGTTTTGATGACCACATCAAATAATACAGTATTCATAACACATATTTGTGAGACTGAGGATGTGAATTCACTTGTTATTTAGATATGGTAGCATTCTCATGACTTGCATTCCTAACAGCCAACATCCCAAATTATTTTTGGTGACTGAGATTATTTAGTACATGAATAAATAATACTAACATTCCTCTGGTGACGGTAGTTTAGGAGTCACATTGTTAACGATCAGCACAGATACTTCACAAGAGTCTACTATGAAATTTGTCAAGACTTTTGAAATATAGTTTCTTAGATACTAAGTCTTGGTTGACTAGTTAATATTATTGGGGGAGTTTTTTTGGTTTGTTTGGTTGGTTGATTGGTTGGTTTTTCGAGAGAGGGTTTCTCTGTGTAACTTTGGTGCCTTTCCTAGAACTCACACTATAGCCCAGGCTGGCCTCGAACTCACAGAGATCTGCCAGCCTTTGCCTCCCGAGTGCTGGGATTAAAGGTGTGTGCCACCACTGCCTGGCAAGATTATTGTTTTATAAGTACTAAATATTTACAGAAGGAAGATAAGTGGGATTGTGTCAGTTAGTGAGAACAGTCAATAATATCTCCCTTGCTGCCTTAACACATGGCTTTGCTTGTATTCCCAGATGGTAGTTATTGACACTGAGCAAGACATGCAATGAATGAGCATTGTTTGGTTTGGAACATGTTTTGTCTTAATATATGCAATTCACACTAATTACTTTCTGTCTCCCATTTTTAATAACAAAGAACGTCAAGTCATATTAAGCCTTGCCTTTTCATTTTTTGCTATTATACACATTTAGTGATTTTTGACATTCATTTAATAAGTGTCACTTAGTTTCTTGACACTGCTGTGGTGACATTACGTATCCGTAGTCTCAGCTATTGGGAGAGGCAGAGACAGGAGGATCATTTGAGCTCGGAAATTTTAGGACAGCCTGGGAAACATAGGGAGACCCAGTATACAATAAAAATTAAAATATTTGAATAAAATAGAAAGTTCCTGAGATCAACTTCATGAAAGACATAGAGTTGATCAGGATAATACCAATTGTCTAAACTGAAATAAGAAAAAGTTATTCAGGAAGATGTTCATCATGCATACTGCAAAACATCTGGTTACATTTGGAATTGCTTGTTAGCCAAACATGAAATACCTACAGTGTTTTTGATTTCTCACCAATCTATCTGTTGAAGTACAAGGACAACTTTGATAAATCACTTCATAGGGCACACTAATGTATGAAGGCTAAGTACAGTTCTAGGAATTAGAGGATTTTTTTTTTTTACAATATGCTAGTTTTTGTTAAGTGAAACATGATGTAATTTCCTCTTTAAAGAGTCCAGTGACTTTTTTATTGCATGTTAGAATGGCCTATTGGGGGGCATAGCAGAAAATTACTGGGGGTAAAACTTAGTGATTTAAACCTAAATGAGACAAGGCAACAGACTACGGATCTGCCTGCTATTGTTAACAGAAAGAAAATCTACTCCATTGATGTAAGCCAACATTGTATGTGCTCTTTCTTGAGTATTTTATTATAGTAAATGAGTGTATGGTTATAAAAAACCGAAATAATTTACTTAGAGGCAAAAAGTATTTGGAACACTTATTATGACATACTTTCTCAAAGAAACTATAACAAATTTTATTTGTGAAAATTTAGAGTTAGTTTAGACAGGCATGAGTTTGAACTTAAATTCTTAATTTTTGGTTGAAAAGTAAACTGGTTTTAGATTTTTATTTTGACCTGTAAATTTTTAGAAATGTCATTATCTTTTTCTAGGTTAATGACGACTCAATAATAAAATGAAAAGGTTTTTTTGTGGTTATTTTGTTTTGTTTTTTTGAGACAGGGTTTCTCTGTGTAGCTTTGGAGCCTGTCCTGGAACTCACTCTGTAGCCCAGGCTGGCCTCGAACTCACAGAGATCTGCCTGCCTCTGCCTCCGGAGTGCTGGGATTAAAGGTGTACACCACCACTGCCCAGCTAAAATGAAAAGTTTTGATTATATTGTTTCCAGAGTCTGCACCTATGCTAATGTTCAAAGAAAACATCAGAAATTTTGGTCTATAAGTTCTAAGGTTATAGTTATAAAAAATAATTCGGCTTAAAAAATTGTGTTTTTAAGTTAGATTTGGGGAAAATATATGTGAAGAAATTAATTACCTAATAAATTAATAACACAAAAGAATTTATGGTCAAGAACTTCATCAAACTATTGATTTTGTTGCATCTCTAAGGTCCAAGAGAGATCTGCTTCTATTCCTTGCAACCGGAATCGTACACACCGTGTGAAATTTTCTTCAAGGTATGTGTTTCTGTTTTTAAATTGCTTGTGGTAACTGTAGGTAAAAAACAAAATTTTGTTTCTTTGAAATTAATTTCCATGTGCAGTCAAAACTAAATTATCACTCACATCATGACAATTTGCTAAAATTGGCTTACATTTAAAAACCTAACTGCAGTGATCCAATAAGAATATCTTCCAGTAACAGCTTTCATAGTCTAGTCCATGTGACTCAGTTCAATAATTACCTAACGATTTTGAAAATATAGTAAAAGAAGTAATCACAACAACTTATTTGATACTATTCATTTAGCAGTAGGATTTAATAAATGCCAGGTAAGTTTTCTTATGTGTACAACATATTAAAACAAATTATCCATATGTTCAGAAGCTAATGCCACAGAACCAGAAAGCCTGAAAATGTTCTGAGGTCAAAATCAAATATGTGAATCGTTGTCCTATAAATAAGATGAAATGTGCAACATAGAAACTGTTCATTGCAGTTTTAATCTTTGTAGTATTGTTGGATCCAGTAATTTTTAAAGATTATGTTCCATAAGTCAGGTGTTCTGTGCAATGCATTATATGTGAAAGACAATTTTTAAGATGGACCAAACTCACATGAAGAGACCTTAGCCTAGGTTCATTCAGTCAGTCATTCAGTAAATATTTATTGAGCATTCCTTATATTAAAGATTTTAGACAGGGCCAGTGAGGTGGCTTGGTGAGTAAAAGCACATTGTATCAAACTTAATGGCCTGAGTTCAGTTCCCACAACCCATACAGTCAAAGGAGAGAACCAGCTTCCACAAGTTGTCCTTATGATTTCCACATATGTGGCATGACATGTTTGTACTTCCAGGTGTGTGCACACGCACACACACACTGAAAAAAGTATGTCATAATCAGTGTTCCAAACATTTTGCCCCTAAGTAAATTAATTTGGATTTTATTAATTATATACTCGCCACATAATACAGTAAAATGTTCAAGAAAAAATACAAATGAAATAAAATTAAAATTAAAGATACTGCACAGTATGGGCAGATGACAGAGAATTCATATATAATAAGCACAGCCATACAACATTATTTTTAAAGCTTTTGACTTTATATCTTCACATGAAACCTGAGGGAGAAACTTTTAAAAATTAGAAATTAATATTGGGAACTCTTTTTCTCTACATTCAAAACCTGAGTTACCATGATACTTCTGACCTCAAAGAGAAAAAAATCAGGTTATTTTTAATAGATTGTTAGTGCCATCAAACATAATTTTAATACAATTCCGTATATACAACTTAAACTTAATGTTAATTTGAGAGTGATTGGTAAGTTTACAAACAGATTAATTTATTATTAACAAATGTGTTTCCTTTAAGTATGTTTAAATTTATAAAAAGCATAAAACTATAATGAACTCACAAACAAAAATAAGTTTATAAAATTACTGTAAATGAGTCTTGAATTTTTTTCTGAAGAGATGTGCCATACTAATGTCTTTTGTCTGTTATAAAATTAATTAACAAAGGAAATTCGTCCTAGATAGAAAACTGAAAGCAAATAAAAGTATCTACCCTGGCACTTGAATTTAATAGTAAAAATGGATGTGTTTATGTATCCAAACTTTTACCTATTCAACCAGGAACAATATAGTTAAAACATGAATTATGGGAAAATAAAAACAGGCTAACAGTGGGATATCTGTAATTAAAAAAACTCTTTGTACTTGCCATATTAAAACTCTATTATGTGGACTGGAGAGATGGCTCGGAGGTTAAGAGCCCTGGCTGCTCTTCCAGAGGTGCTGAGTTCAATTCCCAGTACCCACATGGCAGCTCACAACCATTTGTAATGAGATTTGGTGCCCTCTTATGGCCTGCAGGGACACATACAGGCAGAACACTGTAATAAATAAATAAATCTTAAAGCAGAGGCAGGCGGATCTCTGTGAGTTCGAGGCCAGCCTGGTCTCCAAAGCAAGTTCCAGGAAAGGCACAAAGCTACACAGAGAAACCCTGTCTCGAAAAACCAAAAATAAATAAATAAATAAATAAACTCTATTATGCACTAGAAGATTTTGTTTGCTGATGTTATCTGGGTAATTTTATATGAATATTGCTATGAACACTTACAGAAAGTATATTCTATGTGAAAAAAATGTATACTATATTGAAAGGTGCTTTCTTTTATTTGTTTCCACACATGGAAACTGTTTCTCTATCATAGATAAACTAGGTTTCAGAAATTACAATTTGAATATAATATCCAAGCTCTACCTTTTTTCAGTGTGATATATAATTTTAAGAAAATCTTTCTGTGTTGAGTTATATGTGCTCTTGAGCATTTTAGAATGTGGCACATCCCTTCCTGTCTTTCTTTTCTTTTTAAGAGATGAAGGTAAAACATCATAATATGCTTATCATCATTATAAACACATCTTCGTTAAACCTTTGGTCTATTCATCATTTTAGTGTCTCTCAGCATCCTCTTTTCGAAGAAGTTCAGCAGCCCATGGACGTCAGACAGAGGAGTTCCCTATATCCTCAGAATTACCAAGCAGCATCAGGTGATTCAGAACTCAAAGTTAAATACATAGGCCTAATATTTAACAGCTTATGTTTCAGAAGTAAAGAAGAATTTCCAGAAAGAGTGAATGAAAAATATTAAGGAGATCAAGCAGTATTAAGACAAGCAGTTGGTTTGATTCAGTATATGAGTGGTTAGTGGTGACCTCTGAGAAATGAAAAGTGATCATTTCATTTAGTTCCTATACAACATGAGATAATATGTTAAAGAACTTGAAAGACTATTCAACTAGCCAAAATTTATTAGCCTACATTTACAATATAATAGAATAATTGTGAGAATAAGCTTTACTTGTCATTTTATTTCACCTCTCCAAAATATGATAGACAATATCACATAAATATTTCTTACATGATACAAAGCGATGGCTTTATTCAAAATACATGAAAAAATAATAATCAAGTAATACCAAGAGTGCTTCTCAAATTTTGGTATCAATTTCAATCAAATATTTTATTGATGATGTGCATTTAATAGACTTGAAATTTATTATACATTTTTAGACAGTATGAGAAATCAAAAAGTTGTGCATTAAGTCATAAAAATCTGACATTTTCCAGTTTTAAGCATGCAAGATAAGTTTAATTAGAGGGCATTTCCTGACCAAGCCTTCACATTATTTATAAAAATTGCAGCATACAGATTTTTGCTAAATGTTTATATCATAAGGGATATAGAATACCAAATATTCAAATTTCTGAATTTTAAAACCCTATTCCAGCTTAGGAGAGTAATATGATGAAAGAGTTCTTTTCATACTGTATTCTCACATAGAAAGATGTTCTGAAAAGATAAGGCAAAATACTAGGAATGTTTTCCTTCTAGTTTGGTCAGGTATAAATTTGCTAATCTATGGCAAACACATCAATTTTACAGTTCACTCACTTGCCTTTCTGAAATAAAATAATCCATCAACATAGGAGAAGGAAGCAGTACTATGTCTGCAAATAAGAGCTAAACCTTTCAGGGCTGAGACACTTGTGTGTATGACACAGAGCATCTGAGATTCCCAGCAGATTAGGCTTCCTCAGAGAGGAAGTCACCTCACTGTCAATGTGCCAGAGAAATCATCAGACACTCCACCTTTACAGTCGGTCTCCTTCTGCTCTAAAAGACTTGAAAGAATTACTTCCTGAAAAAAATAATAAACAGCAAAACTGCACATTCTAAGATATGGAGTATGACATTCTAAAAAGATAGCAGCATTACAAATGCATGGGTTTTAATTTGTAGTGTTTAGACTTTGAGTATATATAGTTAGTTTGCAGATAAAGGAAGGGCAGTAATATTTATAGTTAATATCCCTAGAAATAAACATGGATCCAGTATTCCTTTGGGAAAACTTTTTATAATAAGTATGTTCACCTAGACGCCACTGATTTCTGAGCCTATTAAATATTCTCACTGGATTTTTAATGCAACTTATTATTTACCTCATCACAGTTTTCAAAACCTATATTGACAAACTGGAAGAACTTGTATTTTAAATAGAAATATTATCATAATGGAATTGTGCTGTCCAATGTGACAGTAAATAGCCACACCACATGGCATTATTAAAATGAAAACTAAACCAAAACTGAAATAAACATTTGAACAGCCTGTTTCTTAGGTGCACTGGCTATGTTTCAGATGCTCAGTAGCTCCCCTGGTGGTCTAGTGGTTAATATTCAGTACTCTCAAATGTCCATTAGCCAAACAGTCACAGAATGTTTCCAACACCAGAGAAAGTTGTTTCACAAATTATGTGTGGTACATAGTTAAGTTTTATAATTTTCGTTATCTCACTCTTCATCTTTATTGAAATATTTGGAGGCCAGGTGGTGGTGGCGCACACCTTTAATCCCAGCACTCAGGAGGCAGAGGCAGGCAGATCTCTGTGAGTTTGAGGCCAGCCTGGGCTACAAAGTGAGTTCCAGGAAAGGCACAAAGCTACATAGAGAAACCCTGTCTCGAAAAACAAATATATATATATATATATATACTTGGGAAGTCACAACTTGGTTAAAACCGGGAAGGTTAATAGATTTATCAAATATACACTAAATATTGAAGACAAAAATGCCTTGTAAGTTTACAGCGTGAACAAAACTTGAGCCTGCTAGTACCCTTGAAAGCAGAACTCAGAATAACAGCCACAGTAGGTTTTAATATGAGGTGGTATTTCCATAACAGAATGACAATAGCTGAAAGAATAGCAGTAATGTGTTTAATTGATCCACTACACACTGAAGCAGTTGTGAAATCGCTGTTGTTACTAATGTACTTCTTTTGGCACTCCATAGAGTCATCTTCTGAGGAGGAGAGTCCTGTGACTAGGAGGAAGTCCCAGTCATCGCCGCCTTACTCTACTATTGATCAGAAGTTACTGATTGATATCCATGTAGGTTTATCTCATGATGCATTTATACCTACTTTTAGTATCAGTTTGGTTTGGCCTATTCTTTCTGCCCTTAAAACATGGAGGCTAGGCATGGACAAAAGGCTCGACTCAGCACTTTTTTTTTTCAGAAGATTAGGGTTTGTTTTCCAGAGTAAATACAGTGACTCAAAATATCTACAATTCCAGTTCCAGAAGATTTAACACCCTATTCTGGCCTTTGTGTACACCAGGCACGTACAAGGTACACATACATGCACACAGACAAACACTTATACACATAAAGTATTTTTAAATGGAAATGTAAAGGAGTTTAAATGTGTCTTATAATCTTTATTTTTAAAGATCATATTGTTAGGCAAGTACTCAGAATATAAAATTTTGAATTTAAAATTGAAATGGGAAAAAGCACTTATCTGATTAAACAATATTGTATTTTCACATTTTTGTTAGAATGTGTTGATGAGAGGTGCTGAGGATATAGTCTGGTGGTAGAATGCTTGCGTAGCATACTCAAGTCTCTAGGTTCAATCCCAGTACCACACAAAACAGAGATAGAATATATAGGAAAGAAGATTGACAAACATACTTCCAAAAACTAAGCTATGACCAAGAGATATAAGTTACATTTTCAACTGTTGTTTAATAGTGTTCCTTAGATAAGGAGACAAAATATTAGTGGAAAAGTAGTGTCTTCTGATTGTATAAGTAAAAGGCCTCCCTAAACTTTTTCAGTGTGCTTTCAGATCATATTGTTTTATTTTCATAACGCTCTATCATATACATGTTTATGCCTAACATAAGAATTACACTTGTTTTCTTTAGCTTTTTGGAGGCAATAGAAATAATTTAAGATACTATATGGCATATATAGACAAAACTGGGAAAATAACCTATTTCAAGAGTGATACTTTAATCTCAGTGTTAGGATAAACCAAAAGAAAAAACAGATTTTGTGTAGAGCATACTGTCCAGCATCATACTGTCCTGCTGTCTACTCCTCAGCAGGCAATAGGGTTAATAAACAGTGAGTAAATTTGCTGTGTGATCTACAAAGTCCACTACTAATTACTAATGTTTGGATTTGGGCAACTCATCTTCACTAAAATATTTGCTCTGTGTATTGGGTGGACATCTTTGTTTCAGTAAAGAATATAATTTTAACATGTTTTAAAATGTTGTCATTTTGGAAACTTCCAATATCTAAAAAACAATGAGAAGCTATTAGAGACTACCTTAACCTTTCTTGTGCACACAGGTTCCAGATGGATTTAAAGTGGGGAAAATATCACCCCCTGTATACTTGACAAATGAATGGGTAGGCTGTAATGCACACTCTGAAATCTTCTGGGATGACTGGTTAATTCCTGCACCTGTCGTTCAGCCACCTGAAGAAGATGGTGATTATGTTGAACTCTATGATGCTGGTGCTAATACTGATGGTGATGAGGAAGCTTCTAATGATGCTTATGAAGATACCTATGACCATTTCAATGGCCGTGATGACTTGAATAACCAGGTTGATCAGGCAAATGTCTGTAAAGCCCGTGGTGCTGGCTGTGATGCTGGGTCTGTTCGTGGCATAGATGATAATTTTGATGCTGCTACCAATGGGCCAAGGTTCGTTTGTCTCTGTTATTATACCATAGATGCCTATAAGTTCAGAACTATTGGCATATTTGATTTATTTTTAAATGTAACATAATATTAAGAGAATTAATTAATTGTACTTACATATTGGTAAGTGTTCGGTATTGTAATTTAAATTTTTCTGGTGTAGAACATGTAACTGAACTATTTATATACAATTTAAATTCAATTATTTATTAGTTTCTTGATAACTGGGATTGTCTCAGTGTTTCTCTTTAAATTAATGCCACTAAATCTCCCTCCCTATAAAAATCACAATGAGAAATGGGGTAAAAATGAAGTGTTCTACTTCTATTTGAAAGAATTGCTAAGCATTTCCCAGAGAGTTGAGATTTTTGTCATGTATCTAAGCAATTTAGGATGGTCTTCATTCGTTTAATTGATGAAGTTACCAAAAGTCCTTTTGTATATTTTCCCCAGATATAAAATCTAAAAAGAATTCCATTTTCATACAGATTTTCTTTTATAATCACCATAGGTAAATATGTTTAATATTGTCTTCCATGCAAAATGAATTATATTGGTCATTTAAAAGACTTAACATTTATAAACCCTGATTATGTGATTATCTTACTCATCCTCTAACATATGAAGCCTATATCACTTGAACTTTCTGGTGAGAGTATTGACCAGGGTCCATAGCAGAGCTCTTGGTATATATGTAACTAAGTGAAAGCATATGTTAAAATTAACATAGTCTAGAATGCTGAAAAATATTCTAATATCACTGTGATCACTAAGATGATGGTAAGTTATTGATAAACTATTCAATTATTTAAGAAAATGAGTATTTCCTGCACTAACCAGTCACGTGTACCTAATAACAAAGTGCAGTTCATTTTTTTCTGTCACCACAATGATGACAAAGAATTGACAGTGGCTATCATGTTAATTCAGTATTTAATATTGGCAAGGAATTGAGGAATTTTTCACGTGTGTATATAAGACCAAAGCATTCACATCATATAGCAAAAACATTCCTGAGCATAATGTGAGTGTGTGTGTGTGTGTGTGTGTGTGTGTGTGTGTGTGTGTGTGTGTAAAATCTGATTTCTCTTTCATTTTCTGGCTTTGATTTGTGTTTTTATTGAATGGCCTTCTTTCATTAATATGTCCTTGTAACAGAGCAAGCTATCGCAGAGGGGGAATATTGAAGCACACTGGTAGAGGTAATGTACAACAGGGGGCTTTCAGACCCTATAGAAACAATGGAGCCAAAAGTTACCGTGGCGACTCTGCTGGGGAAGCGAGTGCAGCCTTTAGAAGCCAGGATGGACATGGAGCCCATGGAGGAAACAGATATAGAGGAGCCAATGGAAGCAGTGAAGAGCATGGAGCATTTGGATTTGACGAAGAAATTCACTCACAGAGGGATGGTGCAGGACTGGATCAACATATATTTCAGGATTTTGAACATGTACAGGAGGTAATGACGCATTTGAAGGCAAGAATTACTTCTCTTTTAAAAGTATATCAGCACATGTTATATAACATTGCAGCTGTTCGACATTGATTATATTCTTGTATCCCAGATCCTGAAATAACTAAAATAATACAATTAAATTGTAAGTGCATGGGATCTTCACTACATACAATTTGATGGTTCCTATATACTTTTCAAGAACAAAAAACACTGTTTTATTTTGTCATTTTAAGTTAGATCATACACTTGGGGAAATATTTCAAGGTACTGGTAATATTATTCATAGCTGTACAATACACTAACTGAAACTTTCCAAGTATTCAAATCGATAACATTTTAGACACATACAATAGTGTGCAGCCATTAGCATTAACTATTTATTAATATTTTGTAGCACGTAAAGTGATGGATTTCATTATGGCATTTCCCTAATACTTAGTTATTTTTGGTCCACCTCTTCCTTTCATCCCCCCTCAACTATACATTTTCCCTCCATTCAACTCTTAGGTTGCATGTATTCTGTTGACCCATTTCCCCCATTACTCTTCCTTAAAATCTCTCTCCCTCTCACTGACAATCTCTTCTGGTTCTATACTACATACACACACATCTATACTACATACACACACACGCACACGCACGCACGCACGCACACACTAAAATCTAGCATCTGTGTGTCTATCATAAAGAACTGGAAGTATGTTTTCCTCTGAGTAGAATTATAACCCTTAATATAATAATTTCCACACCCATCCATTATTTTGAAATTTTCATGACTTCATTTTCTTTGTGGCTGAATAAAATCCCATTGTGTATGAATACATACCACATTTTTGTTTTCCAATTAATCAGTTAGACATCTAGGCTGGTAGATTTTTAATCTTCACAAATGATTAACTCCTAGTTCTTCCCCTGACCTTCAATAACCTCAACAGAGAGTTGATAATTTTTTCACATATTGAATATAGAATCATAACACTTGGAGGCTTTTCTCCTTGAGTGTCTACTCCATCAATGGAAGCATGAAATATGTTTACTCTAGGATTGTTATAAGTTGATTTTTTTATATCTTTTTTTTGATCATTTGAACCACATGCCCCTCATGGTTCTTCTTACTATCAGTTCTCTTAAGCCATCTTTTTTTTTGTTGTTTTGTTGTGTTCTCATTTTTTGTTTTGTATTGTTTTGTTTTAATTTTTTACAGTTTTAGGACCAGGATCTAGCTCTGTAGGCCCATGCTAAATCTGGAACTTATTATTTAGCCCAGGCTGGCCTAAGACTCATGATAACAGCCTTGCACATGCCAGTAATATATGCATGTGCCTCCAGACCCAGCTCTGTAGACATCTTAAATTAATGGATGAGATACCCTCATGGTGTGCTCTTTTTTCAAAGTGGTTATTTGGCATATACATTTTGGAATTGGATTCCTTTCAAACTTTAGAGCCCCTACATACCAGCTCTCTGATCCAGAAAACTTTTAATTTCTCTAAGTTTTTTTCCTTATAGCAGAATCAGAGACAATGGTATTTATTTTTTTATGTTGTGGTAAATGTTCATGGAGATAGATAAATAAGGGTACTAGCATAGAACCTGGTAGATTTCCACAAATATTAGATCTGAAATTGTACATTTGGCAACTTAATGCTCCTTCTATTTCTCCCTTCACAGTATCCCAATAATAGCTTACTTCTCTGATGACACTGCTGAATATATTTTAGCAAATATGGAGTTTTAAGGATGAATATATTACAGATTTTGCATTCAAATTTTCAAGTCACCCATAGCATGTTTTCCTGATATTAACCAAATAGATTAAAATGGCCTTTGGTCTCCTTACAGGAATCAGATGTTGGAACTGAGACCTCAGACTCAATTGTCTTGGATAACGCATCCCTCACACTTGATGGTGAAAATCCCAATGATATATCAGAGTCAGCAGCAACAGTGGGTTTTCCTATCGTCCACTCATCTTCCAGAGAGTCTGCTTCTGCTTCTGATACCGACATTGCGAGTGACACCTGTAAGTATTTCTGGTATGATCTTCCCATGCTGAATGCTTATACTTGCTCGTACAGTAATTCATGGTGTGTGGTAAATCAAAGAATTTGAATATTGATTTGCTATAAGATGAGATTGATGAATGCCTTTAAAAAATTATTCCTCAGGCTGGCAAGATGAGTTGTAAGGTAAAAATATTTGCTATCAAGCCTAACAAGTTTATTCCCCTAGACCGACATGGTAGAAGGAGAAAACCAACCACAACATATGTACTTAAATAAGTAAATCATACATAAGTTTTTTAAATTACTCCTCAGTGAAATCTTTTCTTTTTCCTTACATTTTTGGGAGTCTCATGTAACCCAGATGGCATTGAGCTCATTCTATAACTGTTATTGACACTGACTTCCTCATCTTCCTGGGATCACAGGCCCTTGCTATCATACCCAGCTATCACTGAATCTTTATGATGAATAGATTTGACCCGCAATTAAGAACTTGAATCCTTCATTCAATTATTGGTTTTGCAATATAATCAAAGCCACAAATCACATCCATACTCAGCAGTGTATTTTAACCACCACGATTTGCATTTTCTAATGAGTTAAGAATTTACTAAAACTTACATAAAAGATGAAATACAATAAGGAAACCAAACTTTGAGGGCCATCTCCGTTATGGAAATACTTGGCACATTTAGTATATAGATCAGTGATTTGTCCTAATGCCTTTCCATTTGTAGTATAAGCTGGATTTGTTGAGGTGCCTGAAAAACCTCCTCAGCCAGCATTTGAAGTAAATGTTAACCCACTCTGTGTCTCCCCAGCATATAACAAACCACTAATCCATGTGTATGAAAAGGAGTTCTCATCTGAGATCTGCTGTGGCTCTTTGTGGGGTGAGTTTGAGTTTGGTTTTGTTTTAGATCCATGTTCATGTAGAGAACTCGTGAAGCTTATAGAAGTAAAACATTTTACCATTGCCAGTCGATTACAAATGAATTGATAGGAATTGCTTCAGGGCTGCTCTGGCTTGTTAAATTAATGTCTTCCACTTTTTGCTTTTTAACTTGAGTTACCTGGAGGAAAATACAAAATTAGGCTTCACTATGGTCATTTGACAATTTGAGTTCAATGTTTTCTAAGTTAGTACATACTTATTAAAAGAAAGATTTCTTCAGGATCTTGCAATTTTTAAGTATAGAGAATGCATAAGCTCTCTCTATAAGATCTTAAATTTGACAGACTTTTTCAACTCTTTGTTTTTGAAAATTATGACCATAGCAATAGAGCTGAGATTATATATACATTGTCCCAAACTGGTCTACATAGTACATTGCTATAAAATAACTTAGTACAACCAAGGTCCAAAGTAAACATCAACTTCTAACTTAACATTTCATAGATTTTTGCCTATGTGTGATTGAACAGAAAACGGATTTTAAAAGAAAAATACAAAGAAGTAGGAAATTTAAATTTAATAGGGACTGAGCCCTTAGAAGAAAATGGTCATCCTCAATGATTTTCTAATTTAGTGGCTCAGGCAATAAATAATGCATGAGCACTTGAGTCTTCCAAGTACCCAAAAATGTAGTTGATGTCTAGAAAATGAACCAAAATTAACTATATAGAGAGAGATTAAATTTGCTTAAAAGTAATATTCAGAAGGTCTGATTTGTAGATGAATTGCTAAATGGTCTTATTAATAAAAACCCAGAGCCAGATATTGGGGTGAAAAACTGAGAGATCAGAGAGAATAAGACAAGCCACAGACAACCTCACGTCACCAACACCTCAATCTCCAAAGAGACCTACTTCCTGTATATCCACACTATATGCCTTTCTGTTCGGCCATCTCATTTCCTCTCTCTGCCCAGCTACATCACTTCCTGTCCATCTGTACAGACCTCCAGACCTTTATGGTTAACTAGTGTTGGAATTTAAGGCATGTTCCACCACTCCTGGCTCTGTTCCCAGTGTGGCCTTGAATTCACAGAGATTCAGACGGATCTCTGCCTCCCAAATGATAGGATTAAAGGCATGTGCTACCATTGCCTGACCTCTTTGTATACAATTGTAGCTGGTTTTTTCCTCTGATCCTCAGATAAACTTTATTGGGGTATACAGATACAATGTCACCACACTGATTGATTCTGGAAATGTTTGTGACAATTAAAATATAGCGCTATGGTATACATAATATTCTGTATGTCAGCACAATAGACAGCAAGCAGTAGAATATTGCTAGTATGTATGGACATCTATTTACACATTTTAATGAAACACACTCTGTTAGGAGTATACATAGTTGAATAGTATGAGGTGAACAAGGCTAATATTAGCCTGAAATTATAAAAGTCATCTTATATAGACTAGCAAACTGGAATAACCAAAGCAGTTATACATATATATTTAGTTAGAAAATCAGTAAGAGTAAAGAAATGTGGAATACACATATGCGTAGTACAGTATGATTCAGCTATGAGAAAGAGTAGAATCATATTTGTACGAAAATAGGTTATAACTGGATATTGAAGTAAGCCAAATGCATAAAGACAAAAATCACATTTCCCCTCACATGCAAGATCTAGTTTCATTTTTCTTAAGGTCCTAAGCATAGAGTGGAGACTGTTAGGGAAATGGAAGCGTACCCAGAAGGAGGGGAGAAGTTAAAATAAGAAAGGGTAATGAGAGTGATTTCGATTAAATTATGTGATAGATAAGTATAAAAACATCATAGTGAAAACCCTTTCTGTAGAATTAATACACACTAATAGAAATAATCAGCTAATACAGCACTTTCTGTATCTAAACAGGAGTCAATTTGTTGCTGGGCACCCGATCTAATCTGTACCTGATGGACAGAAGTGGAAAGGCAGACATCATTAAACTTATAAAGCGAAGACCATTCCGCCAGATTCAAGTCGTGGAGCCACTCAATTTGCTGATTACCATCTCTGGTTTGTTTAAGTTCTAAAATTAACTGAGTAATTATGCCGAGTAATTGAACTGCAAACTAGGTTAAAGGCTTTCTTGGGTGAAGGTGTTCATAGGAAAACACTTTAAATATAACTAATTGGGACAGCAGAATCTCCTACTTGTGTTTTCTTATCCATTTAGACTTTAAACAAACTCCCTTTGATCTTGATGCACTTAACCTAAGTTGGAGATCAAGAAAACTACATTTGCATCCTTGAATTTCTTTTCAGAGTTGTTTCCAAAACTTCAGAGCTGTAATCTCACTCACAATGAACTACACCAATATCCACCATCTAGCTTTTGATGTGTCCAAAACACAAGTCGATGAGTAATTGGGTAAAAGAAAGACATGTCCCTGTCTCTGCCTAATATTACATGGGCAAACAGACAAGATTAGTTACAAGAATGGATTCCCTAAAAACATCTACACCTTTCCCAAACAGTAGTTAATTTTCTTAATCTTTCATAATTTTCATAATCAGAACCTGAAACTTTGACTGTGAAAAAGCAAGTAAGTTGGTGTTAAATTAATTGTGACTATTAAATGAACGAAAAATAAATAAATAAAATGAGGACATGACTGCTCCTAGGTGTGGAGGAGGAGAAGGTTTATTGTAGATATGAGGGAGAACACAGCCAGAGGCATCTGAGAGAGTCCAGTGTGGACATGACCTGCAGACTGAACAGGGCCATATGAGGAAAGAGGGGAGGGGAGAAAGGGGAGCCTGGAGTGGCAGCTGAGAGGCCAAGAGGCCAAAAGGCAAAAGAGTAAAAGGACCGGTGTAGCCAAATGGCTGAGTTATATATGGAAGAGAATATATAAGATGGGAGAATGTGTGTATATGGGAGAAGGGCAGCCCAGCCCTTGAGCTGGAGACTTCAGGGTAGGGGGTAGGATATGCCAGCCAGAAGGACCCTGTAACAGGTAGAGACTGAGGGATGCTGGGAGAAGCTGGCAGCCAGTTTCTGCTTTGATTTGTTAATAAGCACCTTAGTTAGCCTTTTGTCCTGAGACCTAACACTAAACAGGGATTAGTATCAGAAAATCAAAAGACAACTAATGAATTAATGGGAGTGGTTAACCTAAGATTTGGCCACCAAATAAAACCCTATCAACCACTGATATTTATATGAATTTTTGTACTTCATAACATATAAGATACATGTAGAATATATATTAGTGTGCAAATTGCTGTGATTGGATAAGATTCATTCTGCTTCAAGGTTTGATTAAAGGCAAAACTCTTTAGAGATAAACTCAGACTTCATAATATTTTAATCATATTTCATGACCAATCATTCGTAATGGTTTCAGGTACACTGAAGCAATATTTAGTTTTGAAAACATCTGGGTAGCTTGGAGATTATACACATCTGGATGAGAAATTTTTTTTTCATCTGATTTTCTCAAACCCAGATATCTTTTTACAATCCTTAAGCTTAACCCAATTGTAATTTGTTTTTGTTTGGCACTGGGTTTTAAAACTAAGGCTTTTTGCATGGTAATCAAGGATTCCTCAGCCTATAAATTATTTTTGTGACAAATACTATAAAAAAGTCATCCTCAGATAAAGATCCTCAAAGGCTACTCTGAAAAGAATTTACAAGGATGCAATGTGAAGTTATTCAGTAGCTTATTCTAACTGTTAAGTATAAAATGACAAGTGTAATTTTCTGAATCCTAACACCTCTTTAAAATTTCCCTATAAAAACACAGTAAAATTAATCACATTAAGAATTTTAGTGGTAGGCTGAGCTTGGAGGCACATGCTTTTAATCTCAGCACTCAGGAGGAAAGTGGATCTCCAAGTTTGAGGCCAGTGTGATCTCAAAAAAAGATTCTTATTATTGGGACTTTTATAACAATATTAAAAATAACAAAGAAAAATGAATAAAGTCATCATATAGGGCCTTTAGTGCTCAAATAAATTATAAAAACTTGATAGGATTAGTAATTAGGAAATTACTAATGAGTAGAATATAAAAATTATCTCCAAAGGTTATATTTATATATTTATGACTATCCATGTATATACATATACGTGTGTAACAACAATTAATGACAATAGAGGCCATGGATTTGAAAGAGAGAAAGGAGTGTCATATGAGAGGGCTTGGAAGGAGGAAATGATGTTATTATATTAGAATCTCAAAAACTAAAATAAATAATTCAAGCATTACCTCAAAGAGGCTGAGGGTAGACTGGTGGTTGCCAGCAGCTGGACTGAATGGAAAGGGGGATGAAAGGTGATATAAAGTAACAGGTACATAGTGGGTAAAATTTAAATAAGAGTACTACATTTTGTTGTTCTATAACAATAGGTGAATGTAAGGAAAATAACACATTATGTGTCTCAAAATAGTTAGAAGAGAAGAATTTGAATGTACTCACCATAAATAACTTTTTAAAATTAAGTTAATGAGTATGATTATTTCCCAATGTGTAGCCGGAAGGTTTCTCTGGTCATGCCTGGTCCCACAGTCCCACAGTTGCCTATAAAATAATCATTCAGAGGCTTAATACTATTTACAAACTGGATGGCCTACGGCAGGCCTCTTGCTAGCTAGCCTTTATAATTTAACTCAACCCATAACTATTCATCTATGTATTGCCACGTGTTCTGTCACTTTACCTGCATCCCATTACATGTTGCTCCTAGGATGGCAATTTGGCATCTCTCCTGCCTCTGCCTTTCTTCTCTCTCTCTCTCTCTCTCTCTCTCTCTCTCTCTCTCTCTCTCTCTCTCTCTCTCTCTCTCTCTTGGATTTCCTGCCTGGCTATAACCTGACTCACCATAGGCCAGAGCAGCTTCTTTATTAACCAATCATAGCAACACATATTTACAGCATACAGAAAGACCATCCCACAGCACCAACGTCTGCATTAATAAAAATACCACCTTATACATCATAAGTATATAAAAATAAGGCCGGGCGGTGGTGGCGCACGCCTTTAATCCCAGCACTCGGGAGGCAGAGCCAGGCGGATCTCTGTGAGTTCGAGGCCAGCCTGGGCTACCAAGTGAGTCCCAGGAAAGGCACAAAGCTACACAGAGAAACCCTGTCTCGAAAAACCAAAAAAATAAAAAAATAAAAAAATAAAAAATAAAATAAAAGCCTTAAATACAAATAAAAATTAAGAAGATAAAAGAATTAAAGAAACAAATAAATGTGTCCAATTCATTTATAAACATGCTAGGTTGACAGAACTCAAGGAAATCCAATTTCCTGGCCGCAAAAGCCCAGTTGGCATTCAGACATCTTCTTATCTATTCATATTACCAGGAACCACCTCTAGGTCTGGGAACTGTAGAGGAGCCAAGACTTAGGAAAGTTCAAATGAATGGATAGTCACTGGGTTGGGTTGGCTGCCTAGAGACAATCTTAACCTATCCTGGTGGAATCCACTTCAGATAGGCACAGAGGCAACTAGTAGAGCCCAACAGAAGACACGAATATCATGTTAGTTTTAAAAAGTGACTTTTAGTTTAACGAAAATTTGGTTTAAAGAGCAGCACAGCCCTACTTCTTTGTATTTCTAGAATGTAAAAAGAGGGAGAGAATTGAAACAACATCATGTTTTCCTACCAGGCCGCAAGAACAGACTTCGCGTGTATCATTTGACTTGGCTGAGGAACAAGATTCTGAATAATGATCCCGAAAGTAAGAAAAGGCAGAAGGAAATGCTGAAGAAAGAGGAAGCTTGTAAAGCTATTGATAAGCTGACTGGCTGTGAACACTTCAGTGTCCGTACGTCCATTTCACATTTACTATTGCTATAGAGTTTATGCTTCCGTTTATGTGGAGAGGTCCATAATTGCAAAAGACAAGACAAAGAAAGGAAAGAATTTACAATTTTGAACGAAAATATGAGTGAATGTCATCGAGGCATTTCCTAGGCGTTTTCTGTATACCTTTGTACATACCTATTGGCTGAAATAGCTCGGAGTTAAAGTTGTTTATTTCTTCTTTCTTCCTTTCCTAGTCACACTTAATATATGAAAGTAATATTTTCCTTACTATAACTATTCTTGATATAGCTTTAGCAACTTGCAGAGATGTATGTGATATTTCCTTTCCTTTGAATGGCAATAAAATATGATCCCATTTAATACTTTAATACCAGGAAACTTCATAGTGAATCTGAAAGTTTTTCTGTGATCTGTTGACTGTTGCTCCTAATACTATATGTTTCATTATAGAATGTTTTCATATCATGTTTCTCTTTATAAATATCTCTGTAAAATAGAGTAATAACCCCTTTGGGCCTCAGAATACTGTTCTGAGCCTTTGACAACTATGAAATAATGTTATCCCGGTCTATTCCATGTCTGAATCAAATCCCCTCTATTCTTAGTTTCCTTTTACTCTGAAGCGATTGACCCTTAGAGCAGAATTGGTAGTGTAAGTGAACGACTGCTGAAATCACATTATATAAATTGCAAGAGAAAAATTATATCATAACTGACTTTTTGCTTTCACTTGTGTGCACATATATACACATATAACATTAAATGAAAGAATTTGTATCTAGAAAGCTAAAGTATAGGATAAATCCTTTATTATAGCTTCAGATAACACCACTGCCTGCAATCATATTATATAAATATGATAGCCCTAAAGGTGAAAGATATTCCAAGATGCTAATCCAAGAGTTTATATTGTACAACTACCTCTTACTAAGTTGACAATTTTTATCTCAATGACAGATCTTTACAAAGGTAATCTTGGAAATCTGTACTCAAGGTAAATGGACAAATGAAGTCCATTTTCCTGAGTCCATTCCAATCACTGGTACTACTACCCAGGACAACCAAAAGTCATTTCTTCCATTGACAAGTAGAATGGAAGAAGAGATAAAATAAAAGAGGTGGAAGAAAATATGGTCAAGAGACAGAATATTGGTGAGAATCAGAACAAAAGCAGTATTCTAGCAAAGGAAGAGGGATATTCCATAAAACAAGCATACACTTTGTATAACTTTTACTTTATCAATAGTGTTATTGAAATTATTTACATGTTATGAAATGTATTTTTAAAGTGAACAACTCAATAACCATTACTATGATCTTAACTTACATAAAAGTTCAGATTTTTCTCTCCAAGGAAACCAGTATTCCATTACAGTATTTCCTTCCCGTCTTCCCACTTATTTTGTTTGTTTTTAAAGACACGGTTTCTCTTTGTAGCCTTGGCTGTGCTGGAACTCACTCTTTGCACCACCACTGCCCGGCCCCTTTCCCACATTTTGTGAAGTACTAGATAAAGAATAACCTATTTTTTCTCTATGTATTTGCCTTATCACAGAAGCTAACAGAAAAATATCCATGTATTATGTGGTCTTCTGTAACAGATTTCTTTCACTTAGTGAATCTCAATTGAATTCAGTTTGTCTGTATTCCCTTCGTTTAAAAAATATTTGATTCATATGACTGTTTTGCCTGTATGTATGTCTGTACACCATGTGTGTCTGGTGTCCAACAAGGTCAGCCAAGATTCCATTTGTCTAGACTGTAGGTCCTAGAGTAACAGAGAGTTTTAAGATGTCCAAGTAGGGTGCCAGGCACTGATCTTGGATCCTGTGCAAAAGCAGTTTGCTGTCTTAATCATTGGGCCATCTCACCAGCCCCTTTACTTTTTCTTCAATACAATTTACATATGTAAGAAAAAGATGTATGCTACTTGTCTCCTTGAGTCTGGTTTGTTTAACTTAATATAATAATCTCTAGATATATCTACTTCCGAAAATGATATAATCTCATTCTTTCTTATGACTGAATTAAGTGCTACTAATATAATTTATAGTAAATATTGAAATCAGAAAATGGGTGTACTTCAACTTTGGGCTTTTGGGAAGACTTTTCTGAAGAGTCAGAACATTTATAAGATTATGTGTGACATTTAGGAATGGCCTCTTTATTTCTACAGAATAGATCATTGAGATTTCAACATGGATTGAATTTAATCTGTAAAGATTATTTTAGATAATTACATTTTAAGAAAATCTACCTATCCATGAATATGGAAAGTTTTTCCATTTATTTTGACTTTCTGTAATATCTTATTCTCTGTTAAGAATGAAACTCTGAGCTTTGCACATACTACCAGAACACTTTATTACTAATCTACACTCACAACCCTTGGATTTTTGAGATAGGCGCTTGGTATGTAGCCCCAGGATGGCCTCAAACACAGAATCTTCCTTCCTGAGCCTCCCAAAGTGATAAAATAACAGTTATGTCACCCAACCTTACTACTTTCTTTATTTTTATTCTCTTATTTTGCTATAGTGTATAATAAGAATAAAATGCACTTGAATGCTGATAAATACAATCCATGGAATTATTCGGTGATATTAATATTGAATGAAGAGAATACAACTCCAGCAAAGTAGCTATTCTAAAAATATGCAGTTTTGCTTTTAACACTGTGGTTATTTCATTTGTGATAATAAATATAAATTCCTGAGTGTTCTTGTTAATTCTGAGGTATGACTTTTTTGTATGTTGCCATTATAGTTCAACATGAAGAAACAACATATATCGCAGTTGCTTTGAAATCATCAATTCACCTTTTTGCATGGGCACCAAAATCCTTTGATGAAAGCACTGCTATTAAAGTGAGTGACCATTTCATTTGCATCATACTGTTTTTCTCTAAAGAAGAAATTATAAACAAAATAGTTTGGAATGTAGATGTGGAAATATATACCATTCGGCTACAGTTATTGCAATTTGAATATATCATGTCAATAATTATTATTTAACCCTTTTTTAGACAATCCACAGGCGCCACAGCAAGGGAGAGTTTGAGGGAAGTCCCCAACCCCTCCCCTTACAGGACATCCCCACCAGCTCCTCACTCCCATTTCCTGTAGTCAACATGAAGATCTTCTCTTCTAGAAGCCCAAACACAGGCTTCAGGTGCCACCCCAATGACTTGAAGCTGGGAAAGTCCCTGTTGTCTCTTAGTGGGGGGTGGAGAGCAGAGGGAAGGTAAGATAAGATGTGGAGATGCTAAGGAAGCCACATTGGAAGTGGGGAGAGAAAGGCTTTGCTCCAACTATCCTTACAACAATACATGGGTGGGGGAAGGAAGGGGCGTCTGTATTTCTTCTGGTCTGAAACACACTTCTCTGTAGTAGTGTTCTGGGACATAGTGAGTAGGCACGGTATGCGTTACATCTTACTATTTAACTGAACTTGTATGGATCAGCTATGGAAACTAGCCATCTAATGGCCCAAACAAACTGCTGCTGATTTTTTTTCCTTTCCCATAAATTGAGTTCTATTTAAGTAGGATAGATTTTTTTTTTAGAAAAGCCAAGTAGCTATTTTGTCTTGCTTATTATAGGCATCAGAATCAGTGGGAGCATTTGTTAAATATTTAGATCTCAGACCCAACCCCAGGCTGAATTAATGAGTCTGCAGTGGGGCCTGAGAATCTGATTTTAACAAATGTTCTCAATGATACTGAACTACTTGGCCACGTACAGGTTTCAAAAAGGACTGATAGGAGCACATCTTGATAGTCTTCAAGGTATTCTTGAAATGCATTTGTATCTTAGGTCAGGATCTATTTATATGTTCTAATTTTTAGGACAACACATCACATATATACATTGATCATTGTAAAACACATATGAATACTCCTCAAGAACTATTTTCACTGTTTGCAGAGTATCTCTTTTCTAGATAGAATAGGCTACTATATAGACAATTGGTCTACCATGACAGATAGAGCATCCCTGATCTGATCTGCCTAAATTGGGTCTTGGCTCAGCTGTCAACATTTGGATATGAGTTAATTCTTGGGTGTCTGCTGACTTGTCAGCGCTACCTGGTATGGAACTGGAAAACAAAGAGATAAGTACTAACAATATGTCTAGCTGGTTCCTGTCCGAGTCCTCATTTCCATTCTTGATGCCCACCTCATGACTACATTATTGTGAATCCTGTGATGCTCAGTCCTTTACATAATCTAATCTTAGCAATGAATCCTGTTTGTCCTTTAGTTTCCTTGGACTGTACACCATAGGAGTCTTAGAGGATAATCTGTCTACCATAGGTTAATGTGTATGGCCTTTTTCATTCCTTACCAAGTATGCATTGATCAGTCAGCAGACTCCGAAGGAGACTACATGTCCTATGAAGCCTATATACGAATATTGGCAAAAATACAGGCAGCTGATCCAGCGAACCGGTTTAAGAGACCAGATGAGCTCCTTCATTTGCTGAAGCTCAAGGCAAGGAATTTAAGGACAGCTAATGAGAGAACAAGGCCATATGCGGTTCTGAAGGTCTTAACCACTTGGTCATTGTAGGTTGTAGGAAGCCCTAGATTCAATCCCCAGGATCATAAATCAGTCAATCAACCAATCATAAACAGCCACCTGAGTTTTATAAACTCATAAATATGGCAAAAGAATAGGGAAATTTTTGCATAGTCAGAAAGTCATTTTGGCCTTTGGGCCATATTTGCTTTTATATTTTCAGGTGTTTCCAACTCTTGATCTTAAGCCAGTGACAGTTGATCTGGCTATTGGTTCCGAGAAAACACTGAAGATTTTCTTCAGCTCAGCTAATGGATATCACATCATTGATGCAGAATCTGAAGTTATGTCTGATGTGACCTTGCCAAATAACGTAAGATAATACCTTCAGTTCCATAGAACTTATTGTAAACACTTTGAATTTTTCCAGTTATCAAGATTCTCAAAGGTTTAAAGTATAATTTTCCTTTATTTCTTTTACTTTCTAAAAGTGATATTTATTTTTACTTCATGTATGTTTTGCCTGCATGTACATGTATGTCTGAGGGTATAGAGATCTAACAGGTAAGTTTAGCATGCCAGAAAGTGTTGCTACATAAATAAAAATCACTAATGGTTTCATATTTCAGATATTTAAGTGCAGTCTGCAGACAGATTTTGTTTGAACATAATGATTTTGTTAATAATGAATACATGTAACCTTTAAAATCCAGAGTTACATTGATTAACCAGAACTGATAATCTCAAGCCCACACCACCATCTGGCCATTATCAAGTGGAACTAATTGAGGGCTGCCTCCTTTTAATGGCTTTGTGTTCTACATTCACTATCCATTCATCTTTGTGCATTTATACTAATTAGCCCTAGGATGCTTTGCAGTTGGCTTTAGTATTTCTATACCCTGTAATATACTAATATACTTTGTTAAGAAATCAATAGCACAATTACATAATTATGTGCACTCCCTTCTTTATTGAATTATCTGTAGACTATAGCAAATTACTTCAAAATTCATTTATGATATTCATTATATTTGGAAATTTCTGATGACAAGATTCAGTATTTTTAAAGTAAATACACCACAATTTTCAACATGTAAATAAAGCCCAAGATCTAAACTGTGAATGGCTGTACAAACACTCATTATTAATAGAAAGAGCTTGACAATAACATCATACCACACCAAATTCATCATACAAAATATTGATGGTAGAATTGATTTTTCCTTGTTGAGAGTTATATTTAAAACTGCTGTCTTTACCAGCAATTGTTTTTCTCTTCATCCTTTATCAATATTCAGTTTGTTGAATATTAAAATTTCAGCAGCTTATCATTACATAAAATCCTTGGACAAGACATTTATATACTTTAAACCACTCAATTTGTGTGCTATTTTGAACATTTTTAAGAATACAGCCTATGTCTCTAATAATGCAATTAAAACAATTACATAAAAACAATCAGCAGAACATTGATGAAGACATTTTTAAAGGTATTTTGGTGAAACTAACAATCATTAGTTAGTAACCTAGTAGTTGCCTACATAGACAATTTACCATTTGTACTGTGAAAATATTAAACACAATCTCAGCCCAAACCACAAAGTGATTTTGATATAACTATGTTATTCTTCATTTAACATATCTCTGTAGCTTCCTGCATCTTATATTTCTCATCATAATAGATAGCCTTTATTCAGAAGCCAGTGCAATAAGGAATATTTGAGTGTTGGTTTAAGTCTACATTTATTGAAAAGCCCAACCAGGCATATTAATACACACATATAATCCCATAACTTTGGAAGTATAGGCGGGAAGTTTGGGAATATTATGCCCAGCATTGGCTATTTAGCAAATTTGAGGCCAGCCTGGGATACACTAGTTACTGGCTTGAAAACTAAAATTACTGAAAAAGTTTAAATCTAAATAATAAGCAGGGAAATTATTTGCTCTAGAAAATCAGTTAATTAACTATAGAAATGAGAATGAAAATGTAGGGATTTTACAAATCATTTTCTGACCTAATTAGGATACCTCATATATATGCAAACATATTTTTAGACAAATTCCCTAGTGTCTTGACCCACTAAAATAGAAAGGACTCTAATATGAAAGGAGGTGTCTTCTGAAAGAGAATGTCCTAAAAATAATATTTTCTCCCAAGTGCTAGATTACAGAGACTCTAATGGTGCGGGGAGCCACACATGCTAAGAATATCCGGTTGCTTCAGCAAGCACCTTAGAAGCAAGGAAATTACCTTGGAGGCTGTCTGGATTTGCAGCAGTCCCATTTTATTACAAATAGATTTTTCTTGAAACAACCTTATTTCTTGCATTTTCTTTCATTCTTTCTTATCTTTTTTCTGATTCAACTGCTCATGCAAGTACCCAGGGAACGTATTAAAATTGCGTTTTGCCTCTGGATTCCTATTTTAGTTTTGAGGATTGTTGTTGCTGAGACATGGCCTCAAGCACTTGGCCTGAGTACGCTGGCTTTGGCAAGTATAGTTTCTGACCTTCCCCACCCCTGTAACTTGCTAATTTGGAAAAATAGCAAAACACAATTTTTAAAAAATTTATCAGAGAAATACTGTCAGTGGCATAATATCTGTGCTCTAAACAGATTTCTGTCCCATTTATGAATCTGAGAATTTACAAATGCTTAGTTATCTCTTAGTATTTCCTTATTCTGCCAACCAATACTTCTGAATTTGCATATAGAACCTATATTAACATTATGTGACTTGAATGAGATATTCTGCATTTTCTTGAATATGGGACAAATATAATAAAACAAGCCAGGAACAGTATTAAAAGTTGTCCCTTAAAACATTTTAAGCTTAAGCTCTTTAAGGTTTATTTTCCTTTTTTCCATGAATTTGCTGATGACCAAGAATTATATATATGATTTGATACTTAGCTCACACATTCATTATGAAAATATTGCTTAATTTCGGAAATGAATCTTAAATTCAGGACTGTGTTATTTTTCCTATTACAATGTACAATACTTTTATGGCATTTCAAGAAATTTCTCTATGTTGGAAATATAGCTCTACTTTTTTTCCAAATTATTATCCTAAACAAAAAAATAGAGAATATTAAAACTGATGACTTAATGGAAACCAGCTCTTCTCAAATGTTTAGCTCTTTTCAAATTCATTCTATTGAATTGAGAAACAGAGGTTACCTTCCTCCCTGCATGCTGAGCATCTTTTGGTCTTCAGTTAAAGTAATTGTTACTTCAATTAACATAATAGTGATAAAATTCTGGACACAAAAATCTTTATAAAACATAATCCCGGTACCTGGAAATCATTATATCGCAGAATATCATCATTTTACCTAATTGCTTGGGAATTGGCGTGATGCTCACCTTCAACGCTGAAGGTGTCTCTGAGGAAGCCAATGAACAACTCTTCAAGAAGATCCTTGAAGTCTGGAAAGACATACCATCTTCTGTAGGTATGTACCAAATTCCTTTTTCTCTCAGATGATCCGGAGAAGCTTTCAGAGAATGAAAATGTGTACTAAATAAGGTTTCCAGAACTGCTTTTTTTTCTTAAAGCACTGAAGGGTAATTTAAATGATTACATATACAAAAGTACTTCTATTTTGTCTAGTCATCAATGTTCTGTTTATAGAGTGGTGTTTGTATGAAATCACTTATATAAAAAGACAGAACTTTCTGGGATACCTATTTGTTGCCACCCATGTGACAACATAGAGAATTCCATTTTTTCTGCCTAGGGCTGCTGGTTTGGGAAATTAAAATAATTTGAGATTCTTTTGTCCGTTTCCAATGTTTAGTGACCAGAGAACAAAATACACACAGTTAAAATGTTAGAAAGGGTAAAGGGTAGAATGATAAGATGAACGACAGCTCTCTCCTCCTATCCTGTCTGTGTGACTATGTGTCTGTGTGTCTGTGTCTGTGTCTGTGTCTTTGTGTGTTTGAAGAGACAGTTGGAAAGAGAAGGAAAAGCTGTCTATCCAGAGGCCAGAATCCCCCAAAATGTCTACAGTGGGTAGAAAAGTGACACCCACAGTATTTTAATGACCAATTTGAAAGAACTCATTTTTGGACAATTTTCTATGGGGAGATAGTTTTTTGCATTGCATCTGCAGAATCTTAATTTTTTTATACATAGTCAATGTTAAGGATTCTCCTGGAAACCTGCTCTAATTTCTTCAAACAGGTAAGAATTCACAAAGGGTTTAAAACCGTTATAAATGACAGACACTAAATGCTTATGGTACAAATTGATGGATCTAGGGCAAAAGAAAGTAAAAGCGATGAGTCATGTTATATCTTTTATAGTGATACTTTCAGGAATAATATGTCAAGTAGAAACTAGTGATGCAGCCTAGGGAAAGAATGCATCCCCAGAACCTCAAAAAGTATATGAACCAGAAATGAAAATCAGGTAGCCAAGTCAAAATAGGAACCTGAGAATAACCCTGATATTCAAGCCACTAGATGATCGTAATAGTAAAAGGGATTTTCAATGTCTACAATATCTTTGTCCCCGGGCAAGAAAATTTCTAACCTAGATCAAAAAGTTATGGTAAAAATTGAAAGACACGTATATATAAAACAAATTATAGCACTACAAATACATGATATTAGTGTTTGTTTGGTGCATAATGAGAATATATTACAATATAACACTGATGTCAAGGAAATTATTCAATCTGTTTTCTAACTGAAAACAACTTGCTGTTTACAACTAGCTTAAATCCAGAGTTTCCTAAACTACATTTTACAGTTCTTGAAACTATGATGTTTTCAATAACAAGGACAATGTTCTTTATTCCCAAATAATTGTACAGAAGTTTAAGAATTGTAGAAAGTTTTACCAAATCTCTACTTCCAGATTCAGAAACCAAGCTAGTTCAGTAAGTATCTAGGTTAAGTGGATCTGTGATGATCTAAAACTGGGTGGTGGACTCAGTAGACAGGCTATGTTAAATTAGACAGTTTTTCTCTGTGTGGCTGTTTAGAGCAATACTATTTTAATATAGTAGTCATGTGAGTAAAAAATTAAAATTCATATATGCTAAATAAGTTACTAGTTACTGTAAGCCAGGCCATTGGTTCTTTATACCTTCTGTGACAAATTTAGTTAGGGCTTGAAATTACACTAATAAAGTTATTTCAAGACAGCTAATTTTCATAGTCAAAATATGATAGTAATTTAGTGACAATTTTGATATCAAAATCACACAGGTAAGTAGTTTGCATTATAATAAACCTGGGATAATATATGCTTGGCACTTTTCTTTGAGAGAAGCTACATTCCTCACAGTACGCATTTGCTAGTTACTTTCATAGTTTACCTAGTCTGCCATAAGTTATTTGATGTAACTTTAATGTTGAATACAGCAGGTAAATTTCGGTTTAAACAGGAGTACCCGAGAGCATTTGATGAAAATGGGAAATTTTTCTTATGAAAAGACATAGCTATACTAATGCCAGTTTCTCCCTTCAAAATAAAGGAAAACAGTCAGATTAAGAATTTTGCTTTCAGTCATCCAAGTGCTACATTTTGTGTTTTAACTGCAGTTAAATTTTGTGTCATTTTAAATGTTACAATGTAATTGATGTGTGGAAATTTTCTTCCCCATAAATTTCATAAAGAATAGTAACTTGAAAGTCAGATATTTACTAACATTACTTCTTCAGCCATAAAATACTTCACAGAATCAATGAAGTATGTGGATTTTTCATAATAAGCATTCTTTCAGATAGTATTTTCATAAATGATGAAAAAAGGATTATAAAATAGGCCTAAAAAGTTTAAAATGTAATATAATTTTCCTCTACAAGAAAAAGCCTTAGATGTATAAAATTACCCTCAGTTCTGCTTATAGCAGGAATTTTTATTCAATTAAATTAGTTATTAAAGTCATTATTTGAATAAGATTTTATTTAGTAATAATTATTAGTTTTAAATCTTTTCAGGGCTGAGAACTGAACCAAGAGCCTTGCACTCTACCACTGAACTAAATCTGTACCCCTTGTTTTAGTTTGTTTATGAATCAGTTTTCCATATGTGTTACAATACAGTTCTTTATTGGGTCCACTGTACTTTACCTACACTGTTAATGCTTTTTTAAGCCGTGGGTTGATTTGAATGTTTACAACGTCGTTAACCCTTGTATTAGACTGTGGTCTTACAGTATATGAATACAAAGATGAACAAAGATCTAGCAAGTCAATGTTGATCGCTGTGGGAATCTATAGATAACTACTCTGAGTACCAGCCCTAAGCAGCAAAACATCCAAAATGGCAGACTTCAGAATAAGGTCAAAACCAGATGGGTTTAACCTTACCTGTAACTGTTAACTTCTTAATAGTTAACTGTAGTTAAGATTTTTATCTCACTGCTACAAAAATGAAAAGTTCTTTTTCCATTTGTGTTGTAGCTTTTGAGTGTACACAGAGAATCACCGGGTGGGACCAAAAGGCTATTGAAGCGCGGTCCCTGCAGTCCACTATTCTCGAGAATGAGCTGAAGCGCAGGTCAATCAAGAAACTGCGATTCCTGTGTACCCGTGGTGACAAGGTATAGTTTACAGCCTTCAGTAAAGCAAAACGAAACCAGGCATTGACAGTAATTAGACTTTGTGCTCATAATATTTAGGAATATATATTTTTTCAATTGGCAATTTAAAACTTTAATTTTTTATTAATAAAAACAATTCTCTTTTGCAGAAGAAATAGATTTGACAAATAATGTAATTTTTGTTTCAAAAGAACCCTATTTTTGAAGTAAAAATCTCTAGTAATCTCCTAATTAAACTTTGATATTTTATTTGGCATGAACTTTCATTAGTTTTGATCCATAGTCATTTTCATTTTCATACAAAGAAATTTCAGAAAAATATGAGAGTGAATCTGCCTTCATAGGATGATTTAAATATTTTGGTTTTAATTACCATAATTTAATTGCACATATCACTGACATTCATTGTGCTATTTCAGTACATACCCTTCATGTGCACTAATCAGATCTCCCTTTATCTACCTTAGTCCCAGCATCATTCCTAATCTCTAGATAGATAGATTTAGCTTTGATAGATGAAAGAAAACATTAATATTTTGTTTTTAGCTTATTTCAATTAGCATAAGTTCTCTAGTTCTATGTATTTTGCTGCAAATGGATGATTTCGTCTTTGGGGGTTTTTGTTTTCTTGGTTTTTGTCTATTCATTGGTTGATGGGTACCTAGATTTACTCAAAAGTTATTGTGGATTGTGCTCCAATCACCATGGATATAAATATCTCTGGTAGGTTGGTACCCAAATCCTGTGGATACATACCAAGATATGAGAGCCAGAGAACATGGCAAGTTTATTAGGGTTGGTTTTTTGTTGTTGTCTTTTTTGTTTGTTTGTTTGGTTGGTTGGTTTTTGTGGATCTTTCATACTATTTTCCGCGATGGCTATAATAGTGCACTCCTACCAACAGTGTGTATGAAATCCTCTTTTGCCATCTCATGACCAGCATTTCTTTGCTTTTTGAAAATCTTTTATTTCTAGCTTTCAGCATATTCCAAGAATAAAAGAAGGAAAAAGAACTTACGTTTGTTGAATATATAATTATATGTTAGGCTTTATGCTTGCTATTTTAAAAGCTGTCTGAATTTATCTTCACAAGTAGGTATAATGATGACTGTTTTACAGGAAAGAAAACTAAAATTGAGACTTGGAAATTGTCTGTGAAATTTGATCCATGTTAACTACTAAAAATAGCTAGATGAGAAAGTTCATCACCTAAGTTAATATTTTAAAAAGTAATACTTTGAAAAAATAATTTTAAAAGGATTAAGAATCATTACCAAGGATTACACAGACTTCAAATTAATAGAAGAGAAAGCAGGGCAAAATCCCTGCATGTCAAGGAAAGGTGCCCAGTTTGGAATGTAATGCTAAGAACCAGGGTTTGAGATCAGAGAGTTTGGGGTTGCAGTTCTGGCCCTGTCACCTAACAAGATGTGATAACCAGAGAATCTGAATTGATCTTTCCTAGGTGTCTTTTTTCAGGGGGTGGGAGAATGCTGGGCATAGAACCCAGGACCTCACACATGCTACACAAACTCTGTACCATTGGGCCATTTCACCAACCGTTGTTTTACCTTTTAAAAACTTAATTCCTTTATCTCTAAGATGAAACTACTAATAACTGTTTGGGGAACAAAGGTGAAACTCTTACATAATAGGTATATAGTAAGCATCTTACAGAGTATTTGGCACATGAAATGTGTTAAAGGTAACTGGTTTATATTACGTTCATCATCATCATCATCATGCCCTGCTAAGTTTAACTTTTCATGATATAAGAAAGCTTTGTCTTCCATTTGACACTTATGTCTGTGTTCTGTTTCAATTTTCTTTATTATGGAAGAAACCACGTTTACACAACATGTTCCTCTCTGTCCCACTGGGTTTAACTCATTATACTAGGGAAAGGAAAAATGTTGCAATTCAATTATAATCTCAAAAAATAAAAACAAATTCATTCTAATTCAAATTGTCTTCCCTTTTAATACAAGGGAAAAATTGTTTTTTCTGTCACTTACCACTTCTGCTTATATTTAAGAAGTTATAGAAATTTTCTACTTTTTTATGATTTTCTATTTCAGTGAAATGAACTGAAATGAGTGGAGGATTCAATTCTCTTTCTTCCCTTCAAACTCTCCGGTATACTCCTCCCTATCATTCAAATTCATAGTCCCTTTTTTCACTAATTTTTATTGCGTGCATATATGTATATGCATATGTATTCCAAAATATAACCTATTCAGTTCACATAATGTTACTTGTGTGTATGTATTGAGGGTTGATCTTTTGGCACTGGACAACTGATTGGTGTCCTCTTCCCTGGAGAAAAACACCTCTCCCACTTCCCAGCTCCCAGCTTCCCTCAGTTGCCTGTAGTTCTTTATGTAGAGTGGAGGTCTTGTGGGATTTCCCCAGTCCAATTTGGCATGTCCATTGGTGTCATCCTTGCTCAGCTAAAGGAAAGTGTTGTTAACTAAAACTAATAAGGAACTTCAGCCCATGAAGACCACCTATAGTAAATATTATATGGCAGTTGGTAGCTGCTAAGGAAAGGAGAATCATTATTCTTTGGGGAGGGCACTGGTAAGTTCCCATGATCTGTGGATGGCCTCATTCCTTTGCACATATGGTCAGCACTGATTGAACCCAGTGGGTTATAAATTTTAAAAAGAGAATATGGGAGGAAACATGTTGAAAGGGTTGGGGGGGCTGAAAAAGTGATCACGTGATCATAATTGATTGTGCAGTGTATGCAAGTCTCAAAGAATAAATTTTAAAAGTGAAAACAAAGCCAAATAATAAACTATATGAATTATAATTCTATAGACTATGGTGAAAAGGTTACTTTGAAATACATAATTTAAATTCCAAACTAATCAAATTTATGTTCCTTAAAATAAGGAAAAGTTATTCAAAATAAGATGGTTTAATATTTTAATTACATCAAATTGTAGTTATAAACTGGTACATAACTGTTTGTTTATTAATTATCTAGCTAAAATGGATTAGAAACTCACTGATGATGTTTTTCTCTTATTTTTTTTAAAGCTGTTCTTCACTTCTACACTGAGCAATCACCACAGCCGGGTTTACTTTATGACCCTTGGAAAACTTGAAGAGCTCCACAAACACTATGCTGCTTAAACGGTTCCAGTGATTTACTACAACATTTACATCCATCACATACATGCCATTGCATCTTAACATTTCAGTTTTACCATTAGAAACACTTTAATCAGGCTTTTAACGTAGCACATAATAGTTTCAATGAGAAATGCAGCTTTATAAATAAAATTAACTATAGCAAGCTCTATGTACTCCAATGGTGTACAATATCTTTTGCACGAACTTTGTAACTTTTGTTACTGTGAATTCAAACATCACTCTTAGGACAGTTTGGACAGTATCTGTATTCAGATTTACAGCGTGGAGTAAAGAAACCTGTTATAAACTACAATTTACTTTCAAATGAATTGGCCCTAAATAAGCTTCTTCAAAAGAAAAAAAGTGAAGGTTAGATTAAGAAACAAAAACAATGAGTTTTATAGCCCAGACTAAGGTTGAACAACCTGCATGCACAAGGAAAATTCCAGTGATCAAGGGGGATATGCTGCCTGATTCTTTTTCACAATGAATCCACAGTTGGAGAGCAATTGTGATTTTTCTGCCCCTTGTTAAACTGGTTTTCTCTGTATAAGAAGAAAAGAAAGCCTCAGATGTTTGGTTCCCCCTTCCTGAAGCTCCAAATATATGCAATAGCTGTTTTTACAATCTCGACAATCTAATCAACCAAACAATACATTTACTAGTTTGAATACAGGACTGAACTCCAATACACATGTACTGTAGAGAGTTTTTTTTTATATACTTCAAAGTCGGCGTCAAATTCTGTCCCCATGATTGGGTGAGTTCTGAATTCTATTATCTAGCCAATACTGTGACCATCAGAGAGCATTGAATATTTTGCCAGTCCTACATTAAACTATATAAAATGCCCTTCCAGTTATTATACAAAGCAGTGTTACAAAATGAAAAGAACATTGATAGCTAATACTTACATTTTCACATTTTTATCACTGCAAACTGAGAAATTAATTAAGTGATAATCTCAAATTTAGTCATTTGTTGTAGACTTTAAAAAAAATAACATTCATTGTATACTAAAGTCTGCAAAATGTAGTGAAATTCATGCCAGTCCATACCCAAATATTTTATAGACGCCAAAAATAGGTGATATTTTCTCACCTATGGTAACTGCTACCTGGTAAGAAAACGTGATTTATACCTATCCATCCTCAATGCCATGGTTAGTTCTGGGGCAAGAGAAAAAACTCCAGAACCTACCACAAAGTATACCTCAATAAGTCCTCTAGTTCTGCTTCTAAAATCTGAAGACTTTGCTAGTGGGATAATAATTTTTAAACTACCTGGTTAACCAAAACAGAAAGCAGCTGACTGTGTGTGATTTCCTGACAGTATATCATTTCCTGGAACCTTTGTGCCAGAAATGAAGATTTGAATTTTCCTTGTGACTTCTCTCAAGAGTGTAGGAGCTCAGTGTTCAGCTTACAGGAGAACCTGAATCCACAAGTTAAATGTGATTCACATTTCTGTTACTGTGACACAATAATGTGATCCTAAAACTGGCTTATCCTTGAGTGTTTACAATTCAAATTACTTTTTTAAAGCTCAGTAGTTACTTTAAATAAACAAACTTTAATGTCAAATCAATACGTTAGAAGTAGTTTTCTTTAAAAAAAAATTTGTACACCAAAGGCCATGGGGAAATTGGTGCAAGTACCTCATCGCTGAGCAAATGGAGCTTGCTATGTTTGAATTTCAGAAATTTTTCTCATTTAAAGTAGTATGTAGGAAAAGCCTTTTAAGATTTTTTTCTTAATATTTACTCAAAATTAAGCTTCTAATAAGTTTTATCTTAAAATCATATGTTTAAGGCAGTAATACATTTAAAAAATCTGTTTGAGCAGCTCAACTCCCATTATTCTCTGTGGCAGTTATTGCAGCAAGCTTAGGAAAATAGCAAACAGAGTCTACAAAGTTACCCCAAAGCAAGCACACAGGAAAGATTACCAATGCGTTGCTGTGCTTTGAAGGCTAGTGTGGTAATGAAGAAAAGACATTTGGCACCTAGCAAGGAAAAAGAAGCTTCAAGCATTGGGTGGCCAAGTATGAAAGAATGAAATATTTGAAGTAGTTCATTGGTAATAAATGTCACCAATGAATATTTCCAACTTAGGCATAAATCTGTGTGGGATCTATAATATAGCCTTTGGCAGGTGAATCAGGAAAAGTGGAACAATGTCATTTCATAGTCATTATACTTTGTAATAGGAGAAATGACATATGTACTACACCTTGTAACAGTACCTAGAAGGCCCAGCACATCACAGATGTGTGGAGAGGCACCCCTGAACGCCAGTGAAACTAGAAGTATGGTTTGAAGCATAAACGTTTTGGCAGGTTATGAGCAGCACTGGTGAAATTATGGTTTGATTTCATGGTGATTTAGGGTTTTTTTTATTACCAATAAAAGATATAATGTGAAATGTTTGAAAACTAGAAAAACGCTAAAAAGGATAGGGCTGATAACAAAACTTCTCAATAAATGAATTAGTTTAAACAAAGAAAGATGCAAAGAGCAAGAGGTAAAAATCATCAAAGAACTACAATAAGCAAAGCACTATTTCCCATACACCACCATCCCTTCACCCAAACAGAATGCAGAAGATTAAATTGTTTCTGAGATAAACCAAGACCTAAGTCATGTTTTCTGCCATGATTCATTTATTGGAGGGCTGGACAGATAGCTAGGTCAGTAAAGCCCATGCCCTCTGGCTCTAAATTCAGTCCCCAGAAATCACATAAAAATTCCAGTCCCCGTGCTGAAGAAGGGTAGACAAGTAGACCTCTGGAGCTTGCTTGCCAGCTAGTCAAAACTAACTGGCCAATGAGAGACCCTGTCTCCAAACAGGTGGATGGCATTCCTGAGGATGACACTGGATGTTATCCTCTGTTCTCGTTCTCTCTCTCTCTCTCTCTCTCTCTCTCTCTCTCTCTCTCTCTCTCTCTCTCTCTCTCTCTCTCTCTCCCTCCCTCCCTCCCTCTCTTTCTCCCTCCCTCCCTTCCTTCCTCCCTCCCTCCCCTCCTCCCTCTCCTCTTTTCTTCTCCCTCCCTCCTTTCCTCCTCCCCTTCCCTCCCTCCTCCCCTCCCTCCTTACTTCTCTCTGTCTCCCTTTCCATCACACACATATACACAAGCACACACATACACATACATACACAGGCACACACATGTACAAACACACACAAAACACAATTCATTCATCTGAGACAGTCTCCTTAAGATAAGGAATAATGCCACACATTCTCAGTGGGATCTTTTAAGTACTTTTTGATTTGTTTCAAGTTATGTGCCTGTTTGAATCACTTACATTCAACTTGTATGGAGTTAATCTTTGAAACTAATTGTTTGATCAAAAACTCTGTGATGTATCATTGTTTGGCTTCTTAAATAAAAATTTGCAGTTATTGATTTGTATCATTATTGAAATACACAAGCATGGTGTCTTGGAATTTGGGCTCATTAAAGGAATAATATCTTTAAAATAGATAAGAATCTACCTATTAGAGGATATTCGATGGTCTCTCTGTTGTATGGTTCTGGTCAAGGAAAGCTGTATTTATCTACTAAGAGCTCTTTCTATAGACTGGGGATATGAGCCAGTAAAGACTTTGTCATTGAAACACGGAAGTGTCAATGTGGAGTCCTGAAGCAATGGTAAAACTGTTGTAAACTCAGCACTGG
Organism: Peromyscus californicus insignis; assembly: GCF_007827085.1. NCBI lineage: Eukaryota > Metazoa > Chordata > Mammalia > Rodentia > Cricetidae > Peromyscus > Peromyscus californicus. The sequence goes on from NW_026294391.1 coordinate 88,565,569, forward strand.
GGGAGGGGGTGACAAGTGGGTTCCTGGAGCTTGCTGGCCAGCCACTGTAGCCAAATCAGAGCTTCCGATTCAATAAGACAAAAAATAAGGTGGCAAGCAACTGAGGAAGATGTCCAATGATTATCTATGCCCTCCAAGTGTACATGAACATATATAGGAAACATACACATGCACACACAGTATCTAGCAAAATTGCTCTGAGGCTATACCTGTGAAAATAGAAGCTAATAATGTTTCCTCTAGATATGCAGAACATATAGACATAGAATCAAATAAGATAGAGTATGACACATTTTGGGTACACATGGAACACTGTGGTGGATACATAGGTATCTCCGAGTCATTCAGTATGGGTAAACCCAAGCAAATGTCAATACTACCTTCCTTCATATCCTACCCCAGTATCTTCATGTCTGGTGGAGAATAAAAAGTAGGAACCTTATCCAAAGAGGAGAGTACATATTTATAGATTATTAGCAATGAAAAAGGGGGTTGTAGAAGCTGATAACAGAAAATAGAAGAGAGCATAAACATGGCATTGTCACATGTTATTTATAGTCAGAAACATATCAACCTGATTCAAAATAATAGTTCCAAAAGAAATAAAATGAATTCTTGATTTATGTTTTCAGAAGCTGGTCAATACTGTAGATAAATGAAAAACCAGATTTGGAGCTGTCTTATGGCTTTACCACCCATATGCTAAAGTTCCTCATTTGGTCACAGGGGAAATGTTCAATAAATGCATGAAATAAAGGAAAATTAGGGGCTTCGGCAGTGGGAGGCTGAGCTTATTCTGCATGCTATTTTATTTGCAACCACTTGAAATTCAGAAATTCATTTGCTGTTTATTCCAAGTATAATCTGATCTGGTGGTTGCATGAATATGGCTCATTTTGGTTCATTTCAAAAGATCTCACAAACTTGCAATTTAAAGATAAGTCAACAAAATAATCTTTGTAATTATTTACCTTGAAAAGAAACACAAAGAAGGCCATTGTGACCTTTATATAGTTCAAGGTTCGTAGGCAATGACAAAGTTTTCTTAGTTACATCAAACATCACAAAAATAAGACATTTACTTTCTGGTTTTATGCAAACATTTGTGTGTGGTTCTTTTTTTTATAAATTTTATTGTATCATCCTGAGATGTGTTTAAATGTCTTGAAAAGTTTTCAATATGATTTTGAATATGTCTTCATCCACAAATGTTATGTTACTATAAACAAATAAAATCCATGTATTCATTGAAGGTAAATTTTTTTAGGGAGGAAGCCAACAAAACAAGCATTCCATACCAGAAAGATGAGTCTCTCAAGTTGAAATAGCAATCAACATATTGGAGTTCAAAACTGATTGAATTACCAAAATGTAAAGTTCTTTTCCATAGGTAAAGTTAAAATTATATGACAAGCTGGGAAAACATGGGCTACATTTGATACTGCTCCACTAGTCTGTTGTCTACACTCATTCAAATAAATACTTGATTCCTTGAAGTGGCTTTGGGATTTCCTGGGCATGAGGATCCATGAGAGTCTTTGGGCTAGGTGCCCAAACACCTTGGATAACATTAAAATGGCCTACCTCCTCCCTGGGTAGTGTGAACATATGGATTACTGCTGCTTTGCAAACTGTGGTTCCTCTTATCCTATCCCACTCCCAATGAAGCTTTCTCCAATAAACCCTTTAATTCTGTCTGTACCCCATCCCCTCCCATGTATAATCAATTACCTCTTTCCATTCACTTTTAAGAATGACCTAATATAGACATGCCAACAAACTTAGACTTTTAAAATTAGTTTCATTCATGTTCCACTAATAACCCCTTTAAGATTTTTAGGTAACTCTCCATGAGCTGTGTTGTGTTACTTAGCCTAGGGAAAAATGAATAAACATATATCCATTCCATATAGGACCTCAGTGACAGATCATGGGAATGATTACACCCAAGTACAGCTTGGTGAATCATTGGCTGTAGCCAGAAGGTTTCTGCAGTCCCACCCAGCCTCACGGTCCTGCAAATGCTTATAAAATAATCACTCAGAGGCTTATATTAATTACAAACTGTATGGTAAATGGCTTGAGATTCTTGCTAGCTAGCTCTATCATCTTAAATTAACCCATTTCTACTAATCTATGTTTTGCCACATGGCTGTAGCATTGCCAGTCTGCTGGCATGTTGCTCCCTGAGTGCCGGGCTGGTGTCTTTCTCTCTCCTCTCCTTTCTTCTCTCCATATACCTGCTTGGATTTCCCATCTGCCTCTAAGCTGCCATAGGCCAATGCAGCTTTATTTATCAACTGCTGTGTGATGTTCTGTATGGCAAATGTGTTGCTGATTAGTCAATAAATAAAACACTGATTGGCCATTGGCTAGGCAGGAAGTGTAGGCGGGACAAGGAGGAGAATAAAGCTGGCAAGTGGAAGGCTGAGTAAGAGAGACACTGCCAGCCGCCATGATGACAAACAGCATGGAAGATGCCAGTAAGCCACGAGCCATGTGGCAAGGTATAGATTAATGGAAATGGATTAATTTAAGCTGTAAGAACAGTTAGCAAGAAGCCTGCCACGGCCATACAGTTTGTAACCAATACAAGTCTCTGTGTTTACTTGGTCGGGTTTAAGCTGCTGTGGGACTGGCAGGTGAGAGAGATTTGCCCTGACTGTGGGCCAGGTATGAAAACTCTAGCTACAAATGGCGCCCAACGTGGTGGCAAGAGTTTCCACCTAAAATCCTGAGAAAAGATTCTAAAACGGAGCTAAAAACAGTTCCTAATTGTGTCTCTCAAATGAGCGGCAGCTGCCGGTTTGAGCTACTGGTGGGTTCCTAGCATGCGCACTCGACCTACAGTATGGCGGGAATGAGGCCTCTGCAAGTGGCACATAAAGCTGCATGGTGGATTTAGCTTTTGCTAGTACAAAACAAAAAGAGAGGTTTCTGGGCTACACGCTGCTTGGATAAAAGCATAGACCCACGATGGCTCCCAGAGCTGGCGGTAAGCATACCACCGCCATGTTGGGAAGCTGAGGTGGGCGCAGCCAGCAGCCACAGCTGCTGCAGTTTAAAGCAATAGATTCACAATAAGACAGATTCAGATGTAATAGTTTACAATGTCTGTAAAATATACATAGGCTTGAAAGAGACAAAAAAGGTGATATATACAGTTATAGAAACAAATACATACTTTTAAAAAATAAAGTCTTTAAAGAGACAGTAAAGTTAATATAAAAAATAAGCCACGTGAAGATGAATATTACACAGAGAATCTGGATTGTGTTGTCTTTGGGATTTTTAACTGCAGAAAAACATTTGATTGTAAAAGCTGTTGAGTTATGCCAAAATGTATATTTTAAAGGTACCTTGACTTCAAACTTTGGATATAAAGATATGTTGCTTTGGAAAGGAGACTCTGCTTTTGTTCCTACAGAAAGCCAGAGGCTATGGATTTGTTCCAGATTAAGATACATCAGGTTTGACCAGCCAAGACCACCTGAAAGGTCTCCGATGACACCATGACCCAGATGATCCAACATCCAGAATGGTTTCAAGGCAACTGGCTCAGACAATACAGCCTCATGGACTATTCCATAATCCTAAAATTTTCCTTGTGTCCCCATAAGATACAGCGCCCCCCTCCAGCAGGAAGTAGTAAGAGAAGCCATGCCCAAATTCCCAAATTATATGTAATTTTACTTTGTTAAGGTTAAAACCTTCCTTTTTGAAAAAAAAGGGGGGGGGGAAGTGCTGTGGGATGTTCTGTATGTCAAATGTGTTGCTAATTAGTCAATAAATAAAACACTGATTGGCCATTGGCTAGGCAAGGTATAGATTAATGGAAATGGATTAATTTAAGCTGTAAGAACAGTTAGCAAGAAGCCTGCCATGGCCATACAGTTTGTAACCAATATAAGTCTCTGTGTTTACTTGGTCGGGTCTGAGTGACTGTGGGACTGGCAGGTGACAAAGATTTGTCCTGACTGTGGGCCAGGCAGGAAAACTCTAGCTATACCATGGAGTATGGGAAAGATGTCTCAATTAGGTTGTCATACTTGGTCAAGAGCTTCTTCATGATGGAGCCTACCTAGATCATCACGTTCAGCAGGGGTCAGCTCAGGTAGCTGCCGCACATGTCGCCCGCCGGGGCAGCAGTAGTGTCTGGAAAGGCCACATTGCCCAGAAGGGGACCAGGACTAGCCAGTGCTCACTGGATAGGACCAGACATTCCTTCCTGAGGAGCTCTTGGCGGCCATATTCCAATAATAGAGGCTCTTCATGCTGGCTGTGATAGCTCTGCTGAGACCGTTCTTCACGATGGACAATATCAGGCAGGAAACTGCTGGCCCAAACCTGGCAGTGGGGGTGGGGGCTAGAACAGCCCATCATGGCTCCTTTGTTTTCAAAGATCTGCATCCAAGGGTACTGGGCACCCAGCTCCTCTGTGACTGAGGCCCAGGCATCAATGACAGCTCGGATCTCAGGGACTGACATGAGTGGCAGCATCACATCCGACCAGGGGTGGAAGCACATGACCTTACAAACTCCTCTGGCGGCCTCTGCTTGGAAAAGAGGATGATCACTGGGTCCTGGATCCGGAGCATCTGGCTGCAGAGCTGGGAAGTCATTGTCAAACAGGAAGGTGCCTTCATAGTACGGATTCACCTACTCCCCATTGGCTCGTGTGGCCCCAGGACACAGAGGGTTGAGTGGGTCATGGCGGGGCACTGTCTTCAGAAGCTGGGGCTCTACTTGTCCTTGCCAGGGTCGCTTCATGCGATGGGCCGACACTAACACCCACTCATCCTGGAGCGGATTGTAGCGAATATGCTGGTGTTCACTCGCCCGGAAGGTCACTGCCATGGCGTCTGCCTCCGACGCCTGTTGGTGCTGCTCAGGATCAGCTCCGTTTTGCGACATGAGGCCCCGCGAATTGATCTGAGTTCAGTCAGCAATGTCCTCTGGGCCAGGCCCCAACCTCCTGTATCTTATTGGACCACCATGGATTAAAGTTAGACTTCAACAACAACAAAAATAACAGAAAGCCTACAATCTCATGGAAAGTGAATAATGCCTAATTGAATCACCAATGGGTCAAGGAAGAAATAAAGAAAGAAGTAAAAGATTTCCTAGAATTCAATGAAAACGAATGTACAACATACCCAAACTTATGGGATACCATGAAAGCAGTGTTAAGAGGAAAATTCATATCTCTAAATGCCCACATAAAGAAGTTGGAGAAATCTCAAACTACTGACTTAACAGCACAACTGAAAGATCTAGAACAAGAAGACGCAAACTCACCCAGGAGAAACAGACACCAGGAAATAATCAAATTGAGGGCTGAAATCAATAAAATAGAAACAAAGAGAAAAATACAAAGAACCAATGAAACAAAGAGTTGGTTCTTGAAGAAAATCAACAAGAGAGATAAGCCCTTATCCAAATTAACCAAAAAGCAGAGAGAGAGCATCAAATTAACAAAATCAGAAGTGAAAAGGGGACATAACAACAAACAATGAGGAAATCCAGAGAATCATTAGGTCATACTTCAAAAACCTGTCCTCCACAAAATTGGAAAATCTGAAAGAAATGGACGATTTTCTAGATAGGTACCCCATACCTAAGTTAAATCAAGACCAGATAAACTATTTAAATATACCAATAACCCCTAAGGAAATGGAAACAGTCATTAAAAATCTCCCAACCAAAAATAGTCCAGGACCAGATGGTTTCAGCACAGAATTCTACCAGATTTTCAAAGAAGAGCTAATACCAATACTCTTCAAATTGTTCTACACTATTGAAACAGAAGGAACATTACCAAATTATTTTTATGTGGCTACAGTTACCCTGATACCCAAACCACACAAAGATGCAACAAAGAAAGAGAATTACAGACCAGTCTCCCTCATGAACATTGATGCAAAAATACTCAATAAAATTCTGGCTAACCAAATGCAGGAACACATCCAAAAAATTATTCACCATGACCAAGTAGGCTTCATACCAGGGATGCAAGGATGGTTCAACATACGAAAATCTGTCAATGTAAACAAACTGAAAGAAAAAAAACCCCATGATCATCTCCTTGGATGCTGAAAAAGCCTTTGACAAAATCCAATACCCCTTCATGATAAAAGTTCTAGAGAGATCAGGAATACAAGGAACATACCTAAACATAATAAAGGCAATTTACAGCAAGCCAACAGCCAACATCAAATTAAATGGAGAGAAACTCAAAGCGATTCCACTAAAATCAGGAACAAGACAAGGCTGTCCACTCTCCCCATACTTATTCAAATATAGTACTTGAAGTTCTAGCTAAAGCAATAAGACAACAAAAGGAGATCAAGGGGATACAAATTGGAAAGGAAGAAGTCAAACTTTCATAATTTGCAGACGATATGATAGGATACATAAGTGACCCCAAAAATTCTACCAGGGAACTCCTACAGCTGATAAACTCCTTCAGTAAGGTGTCAGGATACAAGATTAACTCAAAAAAATCAGTAGCCCTCCTATATACAAATGAAAAAGGGGCTGAGAAAGAAATCAGAGAAACATCACCCTTTACAATAGTGACAAATAATATAAAATACCTTGGGGTAACTCTAATTAAGCAAGTGAAAGACCTGTATGATAAGAACTTTAAGTTTCTGAAGAAGGAAATCGAAGAAGATATCAGAAAATGGAAAGATCTATCATGCTCATGGATAGGTAGAATCAACATAGTAAAAATGGCAATCTTACAAAAGCAATATACAGGTTCAATGCAATATCCATCAAAATACCAACACAATTCTTCACAGACTTGGAAAGAACAATCCTTAACTTTACATGGAAAGACAAAAAACCTAGGTTAGCTAAAAGAATCCTGTATAATAAAGCAACCTTTGGAGGCATCATGATCCCTGATCTCAAGCTCTACTATAGAGCTATAGTAATGAAAACAGCTTGGTACTGGCATAAAAACTGACATGTGGACCAATGGAATCGAATTGAAGACCCTGACATTAATTCACACACCTATGAACATATGATTTTTGACAAAGAAGCCAAAACTGTACATTGGAGAAAAGAAAGCATCTTCAACAAATGGTGCTGGCATAACTGGAGGTCAACATGCAGAAGATTGCAAATAGATCCATATCTGTCACCATGCACAAAACTCAAGTCCGAGTAGATCAAAGACCTCAACATAAATCCAGTTACACTGAACTTAATAGAAGAGAAAGGAGGAAGTAGTCTGGAATGAATTGGCACAGGAGACCACTTCCTAAATAGAACACCAGTAGCACAGACACTGAGAGCAACAATTAATAAATGGGACCTCCTGAAACTTAGGATTTGTAGAGCAAAGGACATGGTCAATAAGACCAAACGACAGCCTACAGAATGGGAAAAGATCTTCACCAACCCCAAGTTTGACAGAGGGCTGATCTCCAAAATATATAAAGAACTCAAAAAGCTAGACATCAAAATGCTGAACAATCCAATAAAAAATGGTCTACAGAGCTTAACAGAGAATTCTCAAAAGAAGAATCTCAAATGGCTGAAAGGCATTTAAGGAATTGCTCAACATCCTTAGTCATCAGGGAAATGCAAATCAAAACAACTCTGAGATATCATCTTACACCTGTCAGAATGGCTAAGATCAATAACACTGAAGACAGCTTATGTTGGAGAGGATGTGGAGAAAGGGTAACACTCTTCCACTGTTGGTGGGAATGCAAACTTGTACAGCCACTCTGGAAATCAGTATGGCGGTTTCTCAGAAAATAGGGAATAAGTCTTCCTCAAGTCCCAGTTATACCACTCTTGGACATATACCCAAGGAATGCTCAATCCTACCACAAGGTATGATTGCTCAACTAAGTTCATAGTAGCATTATTTATAATAGCCAGAGCCTGGAAACAACCTAGATGCCTTTCAACTGAAGAATGGATAAAGAAAATATGGCACATCTACACAATGGAGTACTACTCAGCAGTAAAAAAAAAAATGATATCATGAAATTTGCAGGCAAGTGGATGGAACTAGAAAATATCATCCTGAGTGAGGTAACCCAGACTCAGAAGGACAAACATAGTATGTACTCACTCATAAGTGGATACTAGATGTAAGGGAAAGGATGGCCAGACTACAACCCACAACTCCAGAGAGGCTAGCTAACAGGGAAAGACCCTAGGAGGGACACATGGATAACCCAGCGAAGGAGAAGTGGGTAAGATCTACATGAGCAGACTGGGTGTGGGGGAGTGGCAGAGGGCGAGGAGTGGGGGATGAGAACACAGGGAAATGGGAGGGTCGAGCTGAAACAGGGACAGAGTGGGAGGGCAGGGAGGGAGATACCAGAATAGATGAAGACATCATGGGAATAGGAAGAAGCAGGGTGCTGGGGAGGCTCTCAGGAATCCACAAGGATGACCCCACCTTGGACTGCTGGCAGTGGTCCAGAGGGTGCCAGGACTGGTCTACTCTGGTGACCAGTCTAGCAAATAACCTAGCTGTCATCATAGAGCCTTTGTCCAGTGACAGATGGAGGCAGATGCAGAGATACATGGCCAGGCACCAGACTGAGCTCCAGGAATCCAATCAATGAGAGAGAGGAGGCGGTGGACGTCGAGATCATGATGGGAAGACGTGCAGAGATGACCGGCCACAGTAGAGGAAGCCCATGAACTGTAGACTAGTGGCTGTGGAGCCCCCATGGGACTGGACTAGGCCCTCTGGATATGGAACATGATTGTTTGGCTCGAACTGTTTCGGGGCACCCAGGCAGGGGGATCCAGATCCATCCCTGATGCATGGGCAGACTTTTGGGAATCTGGTGCCTGTGGTGTGATGCCTTGTGCAGCCTTGGTGCATTGGGAAGGGGCTTGGACCTGCCTAGGCTCAGTGTGCTGGACTCTGCTGACTCCCCATGGGAGACCTTGATTTGGGAGATGTGGGGATGTGGGGTGGTTTGGGAGAGTGGCCTGGGGGGTGGGAGGAGGGAAGAGGTGGGATCTGTGGATTGTATGTAGAGTGAGTAGAAAATTTCTTACTAAAGAAAAATGGAAAAAGCACTTTAAATTAACAATGATGACCTCTTTTATACAACAGCTGGAGGATAAGCAAAGCTTCTGTCTAGAACTAACATAAACACTGTGTCAGAAGAGTCAAAATTGAATCCTCAATTCTTTTCTGGTTTTTGTTTTGAGACAGGATGGCATGTATCCCAGGCTGGCCTCAAACTTACAATGTGGACTGTGTTGATCTTGAACATGTGATTCTCCTTCCTTCACCTGCTAAGTGTTAGAATTGCAGGATTGTCCCAGTACACCTGGCTTTTATGCAGTAATAGGGATTGAACCCAGGGCTTCCTGCATCCAAGGTAAACACTTTACCAGCGAAGCCTTATCCTCTGCCCCTCTTGATATTTTTTAACTTCATTCTAAATGTGAAAATTCAGTATTCCTTGGAATTTGTTTTTCTTCAAAAAATCATAAAGCATAATGTATTATAGATCATAATTTTATTTCTAATTGTGCATTCTTGCTGCCCTCACTAGGGCACTATGGTTGACCTTAACACCTCTCATGTAATGACTTGGTCCCTTTGTTTTCATTTACTGAATGTTCTATTGGACTAATCTTCATTACGGGTTTTATTTACTTTATTGCAATCACTTTCAATGTTGCTGTATCCACTTAATTTATTTTTCCAGGGAGAAAATAATATGACATACACTAAATCTGTTCCAACATAAAGCTCTAAAAATATATAGAAAAAACTGAGATCTGAATGGCTAACACAGTTGGAAATTTGCACTGTCCATAATTAGCAGGACACTCATTCTCTGACTATCCTCTCCCTTTTCTTGCAGATTGTTCTCTGTCTTTCCAAATTTACTCAAACATGCTCAACTCCACTCATCTTCCTAATCAATAGAATTATCCAGCAGTCTTTGCTGTTCTGTTTGGGCAATATGAAACAGTAGATGGACAATAATGTAGTTTCCCATAAATATTAGAAATAACCAAAATATTGATATCTAGTATCACTGTATTCTTCAACCTTCCTATGGTCTTGGAATTAAATGCCCACTTTTGCGATATAAACATGTAGGTACGATAGTAGCTTTGGACAGCTAAGGATGATGTACCATTTAGTTTATGACATCTCCTGTGCTATATGTTGGAGAGAAAATTAGAAAAGGTGTGTGTGTGAAGTCTTACAGGAATTTAAAATACATGGTAGGAACTCAAAAGAGACTTAGTGTTTACTGTACTTGACCTAAGGAAACCTTGATCACTTTGCTGAGTTAGTGAAGTAACACTAAGGAGAAAAGACACTGGAGAAACAATATGTTGGTGAGAATTCAGGAGGATGAACCCAAGCGCATCAAAAAAGAAGAGAATAGTATAGGAATCTTTCAGTGCACCTTCCCTACCACAAATGTTTGTGAAACTCAAGGGGAAGGAAGTCCTGCATGATCTATGGATATGTTTACTGTTTTAAAAGAGTAATGATGCAAATGTTTGATTTTGCCACGTTTAGATTTATTTATGCCTGCCACATTGGCACATACCAGCACCATTAGTCTGCCCTTACCCTTAATTCTTATAAGAGTTATCCCTAAACTCTTGTCAACTTCTTTCTGGCAATAACCCCAGAACCATTGTTCTGGTATCAAAGGCTATCTTAAATGATGACCCAGAATTTGCCAATAACTGAGATACTTTGTAATCGATAGATGTTTTATAGTACAGAAATCTTAAACATGAATCCACTATCTTAAGTAGCTAAAAGTCTGTCTGTTGAGTAAGATTTCAATTTTCATTCAGTGTGTCAATTTTCTGGGTTTTTTGTTTGTTTGTTTGTTTGTTTTTTGTCTTCTTCATTGTGGCCTCAGGGATCATTGTTATGTGGGACTCATTCTATCAGCACAACATGAAAATGTGTTTATGTATATGCAAGGACTTTTGAATGTTCTATTAATTATACCTTCTTACTTTCAGCATACAACAATGTATTTGTCTGTTTCTGTTTGGCATATGTGGAGGTAATTATAACACCATATTTTTCTGCAAGACATATTGTAAACCACAGTCAAATCACACTAGTAACTTCTGTGTTATAAACATAAATGTTTTCTTTACTCTTATCAATGGTACATCTACGTGTATTTACAAGCATTTTGCCATTACAAGCAATATCTGTATAACACAGAACAGAAAATAGGCAAAAACACAGTGAGGGGAATACAGGGAACCACTCACTGGTGTGTATGCATAGAGCTCACATGGACAAATCTGTGCAGAGAGATTATTTAATACTTTATGTTTTCATAGGAAGGGTGCTCAACCTACATTTAGAGTTCTCAAGACCCAAGGACTATAAGTGAATCCCTGGTTTGTCATCTAGTAACAATTCTGGGAACATACTGTATAAGTCTTGTATCACAAACCAGGAACGAACTGCCTTCATTTAAAAACTTGCACTATGACAGAAACAGCTCTAGACTTTTGTAGCATTTGTTATAGATTGAATATGAGTATTTATGACATAATGTAATTTGTGGCTTTGTATACCTTCATTGATTATAAGCTTATTTACATGCATGTGAAAATATTATCTACAAAGGAAAACTTATATGATAAAATTCCATTAAAACTGTAGATTTTATAACCATAGTTCTTATTCAGACAATTTTTGATTATCCCTAGGTCATAGGGTGTTTTCTTCATGCTTCTTCTCATAGATTTGAAGATTTGGGTTTTACTTTGATGCCTTTAAGTCTATTTTGGTTGGCTATTATGATGACTAAGAGATAAGGACATAGGTCCAGCCTTCTGCATATAGATATCCAATATTCACCATTGATTGCTCAAAAGGCATTACTGATTTTCGGAAAATGTTTTCAGTTTTCTCCCATCATTTATAATGTTGGATGGATAAAGGTCTGTCATTTGTAATTTTAATAATGTTGATGTATGATCTTTCTATTCCAGTTTCTTCAAAACTTTTGTAGTGAATAGATGCTGCACTTTTTCAAACACCCTTTCTGCTTTTATTAAGAGGATAAAGTTTGTGCTATTTTGTATTTATAGACTTGTACATATTGTACCAAATCAGCATCTCTGGAATGAAACTAGCCTAATCAAAAATAAAAAATAAAAAAAGGAAGCACTAATGGGTCCAATCTTGTGAGGAGTTTCCTGTGAGTACTCACAGCTGATCTCACTTCATGGTGGTAAAACACCCATGTGTCATCTGGAAAAATATTCCACATTTCACCCATTCTTTCAGCTCTTACACTTTTTCTCACTCCTCCTTCACAAATGATCTCTCAGCCTTGATGGGGATGATACAGATGCTTGATTGTTTTCTCACATTTAGGGTTGGTCATTGGGCTAGCATGACAGAGCAATACTCAATTATTCTAATCAGAAGTATGATTGGTTATCAGTCTCTACAATAACTACTGTCCACTACAAAAAGCTTAACTGAACAAGAAACGGCAGCAATAATTGATGATTATATACAGACATGTTCAAAATGCAATTTGACAGGCACATTATAACATTTAACAAAAGATGAGTAGTAGCTTCTCTGGGGTATATGATCTTCTAAGCCAGAGGTTGTTTGACTTGCAATACCAAATACAGAGCCCCTCCTCTGGAGTGTGCCATAAATTCAACTTGAAAAAATTGGCTATATCCATAACATCTTTACCATCATTGAAACACTGAGCACATTTTGACATGCTGATGGATTTAACATTCTGTGTCTGTAGTTTGTGGCAATTCTTCCCTAGTAGCATACATAGTACCTCCAATAGTGAGAATGCTAACCAGCTGAAAGCAAACTTCCTCTTCAGTCCAAATTAGATTTCTTTATGTCTTTCAACCAGAGATCCCATCTTCATGTCTACAACAATATGATTTACCATCTAGTTCTGTCATACAACCAACAACAGACTATTAGGATATGGTTTTAGAGGCTTTCCTACCTGGGAACTCCCACAGAAGTAGTCTACCATTGGCACTGAGATTTTCATGTGCTAACCTTATGGTTTCAGAGGGAAGCTTTAGCCATCTACTCAAAGCACCTTCTTTCAAAATTCTAACAATTATCATAATGTTTATAGGCAAAACCTTTTCTAGGATTTTTCCTCAGGTATTTTGTTACTTATCATCTGTACCTCACCCAACCATAACATTCCCAAGAATTTAAAATCTGTACCTGCCATTCCACTTTGCAAGAATTGATTGCCCATCATCACTTGCTTAGGTGTGCTTGCACACATTTCATATGCTTTTCTAAACATGTGGAACACCCAGAGCTTAGCTTTATATAATGAAGCACCGTTATAGAAAGTGGGCAGAATCTGAAAAGGCCAACAACTATATATTCCAGCAAGTGTCAATTGGTCTTAGACTTTATTAGCTAAGGGCATTTAAAACATGTGATCAAGGTCCAAAAATGTTTTCACTGCTTCCTTTTATTGTTTCCTCAAAAGAGCAATGTGGGGTCCAGCAACATGGATGAGGAACACTATTTTACCTAATTCTGTAGTTCACTATAATGGTCTGTAAGCCATCCATCCTGCTTCTTCATTGTCGTGTTGTTTGTGAGAGAAAGATCACTGATGGGCTATACAGGGAGAGAGAACATAAAAAGATAACAAAGATGACAAACTTCTGATTTATTCACACTCCTGAAACAAAGGTCTAAAGTTACCGGAAGGCTTTTTGTCCTTAGGTGGGCCAATGCTGTGGAATAATCCTCATATCCACTGTGAAGATTTGTCACTCAAGTTGGTTTCATAAAACCAGTAGCCAGGCAGGAAGTATTGGTGGGGCAACCAAACTAAGAATGCTGGGAAAAGGAAGAGCAAAGTCAGGAGTCGACAGCCAGACAAAGAGTAAGCAAGATAAGAATGCCATACTGAGAAGAGGTACCAAGCCATTTGGCTAAACATAGATAAGAATTATGGGTTAATTTAAGTGTAAAGGAAGTTAATAATAAGCCTGAGCTACCAGCCAAGCATTTATAAGTAATGTTAAGCCTCTAAGTGGTTATTTGGGAACTGGCAGGTGGGAGAGAACCGTCTGTTTACAGGCCAGTCTTAAAAGGACCACATCAGAACATGTTCACATGAAAGTTGTGGGCTTATCAGCCTCCCTGTCTTTGTTCAAAGTAATCAACTCTAAATTAGGGAGAAAAGGTGCCTCAGAGATGGTTAATCCCCCATCCCTGGAGTAAAAGCCTGATTTCAGCTTCTAAAGTCTCCATTCTTCTTTGCTGAGGATCTTTCTCTCTGTGTGTATCTCTCTGTCTCTGTTTTGGTTTCTGTCTGTTTCTGTGTCTCCACCTCTGTCTCTCCCTCTACTTCTTCCCTTCCTGCCTCCTCCCTTTCCCCTCTGAGTATCTGTGTGTGTGTATGTGTTGTTTCCTCACCTTTAATGAATTATCTTTCTTCATCAACTGTTTCTGTCTGCTACCTGAGATTTTTCCCTGCTGCTACCTGTTGTGCTTAAGAGTTGTTGTAGCATCAATCTTAAAGAGTCTTATTTTTTTTTTTTTTGGTTTTTCGAGACAGGGTTTCTCTGTGTAGCTTTGAGCCTTTCCTGGGACTCACTTGGTAGCCCAGGCTGGCCTAGAACTCACAGAGATCCGCCTGGCTCTGCCTCCCGAGTGCTGGGATTAAAGGCGTGCGCCACCACCGCCCGGCTAAAGAGTCTTATTAACAAAATCAAACCCATGGCCAGGTATTGGGGTGAATGCTGGAAGATCAGAGAAGCAGAACAAGCCACAGCTACCTCACCTTGTCGATTCCGCAGCTGATCCTGTTTCCTCAGACTGGATGCCTCTCAGCTGAACTGTTGCTCAGAAGCCTAAAAGCTTAACCAGTCCAAAAGCTTCTAGTTTCTAGTCTTCACACCTTATATACCTTTCTGCTTTCTGACATCACTTCCTGGGATTAAAGACATGACTCACCATGCCTGGCTGTTTCCAGTGTGGCCTTGAACTCACAGAGATCCATGCCTCCAGAAGGCTAGGATTAAAGATGTGAGTGCCACCATTTTCTAGCCTCTGTATCTAGTGGCTGTTCTGTTCTCTGACCCCAGATAAGTTTATTAGGGTACACAATGTTTTGGGGGAACACAACATCACCACAAGTTGTCCTGTCTTTTAAGTTTTTAACTGGCAGAGAAAACAAACCTGATCAAGGCCCCTCAGTGGTATCTAGATGTTAAAACTAGGGCCCTACCAGAGGAGCTACCATATATTCACACACACACACACACACACACACACACACACACACACACACACACACACACACAGACATGGACACACACACAAACACAATAGGGTTGGTTTCTACTACTTGGGCTAACAAGAGCCAAAGGATATCAGGATCATGCCCTCTCTAGTTGGGCAACTGCACATGACCACTCAGCACAAGCAGTGTTAATGCAAGGTGCAAAAAATATATAGTGGATTATATTGCATAGACTCTTTGAACATTAATAATGTTCCTCTAAGGTGAGAAATGCTACCTGGGTGAGTAAAATACCTACTTTTCATTGTCCAGCCCCTTTGTACTTTTAGAATACCTATACACATGGGATAAAACCATTTTGCTTATTTTTTAATTTTCCAAATTATTTTCAAAACCTAGATATTATTTTAACTATAAAATACTGGGAAAGTCCTCTCTCCTGAGAAAGTCCTGCTTCTGTATTCTACATGGCATGGTTGAATATTGTCTCTTTACTCAAAGCTTCTTCATCTGAATATTCACTGCTCCTTTCTCTAACTCCCCTACTGATTTAAGTCCAGTTCTTGGAATGGAATAGTATAGGGTGATACAGAGGAGTTGCCTAACCTAGAGCAGAAAAGGGCAAACATGGCACTTACCTGAGCTCTCTTGGGACAGCTATTTATTATTTGGATTTCATGGTTCTACTGTAGCCTGTTTTAAGTAAGTGTTAGATCAAATGTAGAAGGTAGAAGCAGCCTTTAGTATTAGGACCACTTGAACCTCTTCAAATAATTCTTAGACCTGTGTCTATGAACTATGTAAACCACTAAGTGGTGCTATAAGCACATGTTTGAGAACCATCCAGCCTGAGTTCAGTTATTTTGTTACATATAATGATACTCAGGATTCTTTAAGTATAGCAAAAATCTATAGGCTATTTTATCCACCCAAAGTTTCACCATCTTGTTTGAAATGAGCACTCAGAAGCTGAGGCTTGAGAGTGGTAGGTATGACCATGCAGAAGGACTAGGGGTGAAAGACACAAGGAGCATTTCATTTCATTATCCCATTGCATACCACATTATTTATAACAACTACAAGATTGTAATACAATTGCAACACCAGAGAATATCATCTTT
This sequence comes from Peromyscus californicus insignis, assembly GCF_007827085.1. Lineage (NCBI taxonomy): Eukaryota > Metazoa > Chordata > Mammalia > Rodentia > Cricetidae > Peromyscus > Peromyscus californicus. Next base: position 88,581,965 of record NW_026294391.1, read on the forward strand.
TTATTCAAAATTCCATTCTCCCTGCATTTAATTTTCCTATGCTCTATGAGTATTGAAAACATATGTAAAAACTTGATGTACTAGAAGACTTGAAAAGATAAATGCCTGGAATGTATACTATATTTACCAAATCTTTGTTAACTATCTCAAATGTATAATTGAAAGCTCTACTTTTTATCTAATTTCTCAATATCTTATTATCTAGAGTAGTTAGTGATGATAAAGAGAGGCATTGTCTCACAGGCATTTTGCTCTTGGGACAACTGGCATAATCCAAAGACCATATGGTTGCCACAAGTGGGTGAAGGTGGTGCATTGTCATTCAAGGGGTAGAACCAACGGAGAGAAGGATACTTGGAAGGGAAGTAAATAAGAGTAGAAGAGGGCTGGGGAGATGGTGCAGTTGGCAAATTTCTTGCTTTCTGCAGAAGCCTCAATTCCTAAATTCATCACAGCATCAGGGAAGGCAAACAGGACAATCTCTAGAGCTTGCTGGCCACCCACTCTAGCTGGACCAATGAGTTCCAGGTCCAGTGAGAGTCTTTGTCTCAAAAAAGAAATGGAAGAGTTATTGAGGAAGACATAGGGACATCTATCTCTGGCCTCTCCAATGTAAAGTTCTGACTCATACACATAGACACACACAGACACAAGTACACATCCACATGCATACACACACACACACAAACATACACACATATGTACGTATGTACATATGTACTTATGTATGTATGTATGTATGTATACAATGGAAATGGGGAAGAATGAAAAGAGAATAAGTGAATTAAGCCAATCTCAGAAAGACAACCATCATATTTTCTCTCATACATCATTTGTAGATTTCATATAGTAATCTAAAATCATGTATGAATATATTAAGCAAAAATAGAAATGAAATTATCGTGGGGGAAAATGAGCACAAATGGAATGGCGAGGCATGAGAAAAGTAGGATGAGGAGGGGTAAGAAAAGAAGGAGGATGGGAGGATGTGGCAGGAAGACATTATACAATATTATACAATGATCATTATAGGATATATACCTGACTGATAAAAATGAAAAGTACAGAGAATAAAAAGAAGCTTTGGGGTGAGGATGGTGCTTCTTGACACAGGATCTGTGATTACAAACAAGCTTGATTTTGTTTTCAGCCAGTGAATCACATACATGTATCATCCCAGCTACTCAGAAAGTTAATAAGATTTGTCTATTTCATAACTGCTGTAATTATTAAATTACAGTATACAGACATGGTAAGAATTGAAAGCCAGGCTGGACAGCATAGATCTTGCTCCAAAATATGTTCAAGGTGAAGAAAAGATATTAATAGAAATGTCCAAAGGCAATTAATTTTAAATCAATTTTCCTGATATTAATGCCTCTCTAGAAACCCAAATGTTCTGAAAAATTATGCACTATGCTACAGAAATGTTGAATCTCTTCCCTCTAAAGCACTGCATATGAGCACATGTATATGTGAATAACTGTGCATACATATAATAGAGAATTTTTTGTTTATTGAAATTAGTTAAATGTGCTAATTTATATACATTGCTGTGACCAAATTACAGCAAACTAATCTCTGTAGTTTATTTGGTTACTCCAGCTTCATACAGAGCAAAATAAAGTTTGGGAAAGTAAAATAACTTGATCAGAAGCATCAAATTTAATTCTGAAGTCTATTTTGTTTTTGTTTTTGTTTGTGAGACAGGATTTCTCTGTGTATCCCTGGCTGTCCTAGAACTCACTTTGTAAACCAGACTGGCCTCGAACTCAGAGATCCACTTGCCTCTGCCTCCCAAGAGCTAGGAATAAAAGCTTGGGCCACTACCCCTATTCAATTTCAGGGGCTGTTTTCCTTTTTGTGGTGCTGACCATTACATTCACGGACTTACAAGGAACCTTGAGCTACATCCCAGACCTTTAATTGCTTTTTCCTCGAATATTACTAGATTATACTATTATACTGTATAGAACAGTTTTAAAGTAATAACGAAATCAGATGGAATCATGTCTGTGCTTTTAACTGCCATCTTAGTTCATATTCTCTTTCCCATAAAAGTTACCGTATCTAGAGAGGAAAGGAAGGCGGGAGGGAGAGACAGAAAACGACTAACTGCTTACACACATATGTAACTGAGAAGTAGCTTAATTGAGAAAAGTTAGGTTAGAAGCTGCTCTATCCGTCTGGAGTCTGATATTGGCTTCTTAATACTGAACATTAAGTTTCAACATGAATATCCAAAACATAGCACCAACCCTTAGTTGCAATCAGCCAAGTCAGTATTCTTAGATGGGGTTGTAGCTATGCAGAAAGCCTAGTGAGTCTGTGATGGCTTCTGGGGTTGACATTACACACCTATGCAGAGTACCTCCATTGAAGCTCCATTTAAAAATTTTATTTTTATTTTGAATACATCAATTAAAACACATAAAGTCAATGTAAAACAGGTCCTGAGTACCATGTTGTCTATACAAACATAATTAGTTTTATTTTTGCTGGTTGTTTTATTTTTGTTGTTGTTATTTGGGGTTTTGGTTTTTCATTTGTTTGTTTTTTTGTTTTACGACAGGGCCTCACTGTGTAGCCCTGGCTGTCCTGGAAATTGCTATGGAGACCAGGTTGGCCTCGAACTCCCAGATTCTGCCTGCTTCTAACTTCCAAGTACTGACATGCAAGACATGTACTACAATACCCAACAAAATTGTGTTTTAAAATTAGCTTACAACATAGTGCATTTTTATACACCTTTTCATTTAGGCTGGCTCTCCCCAACCTGCCATCCTTAGATATCAGTTCATACAATATGTTTCTATATAATGCTACTCAAACATTGGTCTGGAAGCTGAACAAAATGTCTAGCTTTATTTTCATGTTGATGTAATTCAAGCTGTTTTTAGATTTCCCTTGGGAGCTCTTTGATCCATGTTTCATTTATAAGTATACTGTTCAATCTCCTTAGATTCGACAATTTCCCAGCCGTCTTTTGTTTGCCGAGGACTAGTTCAAGGTGCACTTTGTGGCCTATAATGTGAGATACTTCAATATTTCATTAATGTCAATTCCTTCAAGTTGATTTTACTAGTGCTTTTCCGATTTACTGAATCCTTACCAAGCTTCTGGACGCTTAATCTATTGACTACTGACAGTTTTATGACATCTCCCAATATAGAGGTGGATTTATCTATTGCTATTTGTAGGGTTAGCAGTTTTGTGTCTCCTACTTTGATGTTTTATTGCTAAGTGAATGCAATTTAAGGATTATTATGTCTGGATACCTGTCACATTTATTATCTGTAATGCCTGTTTTTGTCTGTAATCATCCTGATTCTGAAATTTGCATTACTGAAATTAATAAAAAAAAGTCCAGTTTTCTTTTTATTCACATATATCTTTGTCATCCCTTATCTTTCAATTTAGCTGTCTTCTTATTTAAGTTTGGTTTGTTAGCTAGGGGTGATAATGAGCCCCATAGTCTCAGCTACTCAGGGTGCTGAGATCAGAGGATCACTGGAGTCTAGAAGTTTGTGACCAGTCCAAGCAACATAGTGAAAACCTGCTCAATAAACTAAGTTTGTATAGACAATATGGTACACAGGACCTGTTTTACATTGACTTCATGTGTTTTAATTGATGTATTCAGGCTATGTCCTTTATCACAATTAGTACATTTCGATTAGTAATAGTAACTTCCATGTTTATCTTCCATTCATTGCACTTGCTCTTTTTAGCCTTTTCTGGTTTTACTTGAGCTTACATTTCATTCATTTTTAAACTTCTTAAGTTACCTTAAATAACCTTAAGTTTCAATAGGCATCTTAATTAGCCTAAACCTGCCTTCAAATAACACTTTCCCACTTCTTATGCATCACACATAACTTTGAAAAGAGGTATCAAATTCTTCAGGCCTGGCCTTCCTGGCACTTGTACCATTCATTTCCCATCCCCATATGCTCCAAATCTGTAATACAGTGCTGTCTTTATTACTTTAATCAGTCTTGTGCCTTTTAGAGCAATTAAGGAAAATACAGGGTTTTCTTTTGCCTTCATCTGTATCTTTTCTTCTGGAATTCTTCTGTTTCTATATGAAACCATATTTTTTTTTTTACTTATAGAGTCCCTTCTCCCTAAAAAAAAATCTTTATGTTCTTTGAGCAGTGGTTCTCAACCTTCCTAATGCTGCGACCCTTTAATACAGTTCCTCATGTTGTGGTGACCCCCAACCATAAAATTGCTTTCCTTGCTACTTCATAACTGTAATTGTGTTACTGTTGTGAATTGCAATGTAAATAGCTATATTTTCTGATGATCTTAGGTGACCCCTGTGAAAGAGTCATTTGACCCACAAAGGGGTTGCGACTTACAGGTTGAGAACCACTGTCTTTGAGTAAAAAATGCCTGAAAAGGAATTCTTCCGTTTTTTGTTTTGTCTTTGTATTTTACTTTATTTTGTGATATTTGAGATTGACTGAAGCCTTAGCCCATGATAGACAAGCACCATACCTGAGCTAAGCCATAGCTTCTTTTAGCTTATTTAAGACAGGATTTCATTAAGGTTCCCAGGCAACAGTGATTTCACTCTGTAGCCTCAACAGGCTTTGAATTTGCAACCTTCCTGCCTCAGCCTCTAAGTAACTAGGAATATAGACCTGTACCAACAGGCTGAGCTTTTCTTGAATTTCATTTTATGGTTACACAATTTTAAGTCCTTTGTTGTTCTTTTTTTCCACCAATTTAAATATCTTCCACTTCTCTCTGCTTACATATATGGACTATTATTTTTTAAACAGCAAAGTACACTGTCATTCCAGTCAAGTGGCAGACTACAGAACAGAATGCAGAAGGGGAGGTGGAAAGATTTGAAGAGCTAGAGGTAGTGGACGGTCCCAAGAAAACAGCATCTTCCAGACACAACTGGACTGATACACATGGGAACTTCCAAAGCCTGTGACGACAGCACATGCAAGACCTGTACAGGCTCAAACCAGTCAAAATCCCAGCAGACACCAAGTCCCATGCCTAACCAAGAAGCTATTTGCAGTTGATACCTACTGGAAAAGGGGGGGAATCAGTTTTCTCCAAAGCAGTGGTAGTGGGAATGTCAGCCACACTCCCAGGCAGGCCCCATCCCCAGGAGTAGTTGGCCAACACAAAAGAGACTTCAGAAGTTTTTGATGCATTTTCTTTTTCTTTCTTGTTTTGTTTTATTGGTTTTTCCCTTTCTTTCATTTGTCTGTTTTGATTTTTTGGGGGGGAGGTTATTGTTGTTGTTCCTATTTTGTGGGATTTTTTTAAGAGAATGAATATAAAGTTGGGTGGGTAGAGAGTCAGGGAGGATGTGGAATAAGTTGGGGGAGGATAAAGAATATGATTAAAATGTACCACATAAAATTTTAAATAAAAGTAAAAAATCAAAAAGTTGGCTAGGACACCCTCAAAAAGAGAGGGGGTGGGAAGGATGGAAGGAGGGAAGGGAGAGAGGGAGAGAGAGAGAGAGAGAGAGAGAGAGAGAGAGAGAGAGAGAGAGAGAGAGGGAGGGAGAGAGAGAGAGAGAGAGAGAGAGAGAGAGAGAGAGAGAGAGAGAGAGAGAGAGAGAAGGAGGGGGAAAGAGACTGGAGGAGGTTGAAGCCAATGGGATACTTTTTCAGATTCCATGAAGTTCTGGTAAAATCTGTTCCTGTGGAAAGCAGGTCTTGGCAACACATACTTTTTCTTTCTTCTGCCAAACAAAAGTGGTGTCCTTTGGGCTTTCCATTATGAAAAGCTGACAGGATTTCTGGAGATAAAACTCAGAAACTGTAGTGATCTCACCCTGCCTCATCCTGGGATTTCTCTGATTCCAGAGGTTTCTCCTCACAGTATTCCACGTCACCATTTATGTTTTCCCATCAGGCTTTAGTGGATTCTGTCCCCAGTTAAAAAAAGAAAACTTGGATGTGACTCTCTTGGTTCTCTGTCTGTCTATATTGAAATGTGGTATTTGCCCTGAAAATTCAGCCTGATAATTTTGTAGTGTTTTGAATTGAAGTGGGATTACATCACTTCCCTTTCCCTTTCTTTCCTTCAGGCCCCCAGAGCTACCCACCCTCAAACCCCTCCCATACCCTCCCCTGCAGTTTGTTAGCCTCTTTTTTAAAATTATATATTTAGTGAAAAAAAGAAATACAAACAACTCAAGTGCAAAGATATTATTTGTTTTGAATTCATTCAACTTTCAGTTTTTGTGTGCATGGGAATAGTGGTTGCTCAGGTTTTTCTATGTTCAAGATTAAACCAGAAGTCAAAATTGATCTTTTCCTATTTCATTTAATTGGCTAAATTTAATTTGTGGTTGTTTATTTCTTTTCTGTGTGTGAAAAAGACACAGCCTGAAACTTAAAGTGTACAATAAAGTAGTGTGCATTGCTTCCAACATATTTCTGGAACGTTTCCTCCTGGCTGAACTGAAAGCACACCAGTTGAGACTCTAGCTGCCTTAACTCCCTTTCCTCACTCCCCCAGCACCTGGGAACTATTAATCTCCTTTCTGCTCCTAGTGTTTGACCGCTTTATACATGTCATGGAAATGGAATCATGTAGTGATTGTTCTTTTGCGACTGGTTTGTTTAACTTAGTATATTGTCCTTAAAGTTCATCTATGTTATAATATATAAATCTTGATTTGAAAATAAAAGTTCAAAGCCAAAACATACCAACAGTGTACAATTTTAAATAGCTTTTCTTCTGGTAAGTCTCACTGAGAAACTGATTTTGAAGAAGAGATTTGAAGGGAGTGGAAAAACATACTCAATTAGATATCTGGGGAAACAATCCAAGTGGGGTAGAGCCAGCGCAAAGAACCTAAAATAAGAGCATACTTGATATATCAGCAGAAAATCAGTAAGGCCACATTGATGGAGTAAAAGACAAAAGGAATATTCTAGGAGCAGAGATTAGATGAGTAAGTATAGCAGACAGAAGCTGAAGGCCCTATAGGCAATTATAAAGACACTATCTTTGCCTCTGAATTAAATTTGACTCTCTTGGAGGGGGTTGAGACAGGAGAGGTACACAATCTAATGTGCACTATGAAAAGAGTACTGTGTGTGCTGTGCTAAAAATAGACCGTATATGCGGACTAGTTGAGCCCCAGATGCAAATAGAATTCACATGAACCAATGATTCATTGCACAAATACAGCCTGAATATTTGTCCAGATTATATCAGTGGAAAATAGGATAGAAGACAGAGGAAAAACTGCAGTAATTATGTTCCTATAGTTCTTGGATTTTAGGCTGTGCAAACTAGAATCCAAATGAACCTAAAATATTAGGTACTACAGACTAAGCCTCTTGCAAATCGAATACTCTCAAATTAAAAGTAGTGGCAGTGGTGCAATTGGGAATTAGCCTCATCAGCTATGCAGCAAATTGAATTAAAGTTATAGCTGTGTCCTCATTCAACTCTAATTTAAGAGGAATGCAAATGCTCATCCTTTGAACCTCACCTGTCATCAGCAAACTGAAGTCAAAGTCCTAAGGCAGATTTTTCCCTACTTTGATAAGTACTGTTTTATGGAACCCAAACCACACCAATTCATGTATGTATTTGTGTGACTGTTCTTTAAATATAATGGCAGAATTCAGAAGTTGCAACAAAGAGTATGGGGCCTACAGTACTGAAATTAGTTATTCTCCCTTCCTTTCTGAATAATATGGTTTCATGTTGCTAACTTCAACTTCTACCTATAAAATCCTAAAATAGATAGTAAAACCCAAATTAAGTTGATAAAGGTCAAACTAGAAGTTAATGAAGAAAACTAAGAAACAATGGGGACAATCAATGAAAAGAAAAGATGGTTATTTGATACATCTTTAGTGCAATGGAACAGGGGAAAGATTGCAGATAATAGAAATGAGAGAGGTGTCATCACAGGAGCCACTAGGGATTCTAAAGCTATTACAAAGTTTATTCTGGAGAAAATAGAGCAACTTTTTGTTACTGTGATGGGGGATGCTATAGATCCACCTGGCAAGGCAATGGTGCCCAATTGTTTGTTCAAACACTAATGTACATGTTGCTATGAATGTTTTTTTCTTTTACATTTACTTATTTATTTCCTATGGAGAGGGTGTTAACATGTGCCACAGAAACACATGTGGAGGTCAGTTGACAACTTATAGAAATTTTCTTCTTCCACCACTGCTACCTGAGTCCCAGGGACCTACCTCAGATTGCCAAACTTATTGACAGGTGCCCTTATCCATTGGTCTACCTCACTGGTCCACTAATACGTTTTCAAACGATGATAAATATCTTGCAAATAAGTCACTGTAAATAAACATTTCCCTTCTGCTTTAGTTAGATTTCTGTTGTGACACTGTGATCAAAGGCAACTTGCAAGAGTAGGCATGTTTTGCTTACTTGCAGTTCCACATCACAGTCCACAATCAAAGAAAGTCGGGGCAGGAACAAAATGCAGGAACTAAAGCAGAAGCCAAAGAGCTGTGCCACTTACTGGCTTGCCCCTCATGGTTTGCTCAGCCTGAATTCTTATGCAACCCAAGACCACCTACTTAGAGGTGGCACTGCCCACAGTGTCCCGTGCCTTCCCACATCAATCATTAATCAAGAAAATGCCCTTACAGGCTTGCCTACAGGCAATTCCTCAGTCAAGGTTCTCCCTTGCTAGGTGACCAACTTGTGTCAAGTTTACAAAAACTAACCAGCAAAGCTCCAAGCTGTCGATGTCATAGACCCTCTTTCACTTCTGCTATTTGTTTATGCAAATGCTAGGGATCTCAACCCAGATCCTCATGTTGGCAGAACAAACACATTATCTACTGAGCCACCTCTCTGTAGCTAAAACTTTTTTCACTTTAGATTAATTATTATTCTTTTCTGTGTGTATATGTGAGTATGGTGTATGTGTGTGATTTATGTATATATGTGTGTTGGAGGTTCTACATGTCTATGTGTACATTTGGTTTTCTCTGTTGTTCTATGCCTTGTTTTTGTAATGGATTTTATTACTTTTAACTGTGTATTTGTGTGTGGCCCTATATGGATATATGTATGTCAATATCATATCTCATAAGAAAAATGTAAACTAGAACTACATACCAACTCAACCTGATACCATGTAAAAAAAACAAAAATATATATCAAATTTGACAATCTCAAATCCAGGCAACAGGATCTTTTCTTGAGGGAAAAGAAAAATAAATGATATAAATTCATTTTTATTATTTTTAATTCTCTCTCTCTCTCTCTCTCTCTCTCTCTCTCTCTCTCTCTCTCTCTCTCTCTCTGTGTGTGTGTGTGTGTGTGTGTGTGTGTGTGTGTGTGTGTGTGTGTGCATGTGCATGTACTCATCCAAGAAGGCCAGAGGCATCAGATCCCCCTCTAGCAGGAGTTAGGGTTACAGTTGGTTGTGGGCCACCTGACATGGGTTCTGGGAAACAAACTCAAGACCTCTGCTCTTAACCACTGGGCCATCTCTCTAGGCCCCTCTGCCTTAGTTCTTCATGACAAGATATATCCTCAGTCTAGAGCTCCCAACCCTTACACACACACACACACACACACACACACACACACACACACACACACACACACACTAAGCTGGAAAACAGCAGTCTCAGAGACCTCCTGTCTGCAACCCACTCAGTACTGGGGTTAATGGTGTGTACAGTACCATGAACGACAAGATCTTCATGCTTGCACAGCAAGCTATCATAACTACTGAGTTAAGCCATCCCCTCAGTCCCATAAAACAATCAAATGTTAAATGTATGAAAGTAGACAAATAAAATACTATAGGAATCAAATGCATAGATAAAGAAAATTTAATGGAGCTAATAAGTTCTGAAGACAATGAAGGCAGCTGAGCAAACAAGACACTCTTTAATATGTATAAAGTTTCATTTTGTGTAGATAAAATCATTCTGGAGATTGTACAAAAATGTGAACTAAACAATATCTACTGGGTGATATATTTAAAACTAGTTAACATGGTAAATCTTATATTACACACATTTAAATATGATCAAATAATTTTAAAATGAACAAAAACTTGAACAGATGGATATACGTTTATAAATGATGCTTTTTGTAACATGCCATATGAAAAATGAGAGCTAAAACTAGATTAATGTATCAACTCAAACCTGTGAACATATCAAATATATTTTTAAAGTTGCCAATGCCAAATCTGACAACAGGCTCTTTTCTTGAGGAGAGGTAGGACTATAAAGTAGTATGCTAGTGTGGAAGACACTTGGAAATTTTCTTACAATGCTGAATTTAGTCCCCACAATTTAATCACCTATGTAAATATAAAAATCTGTACATGACTATTTATAGCAGTTTAATCCATAACTGTCAAAGCATATTATCCTTCAAGAAGTGAACAAGCAACCAAATTGTGGTTTTCATTTACAAATAAAAATGAATGAACTATCAATTTATGAAAAGATAAAATGGGAGAAAAGTTACTGCATGTTTCTAAGATAAAGAAGCCAGTTTCAAAAACTACATATTGTGCTGTGGAATAATGTGTTTGTACACTGGTTTAATAAAATGTTGATTGCCCAGTAGCTAGGCAGGAAGTATAGGTGGGATAAGCAGATAAGGAGAATACTGGGAAGAGTCAAGAGATGCCAGCCCGCCATCCATGGAGCAGCATATAATGGCACACAGGTAAAGCCACAGAACACGTGGCAACATATAGATGAACAGAAATGGGCTGAATTTAAGTGTAAAAGCTAGTCAGTAGGAAGCCTGAGCTAATGGCCAAGCAGTTTTAATTAATATAAGCCTCTGTGTGTTTACTTGGGTCTGAGCAGCTGTGGGACTGGCAGGTGAGAGAGATTTGTCCTGACTGTGGGCCAGGCAGGTGGGACACAGGAAAACTTTAGCTACAAATGGCACCCAAATATGGCACCTAAAACCTGAGAAAGCTTTAAAAAAAAAGCTTCTAAAATGGAGCTAAAAACAGCTTCCTAGTTGTGTCTCTCAAGCCAGCTGTGAGCTACAGTATGGTGGGTTCCCAGTGGCATGTGGGCTTGAGTGCAGCATGATGGATTTCCACCACAGTACACAATGGTGTCTCCAAGCTGCAGAGTGCATTGCCTTGTAACCGATTTAGCTTTTGATAGTACAAAAAAAAAAAAAAAGAAAAGAAAAGAAGAAAGAGGTTTCTGGGCTACATGCCGCTGGATGGAAGCATAGACACATTGCTTCTCATAGTCAGCAGTGAGCCTGGTTCCCAGAGCTGGCAGTAAACATAGTTCTGCCATGTTGGGAAGCTGAGGTGGGCGGAGCCAGCAGCCAAAGCTGCCATTTCAGTCCTAGTAATGCTGCAGTTTAAAGCAATAGATACACAATAAGGCAGATTCAGCTGGAACAAAACTTTAAATGTTTTACAGTGTGTGTAAAAATGTACGTAGGCTTGGAAGAAAGAATAAAATGAATATAGACAGTTATATAAAGAAACAGTTTTAAAAAAATAAAGTCTTTAAAGAGACAGTAAAGGTAGTATAAAAAATGAGCCACATTGTAGGGATAGCGCCCGCACTACCACCAACCGTTCACCATGTCCGAGCGAGGGGCTGTGGATTAAAAAATAAGGGACAAGAGACAGCGAGTCATTCGCCACGGCTGAAATGCCGAGTGCCAGCCGAATGCCTTTTATTGAAAGAGGGAGGAAACCTTAAATACAGGCTTACAGCACGATGGCGGATGCCCGGAGGGCAGAAGTTTGCTACTGAATGTTCTACATTCTTGCATCTAAGCTGTTTACACCAAATGCAGGATACAGGAACAAAGAACCTCCGGTAGAACGTTAGGTGAGAAGGAAACCGGCAGGGAATCTGAATAGGGAGGACATCTGGTCAAGGTCGGCAAGCAAGGCGGCTGCCACTCACAATGGGGGGCCAGGGCCCACAGGTCCCCCCTTTTTACTAAAAATGAGCTTCTGACTTAGGTTGCATGGGACGTCAGCAGGTCACCTTACCCGTCATAGAGACACCTGCCCAGGCCACACAAGTGCTCTGTCTTAGGTTGATGACTGCCCCCCAAGCTTTACCCGTCTCTGAATACTCATTATCATACAGACTCAACCACGTGAGCTGTAGAGTGACTGCTGCCAAAGATCTCAAAGTGGCACTGGGCTTGCAATCTGTGCGACACAGAAAAGACCAACAGAAGTCCTAACCCACCCATAGCCAGGAGGCTAAAGGCAATTGAGCCATTCCCTTCTTAAACGAACCTTACTGCAAATTGGAGTCCTTGTAAGGTGGTATCCCATAAGCAAATGGAACTTGAGTTTTAATAATTTTTACAACTTTCAAAGCCAATTTAAATGTATAAATGTAGAATTAAATTTATCGTGCCCAATAAAATAAAAGATTAACTAACTGTGGTAGCTACTTTTGCTGCTAGGGTCTCCATTGTGCTAGCTGTAGAACCCAATTATGAAATAGCCATCCCAGAAATAGTAGTAGCAGTGGCCACCACTGCTATAACAGCAACAATGGCAACAGCGATGTCAGAGTCTCTTCTGGAGTGTGTGAGCATCATCTGTGTCTAACTGCCATGGTCCACTGGCATGGACGCAGCTCCAGGAACACGAACCACCAAGGCCCATTTTTCTTGATCCCAGCACTACTTAGGCTGGCAGGTCTGCAAAAGAACAACTAAGAACCATAAAGAAAACAAAAACAAAAACAGCAAACAAGGAGCAGAACTAATGGTCTCATTAATGGCTACATTCAGGCTCACAAATTTTAAGGTATCTTCAAAAAGGCTAGATGAATTTCAGGAGGCCAATAAATGTTGCACAGAGCCATTCCTGAAAAGTAGGTACTACACCAGCTTGAAGAGGGTTGCAAAATGTGAAAAGGCTTAGCTGGCATGCTACTGTTAACAAATAGAGGTCAATGACCTTCAGAGTTATCCTTAATCTCCAAGGTGTGACACATTCTCAACATTTTTGAAAAAAGTTACCATGCATTACCTTCTGAAGAATCCAACCACATGGCTACAGTTCCTAGGCTTACGTGAATGCTTGCCAAGGCTGGCCGTATTGGACTCTCAATCCCCATTGGCATCAGAAGGGGAGAGTTTTTTACGAAGGCCCAATAGGTCTCTGCCATGTCGGGATTCAGCAGCAGCCACAGGGCGCACACAGTGCTCAGGAATCCAAAGAGGAACTTCATTGTCCTGCGGAAAGACACAAACAGATCCCCGGGCCCACACCAACACTGGATTGGGTCCCCTCCAAGTGCCAGTAGAAAGATCCTTCCATTGCACCAGAGGATGATTTGCAACAAGAGCCCTCCAGTGCTTATCTGCAGCGGATACTCCAGCAGAATCCACCGATAAAAAATTTAAAATATGTAAAACAAGGGAAAGAATAGAATGTGGAGAGGAGAGATGAGCCCCTAGCTCCCCCCTTTTTACTTTAGAAATATATGTTTTTAAGGTACGATGGCAGCATTCTACTATAGCCTGTCCTTGAGGATTATAAGGAATACCAGTCTTATTAACAATAGAAAAGTCTTGGCAGAATTTTGAAAATCCCATACTGCTGTAGGCGGGACCATTATCAGTCTTTATGCATTTTGGTACTCCCATGTAAGCAAAAGCATGAAGACAATGATTCTTTACATCCTTAACCTTTTCCCCCGAATGAGCAGAAGCAAAAATTAGAGAAGAATATGTATCAATAGACACATGGACATATTGTAGTTTTCCAAAGGAAGGCACATGTGTGACGTCCATTTGCCACACATGATTAGATAAAAGTCCTCGGGGATTAACTCCCAAATGAGGAACAGGTAAAAATTCAACACATAGGACATGATTTAACTATCTGGATGACTTGTTCCTGGGTTATGCCTGTATGATGACGAAGAGATCCAGCATTAAGATGGTAACATTGATGCAACTGAGTAGCCTTTTCAAAGGCAGAACAAACTAATGTAACAGCCATACGAGTAATGGCGTCAGCCCTCTGATTACCTTCACTTAGAGGTTCAGGCAATTGAGTGTAAGCTCTAATATGGCCCACATAAAGGTTATGTGAGCGGGACCATATTAGTCCTTGCACTTGCAATAAATATTCATGAATGGGAGAAATGGACAGTATGTAGGCTGTTGTCTCTAAAGGCATAATGGCATGTGTCACATATTGACTATCAGTATAAATATTTACACTCTCATCAGAAAACATCTGTAAAGCAAGTAACAGCGCCTATACCTCTGCCATTTGGGCAGAAGTGCCCTGGACTTTCATTCTCTTTACTATGTTACCAGAAACCACCACAGCAAAACCACGTGAAGTGCCATCAGTAAATACTACACGGGCCTGAGGAATAGGAGTCATCTGTACTATCTTGGGAAATATAACAGAATGCAATTAAAAAAATGACACACATCATTGGAGGGGTAGTGAGTATCAAACCGACCCTGCATGGAGCATGTCAATATGGTCCAATCATTGTCATTAGCTTGCAACCATGCTATTTGAGACTGGGTGTATGGGGTCACCACAATATCTGGCTCCTTACCAAAAGTTTGAACACTGATCTTGATTCCCTTAAATATAATCTGAGCAACAGCCTGTGGATAAGGAGTAATGGTTTTTGCTGGAGAAGCTGGGGAACGTACCCATAGAATAGGACCTGTTTGCCAAAACACTCCAGAAACAATCACTGAAGTCAATCACAATTAAATGCCAATGTTTAGGAATTGCCACAGCGGCAGGCAAGCCAGGTTGTGTTGCTCCCATGAAAAGCATGGTTTTATTTACAGCTCTAAGATCCTGTAATAGCCTCCATTTTCCTAACTTCTTTTTAATAACAAATATAGGTGAGTTCCAAGCTGAAGTGGAAGGAATTACATGACTAGCATCTAACTGTTCCTTAACTAATGTGTTCACAGCCTCCAGTTTTTCTTTAGTAAAGCCACTGTTCCACCCATACAGGGTCATCACTTTTCCAAGTGATTTTTATTGGTTGGATAATCGAAGGCTGCTGCGCAGTGGCCCCTATGGAAAAGACCCTAATCCTCTTGTATACCCAGGACCTCTAGTGACACAGTTTTTGTCTGCCACAGGGAGTGGGTCTCCTTGAAACATTTTCCCTAAGCCTCTGTCCGGGCAGTAGCCCTGACTTTTTAGCATCTGTTGCACAGGCTGTGTAGTAAGCATTGCTCCCATACCATCTATGTTAGGTAGCACAACGGGTTGAAAAGTTCCTGTATGACCTTCCTCATCCTTCCAATTTAAAAGTAGCCTGCTCTGCAATGGCGTCTGAGCTGTGCTGATACCTTGTAGGTTAGAGATGGAATTCTTAAGGGGCCAATTGGGATCTCAGGATTCTTGTGAAATTATAGATATATCCAGCACCAGAATCCAATTATCTTTCAATCTCAATCCCATATAATTTTATTTTTAATTTAGGCTGTTTATTATTGATAACTGTTTGTCAAAACATCTTTTCTCCTGTACTTTCAAAACCTCCAGTTCAACATGTAGGTGCCATTTTGCATTTAAAATATGAAAGCAATAATAATTGAGCAATTTTATCACCAGCTTCTGTTTCCATGGTCCTTTTTACATATGTCAATTATAAAAGCATTAAATACAATCTCTATAGGATTTGAAGAGGTAACTTTAGGCAATACTCTGGAGTATTTTTATAAAATCTTAAAAAGAGGATTTTTTTTAAAATATAGATTTCAAATAACACATTAGCACAAATAGCCAATTATTAACAATGTGGACCAAACAATTTACCTGTATTTTATTTACTAGAAAAATAATTTTGTGACCTCTTTATCAGTAAGAGATTATTATTTATGGGTTTATCTTAGCAACATTGTTTAATAAACTAACAACCCAATCCATTTCAGGTATTATATTTCTATAAAATTAAACCAAGAATTTCTAGAAAGCAACTTAAATTGCAGAGCCAAATTTTCAGTAATGATCAACAGACAAGAGCACACCTAATATATAGTTCAAAATTATTTATCTTGTTCCTTTAGTTTATCTACCATGAGAATCAAACATTCATCCAAACATTTATTAAGACAATCAAAAGAACAAAACATCCTTTATTCAAACAGCATTGACTTAGCATTCTATGTCTTGACTGAAACCATTTTTTACCAGAAGTTAGGCCCATTTAAACTTTTAGGGCTAGTCCCTCTCCTGGCCTCTGCTTGCTTGTCTGCCCGCGAGTCTGTTCCCCTCATCAGCCTCGTGGCTATGCCTCCCGCCTGCGTGTACCTGTCCACCCGCTGTTCCGGGCAGCACGTCTTTGACCACAGCCATGTTGGACATGCGCGACACACACACACACACACACACACACACACACACACACACACACACACACGCATTCCTGTTTAAACCTTTAGCGCTAGTCCCTTCCCGGGCCTCTGCTCACTTGGAGCGAGCTGAGGCTGCGGCTTAGCTTTGGCTTTGCCCAGTGCTCAGGCTCTAGTGCCCGTGCCTGGGCTCCAGTGCTGGTGCCCGGCCGGCCACGCTCCATCGCAGCTCCAACTCCCACCAGCGCTATCTCTTGCATGTCTTTGTCCATCGCTGCCGCCACTGGGTGCGCACCCCACACACACAAACTCACGTTTAAACTTCCTACTCCCATGAAGGGACTACACCCCGCACACACAAACTCTCATAAACTTCCTAGTCCATGAAGGGACTACCTAATGAGTTATTCCCACCATAAGGGAAAAACAGAAAAACATTTCCCACGAAGGGATCCTAAATATTGAATTATTCCCATTCTGAGGGAAAATTAAAAAACATTTGAACCAAAGTAAGCAAACAGACAGCAAAACTTCTAACCTCTGGGCTCGCTTGCTGTTCAGCCAGCAGCAATGAGGCCTACCTGCCGACTCTTTGTAATTTAGATGCTGCACTGCAGAAAGAGCTCAGAGTTTCAGCTATCCTGAAAATTCTACAATTGGAAAAAGCCTTTTCTTCCTCCATTACCACTGGGAAGAGACTTCTTTCTTTCCTTTATCCTTCCTCTACAGGGCCCCAATCTTTAGGCCTAGTTTCAAAAATTTTTCCCCTTTTTACCGGGAAAATCCTTTTTTCTTGATTAAAATTTTTTCTCCCTTTTCTAATGGGAAATTTCCTTTCCTTCCCTCTTCTCTTTTGGGAAGATTTCCTTCTTTATTTAAAATCTTTAGCTGTCTTGCCCTTTCTTAACTTCGGTGGCTTCCTGCTTCAGCAGTCCAATCAACTGACTGTGAGCTAGCTGCACCCATTTCAATACAATTCACCCATACCTTTTTTCTTTAAAGTGCTGGCCAGCCTTACCTTTCGGGTGTCCATCAGCTCGTCCCTTCTTTCTCGGATCTCGGTAGGAACCTCCATTTGTAGGGATAGCGCCCGCACTACCACCAACCGTTCACCATGTCCGAGCGAGGGGCTGTGGATTAAAAAATAAGGGACAAGAGACAGCGAGTCATTCGCCACGGCTGAAATGCCGAGTGCCAGCCGAATGCCTTTTATTGAAAGAGGGAGGAAACCTTAAATACAGGCTTACAGCACGATGGCGGATGCCCGGAGGGCAGAAGTTTGCCACTGAATGTTCTACATTCTTGCATCTAAGCTGTTTACACCAAATGCAGGATACAGGAACAAAGAACCTCCGGTAGAACGTTAGGTGAGAAGGAAACCGGCAGGGAATCTGAATAGGGAGGACATCTGGTCAAGGTCGGCAAGCAAGGCGGCTGCCACTCACAATGGGGGGCCAGGGCCCACACCACATAAAGATGGATATTACACAGAGAATCTGGATTGTGTTTGATATTTTTAACTGCAGAAAGACATTTGATTGTAAAGGCTGCTAAATTAAGCATATATATATGGTATCTTGACTTCAAAATTTGAATCTAAGAATGTGTTGCTTTGGAAAGAAGGCTCTGCTTTTGTTTCCACAGGAAGCAAGAAGCTATGGATTTGTTCCAGATTAATATACATCAGGCTTGACCAGGCAAGACCCCCTGAAAGGTCTCCAATGACACCATGGCCCAGATTATGCAACATCCAAAATTAATTTCAAGGCAACTAGCTCAGAGAATATAGCATCACAGACTACTCTAGTCAGGACTTGACCACAATCCTAAACTTTTCTTTGTATCCCCATAAGATTACAAGCATCCTCTATCAGTAGGAAGTAGCCTAGAAAACTATACCCGCATTCCTCAAAAATGGATTATGGATGTTTGTCTTTGTTTAGGTTATTGGTTACAAATTGTTATTGGTCATAGTCAATATATTGTTTAAAAAAAAGAAAGGGGAATATGATATGGAAATATAGCATGTAGATATGATAGGGTAAACAGGTGGATTGTTGAACCTACTTTTAGAGAACAACTTGCTTAAAATATTTTACATTGCTATGGATTATAGTTTATTGATACAAATTTAAAGTTAATTTTGTTATATTGTATGTATATTTCTACTCTTGTTTAAGGTGTTTTTTTTTTGTGCAGCTCATTTAAATTGCAATGGATAATTAAGAAATACAGATTAATAATTAGTCTTCTATGATAGTCAAATTTATAGTCATGTTAAGTTTTTTAGGTATACATAGATATAATTCAATTAGGTAGGTAATCTTCAAACACTTCAAAGACCTACAGAATATGGCATTTAAAATGTTTTAAAAACTTAGACCTTCTGGACAGTGAGACACATCTGCTCCTGGCAGCACCAATTTACTTCAAAGAGAAAGATGGGCGTTGAAGGCACTCCATAGGGAGTTTATCTTCTTGGCAAAAATAGCCATTTGGGCAAGAAACTGTTCTTGCCTGGCCTGCTTGACAAAATCTTGTATCAACTGGACATGCAGGACCAACAGGAAGGTGACCACTGAACTTTGCAAGGCAAGATGGCCCTTCAGGTTCCTGCTTCACAGAAGACACTGCCAAACATTCTACAGGACAGAGGAAGAAGCGACTGAGAGACTCTAGGTCTGTGGGCTGATGATGGATGCCCCAACATTGCAAAAGAACTTTGGGTGACTGTCCAGGCAGGCAGCTGTCTCTATCATTCTAGATTTTTGAAAGTTGCTTACAATGCACTTCTTGTTTACTTAGGTAATATTATATCCTGAGGTCTTTGATGTAGTTGAAGACTATATAGTTATAATTATGGTTTTCCTTGGTTATGATAAGAGATAAGGTAGATATGAAACCTTAGACTCACAAATATAGGATAGATAAGATATCTTCTTTAATTTTGCCAAATACTAATAGACTATATATTATAACTATAATTCTTGCTTGATAACTGTTTTGTTATATATAATTTTACCATGTTAAAGTTAAAACTTTCCTTTTTAATTAAACAGAAAAGGGGAAATGCTGTGGAATAATGCTTTTGTACACTGGTTTAATAAAACACTGATTGGCCAGTAGCCAGGCAGGAAGTATAGGTGAGATAATCAGACAAGGAGAATTCTGGGAAGAGAAGGCTGAGTCAGGAGAGGCCAGCCTGCCATCCAGGGAGCAGAATGTAATGGCACACAGGTAAAGCCACAGAGCACGTGGCAACATATAGATTAACAGAAATGGGCTGAGTTTAAATGTAAGAGCTAGTCAGTGGTGGGCCTGAGCTAATGGCCAAGCAGTTTTAATTAATATAAGTCTCTGTGTGTTCACTTGGGTCTGAGTGGCTGTGGACTGGGCAGGACAGGAAATCTTTAGCTACAATACTGTATGATCCAAATCATATGAAATTCTGGACAAGACAGAAGTATGGAAAATGTAAAAGGTCAGTGATTGTCAAGGTCTTAGGATAGCCTGTGTGACATACACAGGTAGAATACAAGGGACTTTTAGATAGTAATGAAACTACCCTGGATACCTGCAATTACACATTTTGATATAGATATGCCATCATGCATTTATCAAGTCCTTAGAATTGTATAAGCCCAATAATTAAAGTTAATGTAAGCAATTAGTTTTAGCTATTAATAATGCAAAACTATTTGCTGTGAATTGTATAAAATGGACAGCATTAAATCAAGATGATAATTATTGGTGGAACTTGAAAGAATTAAGAATAGTTGGAACTCTGTTCTATTCCTCAGTTTCTTTTTGCAGCTCTAGTAATTGAACTCATGACCTTGTCCATTCCAAAAAAAAAAAAATGTTGTACCACTGAGCTATGCCCTCAGCCCCACTCAACTGCTTTTACAAACGAAATGTTGTTCTAGAAAACGAAGCCTTCTAAAGTTGTGTGACATCTCTAAATAATCATCACTAGATTAAAGGAAGAGGACATGGAGAAATCAAGCTATTACTAACCTGGAAGCTTCATTCCTATTGGCTAACCTTCATAGTGCTGAGACTCTATTCACACTACCTGGGCAGAAAAGTCATCATCAATCTTACTCAGTTGTACAACATGTGAGTTATTAATAATGGCTATCTTTGCAAAATATGCTCATCGGTGCAATAGTGATACAAATGTTATGATGTAAACTAGCCATTTTCTGATTGGATTTAACGTCCTTGCCATAAGTGGGACCCCATGATCAATACTATTACCTGGGGGAAAAAACCTGTGATTGCTCTGTCATAGGCCCTAGGTAAGAACTTAGTTCTTTTATTCTGCTAAATGAATAATAATAACCTGCCCCTAAGTTCTTACACTTATACTAATAGATTTGGGCATCTATCAACTCTCATCAGAGAAGGTTCTTTTTGCAGTAGATGGTGATTAATACAGAAACTCTTAACTGTTAATGCAGAGAAGAAAAAACCATGGGCTGCTCAGCTCTAAATGTGACATCTATAACACACCTCATTTCCCCAAGGCCCAGGGAGTGGAAAGATTGTAAGAGTGAAAGGAAGTGAGTGTCTCTAGTGGAACATGTATTTGCTGGACATGACAGCACAGTTGCGCACATGAAGTCCCAACAGCTGTGAGAATGTACAAGCCTTGCACAAAATCGAGCCAACCCAAATCCCAATGTGGATGAGAGAGGGGCTCATGAATTCCCACCTCAGTTTGAGAAGCTATTGACAACACACAGCTGCTGGGAGAGTTAGTTTTCTTTAAGGATGCAGCATAAGAGAGGCTACCCATGCTCCAGTAGATGGCACTGCACCCGTGGACATACTGGTATCACTGAGTGGACTCCATGGGTATTAAACTTTTTAAAAAAGAGAAAAAAATCACATGAAGTTGGGAAGGAAAAATGTGGGTAATAAGGGAGGAATGGGAGGGATGAGAGTGTAATGGATCTAGAAACATTATATGCATACATTACTATTAAATAAAATATTTAATTAATAAATAAAAGAAAGAAACCTATGGCAAATAAAAAAAGGTTGCCATATAATCAATATAATGGGAGGCTTAAAATAAAGCCAAATGCTTGTAAATAAAAAATAAAATAAAAGCAGCGTCAAAGTAAAAACTAATTACACTTTCTAGAGCAGATAAAATAGAAAAGATTGGCATCCATTACTGTTGGCAAGTGTGTGAAACAACTATAACATTTGTACATGAAGGGTGTACACAAAACAGTACTACTGCTTTAAGAAACAGTTCAGCAGATTCCCACAAAGTTAAACATAGTCTCAACACAGAATCCAACAATTCCACTACTATGTATTTACTGTAGAGAAAGGAAAATCTGTGCTCACAAAATACTTATGTAATAATGTTAATAGCATCTTTGATGTGTACTAGCCCCATATGTGAAAATTAACCACTGTCTGTGAAAAGGGATTTAAATAAGCAAACTATAGTGTATTCGTATAGCAGAATATTACTTAGCAATACAGGAAATAAGCTGGTGCTACATATAACAATGTAAGCAACTGCACTTATTAGATGTGACTGGGAAGAGAATTTAAACTGAGGAATTGCACATAGATCAGATTGGCCTACAGGCACATCTGTGGGAGAGATTATCTTGATTGTTAATTGATGTAGGAAGATAAAGCTCATTGTAAGTGGCACCATTCCCTGGTTTCAGGCTCTGGGTTGTGTTAGAATACACAGGGCTAGCTAAACATTAAGCAGCAAGCAAACAAGAATCATATGTCCATTCTCTATCTACTCTTAACTGTGAATGTGATGTTTAAAGTTCCTACCCTGACCTCTCACAATAATGGACTGTAACCTGGAATTGTAAGCTGAGTAATCCCCTTTCTCATCAAAGTTGCTTTTTCTTGGGGGTACTTATGACAGTCACAGAAATAAAACTAGAACAGTAAATTAAAATATATTAATTTGAACCTCATCAACTCCTACTCTATGTCCACTAGGAAGGGAGTCATGACAAGGCTTTTGGGAATCGGTGGATACAAAACATTTTACTCTGAACAGATGACTTGGACAACTGTTTCTCACATACACTCACAGCTTTGTGGAAGAAGATGCCACATGCCATGTAGGGCCACGTGGGACTTGAACTTTAGGACTGACAAAGGCTGTTATAGGGAAATCTCTGGTGAAAGATGGATGAAGTGATTCCTACTTTCCACAGGAGGCTGATTTTGATTAGCTTCACAGACCATGGAGAATGTGAAACCTGTCCAGTGAAGACTAGATTGAACACCACGTGATTCAGCCAATAGGGAGCCTAGCCTGGAAGGACCATTTTCCGGCTTTCATGGAGCATTCCTGGAATGAGTATGAAAACTCATCACTAAAACTTGGGGCTCTGTGAGACTCGAAAATACAAAGGTAGCATAAGGCATGTCAAGATTTGCAATAAAGAATTTAGACGTGAAAGGATTTGTCCATGAAATATTGAATACAGTTAAATTTAATTTAAGATTCGATTAAACTGTGGGAACTCTCTGGGTGGATTGTATTATTTCTCAACCTGAAGGTGGGCTTTTGAAACTGTACGCATGTGTGAAAACTTATATAACTGTATACTTCAAATACAATTATCTTACTTCATGTGAATTGTAATAAAACATGAATATACATATAGAGGGCAGGTAAAGTAGTGGTGGAGATAAAGACAAGATGAGATGAGATGGGATAGGATGGGGACAGGGACAGGGGATAGGATGGTATCAGAGGAAACGAGATGAGATGAGATTGTAAATCTTTTTGCAGGAGTGAAGATCATGAAAAAGAGACACTTGTGCCCCTCCCTTCAGCTATTAGACTAGAGAGACAATAGACCTCAAGGAATTAGAACTTCCTTAGGAGCCTCCCAATATGAAAGAAAAGGTCTGGCTTCTGAGGCCCAGCACAGGGCCTACTTGTCTTGCCAGAAAATGATTTGACATAGGGCTGACAACTTCATGTAGATGATGATGTATTGATTATGGATCAACGATGAGGAAGATCAAATCCTGACCAGGAATGCTTAGTTATGCATTGTCTTACATCCTATATAAAGCTGAACCTCACGCTAGTGGCCCAGAGATGGATCTGGGAGAAATAAGGCATCACTGGGACCACTTGTTTTGTTCTTCTTGTCATTGTGACCACATTGAATAAATCTTCTTTCCTTGTTTTTCACCATTACTTATATTAGATACATTTCTGTGACTATAAGAAAACACTGTGACCAAAAGCAATTTATGGGAGAAAGAGTTTATTTCAGATTAGGGTTCTAGGGGGATAAGGGTCCATCATGGCAGAAGCATGGCAGGAAGGGACAGACATGCTGACAGGAGCAAGAAACTCATAGCTCACATCTCCATTAACAGGCAGGAAAGAGAAAAAACTAGAAGTAGGTTGATGTTATAAAGTTTCCAAGCCTACTCTAATGATGAACTTCCTCCAATGAGGCTGCACTTCCTCATAACCTCTCTAAACAGTACCAGGAATTGGGGACCAAGCTTTCAATTATTTGAGCCTGTGAGGACACTTAAGTAAACTTCCATATTTGTATCTTTACACGGTCTAACCCCTAGAAAATCTGGAGGTCTATACAAACAGGCAGTGACGAGGCGGTCATGTGGATGGGTTTACAACCAATGAGAAGGCAGAACAGAAAGTCTATATAAAGACAAACACACAGGAAGTAGGTCTCTCTTGGCTGAAGAGGCTAGCTGCAGCAGACGGGAAAGGCTCTTAGCTCTGATCTCTTGGCTTTCTTCTTTGCATTGGTTCTGTGTTTCTTATTTAATAAGATGGTTGGTTACATCTACAGGCCCAGGCTCCAAATGTAATGTAACAACTCTGGGGATAGTAAGATAAAATTAGTGGAAAGGGGGAAATTGCAGACTCAAATGCTGTTAAACTTTTTTTTAAGATTTACTTATTTATTATGTATACAGTGTTCTGCCTCCATGCCAGAAGAGGGTGCCAGATCTCACTACAGATGGTTGTGAGCCACCATGTGGTTGCCGGGAATTGAACTCAGAACCTCTGAAAGAACAGTGCTCTTAACTGCTGAGCCATCTCTCCAGCCCCCGCTGTTAAACTTTTAATTTCTGCTTTGCAAATTGATTAAAAGAATGTGATGTGAAAAAAATAAGGAAGTGACGTCATGAGATAGTTCCCTATATGATAGAACAAAATAGGATATATGTATGTTTATTGGAATGTCATACTAAAGTAAAAAAAAATGCTCAGGATACAAAATGAAAAATAGATGTAGCCCAAGGCAAAAATATACAAAAGAATATAAAATAATGGTTGCAGCTATTGATTTTAGACAAGAGTAAGGGAAGTTCATAGTTGAAATAAGCATTAGTTGATATGGATACAGTGTTGCTAAGTAGCTAGCAGTAGTGATAAATCTAAAAATTCTCCATTTTGTGGGAATTTTGAAGACAGAAGAATGTAAAAAATATTTAATGGATGAGTAAAAAAATAATGTTCTTCTCACAGCATTAAAGCTTACTTTAAATATGATTTATTTATTTTAATATCAATTTATTGTAGGGCAACACTTTCTGCAGTAATGATTTTAGGTAGGGGCATGGAAGAAAGTACAATTAAGTAAAGTTTGAGACTTTCCCACCTAAGTGTGCTCAAAGGACAAAGTACTTAGCAAGTGTTATTTTGAATCTAAAATGTCCCCAACATACTCATATGTTGAACAGTTGTTCCCAGATGGTGGCACTATTTTAGGAGGCTACTGGATATTTAGAAGGTGGAACCTTGCTGGTAGATTTAGTAACTAGGGGAAAGCCTTTCAAAGTTTTCGGCCAGCCCCTCATTCTTGCCCCTGTGAAAGAAGACGACACCACACTCTTCTGCCACGATGACCATTGTGGACACTGCTGTCAGGGACCTCCTTGCTGTGATGGTCTGAAATACCCTGAGACTGTGAAGTGAAGTACAATTTTCCATTCTTAAGTTGTTTCTGTCAGATATCTTTGAAGCAGGATAGAAACACTGGGAAACGGAAGGGAACATGAAAAGGGAAAGGAGTGCTTAACCCTGGAAGAGTGGCGCCTATTGCCAGCTGAGTGTCAACAGTTCCACCATCATTGACAACACTTGCTGGAAGGTTGCCTATGGAGAGACAATATTCCTTTTATCTGAAAGTATTTTAGGAACTGGAAAGATGGCTGAGAAGAGCACATGCCTCTCTTGCAGAGGTCCCTGCTTTTGTTCCCAACACCCACAGGTGGTGCACAGACATCTGTAATTCTAGTTCTAGAGTATTTGATGCCCTCTTGCGGCCTTCACAGGCATTGCACATACATGGTCCATAGACATACATGCAGGTGAAAGGCCCATATGTATTATGTTAGCTGCTGTTGTATTGCTGTGAAGAGATATCATGACCAAGACAACTCTTATAAAAGTAAGCATTTAATCAGGGCCTTGATTATAGTTTCTGAGGGTGAGTCCGTGATCACCGTGGTGGGAAACACGGCAGCACATAGGCACACATATGCTAGAGAAGTAGCTGAGAGCTACACCCTGATCCACTGGCAGCAGACAAGGAGAGGGGAAGAGACCTTGGGGTGAATATGGGCTTTCTAAAGCTCCAAGCCCACTCCCAGTAACACGTATCCTCCAACAAGGCCACACTTCCTTCAACAAAGCCATACCCTCCTAGTCATTCCCAGACAGCACACTAATGGGGACCACCGTGCAAATACATGAGCCTATGGGTGTGAATCTTACTCAAACCACTACATACCACTAACTGCCTCCCACCCCCACCCAAGGAATTTGATCTAGAAAAAAATGGTTGAATTCTTGAAGCTGGGCTTGCTGGACCATCTGAGTAGGAGCATAGACAGGGGTGCTAAGGGAAACGTGGACAGTGACAGCACAGCACAAGAAGTTTCAGAGAGGAAAAATATTGATGAGTGGCCTAGAGACTATTCTTGTGATATTTTGATAAAGAATGTGGCTGCTATTTGCCCTTGTCCTCAGCCAGAGGCTAAATTGAAGAACTTTGGATTCATGGAATTAGCAGGGGAGATTTCAAGGCAGCCTAATATCGAGTACCATCATGTAGTTAGTAGAAATCACTCTGATGCAGATCTACAATGCAAGTGGGACGAGGAGAAACACAAAATGTGCAGTGTGAAGAGAAAAAGGACACCGGGAAGAGTGATGCTCGAGCTAAATCCTGTGCTCAAGGAGATCAAAAGTTTAAAGAAATGCTTGATCCTAAATGGAATAAAAGGAGTGGCAAGGTCATACACAGCTAAATTTCCAACTTGTATAAAAGAATTGAAGGAACGCTTCAGGGGTGGTGGAAATGTTCATGCTCAACAAGGCAAAGTTTAGGTAAATACAAGTAATCCAGGGGCTCAAGGTTCAGTCCTAGGTTGCAGCGGAATTTTCCAGCTTTGGGGCCACTTAGTTCTGACTTTAGAGTCAAGAATAAAGAAAGAGGTTGTGCAATCTCCCTCCATGTCTAAGGAAAGCTGCTGAGGCTCAAAGAGGCCAATGCATGAAGCTGCAAAGTTGAAGCTTTCCAAGACTCTAAGATGTTGGAAATGCCAGAATGCTGGGATACCTGTCATGTAAAGTAGTACAGTTGATGTGGAACCAGCTCAGGAAAGAGAAATGTGCTCCAATAGATAGGAGTTGGAGGTCTGAAGAGCACTTTGACATCAGACATGAAAATACAGAATTTGTAATTTTCCCTGATGATTTTCAGTATTGCTTTGGTCCAATATTTCCTCACTATGTGCCCTTTCCTACCTTTGGGAATGGTAATGTATATTCTGTGCTATTGTATGTTGGAAATAAGTGATCTGGTTTTTTATTTTAATTTTACAGGGGATTACAGTTACAAGATTTCCATGAGTCTCAGAATAGACTTCGGATGTTTAAACAGTGCTGAGTCTGAGAAAGACTTTGGGGACCTTTGCACTGGAACTGAGCACATTTTGTATTAAGACACAGCAACAGGCCTAATGAGGCCAGGAAGTGGAATGTGATTATTTGAGTTAGATTGACACACACATACCCCACCATGGGCTCTTGTATTTGCAAGCTTGGTCTCCAGTTGATAAGCTGTCTGGGAAGGATTAGGAGGTATGTCTCTGTTGAAGAAAGTGTAGCCTTATGGGAGGAGATGCGTCACTGGAAGTTGGCTTGGAGGTTTCCAACACCCACACCCAACCCAGAGTCTCTGCCTGCTTCCAGTGGATTGGGATATAGCTCTCAGCTACCTTTCCAGCACCATACTTGCCTATATGCTGCCTTGCTCCCAACCATGATGACAGTGGACTAAACCTCTGAAACTGGAAGCAAGTCCCAATCAATTGCTTTCTTTTACAAGACTTGCTATGGTCACAATGTCTCTTCACAGTGACAGAACAATAACTAAGACACATATAAAATAAAAACAAATAAAACTTTTTAAAGAAACCTATTTTAAATAACCATGTTAAAACACCAATATACTATGCTTAAGACCTAAGTGATATATGGTCTTCCTTCTTTCCCAGCCGTAAACCTACAATTTTCTAGGAATCTCATTAAGAAATCTCATTTGCAATAAAGGACATGCCTTTACTTCACACCTTTGTACAACCCTTGTGACCCATGGTTTATCTGATTACAAAACAATCCAAGATACAGAACCCTGAAGACACCTTGTAATTTCATTTATTGAAAAATGAAGGAAAATAGAGAGTGAGAGTCTGCCTGCCAGAGGCCACTGTGGGGCAAGAGAACCCCAATAAAGTCACTGTCACCATGTCTGACCAGGAGGTAAAACCTTCAACTGAGGACTTAGGGGGACAAGAAGGAAGGGGAATACATTAAACTCAAAGTTATTGGGGTGAAAATGACATCACATCTCAAGAAACTCAGACTCACAGTGTCAAGGCAAGGAGTTCCACTGAATTCACTCAGATTTCTCTTTGACAGAGAGAGAATTATTGATTAGCATACTCCAAAACAACTGGGGATGGAAGAACTGGGACTGGGGCTGAAGTTCATCAAGAACAAACAGGGGAGGAGGGAACGTCATTGGACAGTTTAGACAATTCTCTTTATTTTTTTTCCTTTTCTCTCAATCCTTTTTTGTTTTTAAAAATGGTTCTTTTGCAATGTGGTATTCGAAATGAAAACTGAATCCTGACACTCCAGCTCTTTAGAACATCTGCTAATCTGAATTCTAGTGTTCAATATTCATTAATGGTTGTTTTTGTTGTGCTGGTTTTTGGTGATCAAACCTCGGCTCCCTTAATATCTCCCTTCTCCCTTTAGAAAAAAAAATGTTGTGCGTGCACAGAGAGGCCACCCTTTTCAGGACAATTCATTTCCAGGTTTGTGATGATTAAAAAAAAAAAAAAAAAAAAAAAAAACGGCCAGTGGGAGCTTTCCCATGACCTCCCAATTGGCCCTGAAGTTCCAGCATGCAGTTGCTTCACTCCTGGACTGTGATTTTCAGTGGGAGAGGGAAGTCTTTCAGAGAACTAAACTGTGGGAAAATGACCTTTCCTCAACTTGAAGCTCCTTGTAAAATCTGAGGGTCTGGACCAAAAGAAGAGTATAGTGTTTGTAGTCAAGATGACGGATACGGTGAAAGTAACAACTCCAAAGATGGCTTCACTGGAGAGAGAGAAAAAAAGAGTAAAACAAGCTGTCTGAAGGGTCCAGGAAAGTCTAATTTTCATCAGCAGTTAGTAAAGCAGTTACTCATGCAGAAATGTATGAAACAGACACTGCTCCTTTTGATCCTGTTTGTACTTTTTGGCCCAGGACATGAGTTTTTAGAGACATCGTCTGTACCAACTTCATTAAAAATAAACATTTTTAAAAACCATAAAAAGGAAGGAAAATGGAAAAAAGAGGGGGAAAACTCTCTTAGCAACGCTTTGAAATGTAATTTGACAGCCTCTAAAATTGCATATTTTGTTACTGCTAAGATAGTTAAGACTCTTCCTTAAATAGTCAAGATGTACACTTGGGTGCCTCTTATTCTTTCCAGGAACACTCTTTCTTACTAACTCCTGTGCTTCTGTCTATTTCAAAAACCTCTTCTTAATAAACTCCAGCTTTAGTGCAGGGGACATGGTTGAGTCAGCAAAATGCTTGCCACACAGGCATGAGGACCTGAGTTCAGATCTCCAGCACACATGCAGACAGAGCTGGGGATCACAAATTTGGAACCCCAGTTCTGGAGAAGGACCTCAGGGAGTTACTGACTAATCAGTGTAGCTGAATCCGTAACCCCAGACTCAGAGGAAGATCAATCTAAAAAAAAAAAAAAAGGTTGCTGAACCAGGCATGGTGATGCATATCTTTAATCCTAGCAGTTGGGAGGCACATCTCTGTCAATTTCAGGCCAGCAACCTTGCCTACCTAGCAAGTATCATGACATGCAGGGGCTTCATAATAAGAGCATATTTCAAAATTAATTAATTAATTAATTAGGTAGGTAGAGAAGTGATTGCAGAAGACACCGGATGTTAACTTATGATATCTACACACTCATGCACATGCCAATGTACCCCCACACCCCCTACACATAGACATTCACCCACAAAACTCCAACTCCAGTTCATATTGGCTCATTTTTTCCTTTGATGAAGTCAATAATCCTATTTACAGCTGTGTTAATGTCGCTGTAAAGAAGGTCTCAGATTGCTTCAGGGAGCAGTGGGACTGTGCCTCTCGCCCATGTAATAGAAAATAACTCAAAGAGCAAGTCAAGGGCACACCCAAGAAAATGGCTGTAATGACTAACCATGGAGATTTCAGCCAGATAAAATGCTCACATAGAGAGGTTATTTAAATGAGTTACCTAAGAAAATGCTTTTGGGAGGGGAAAAAACATAGTTTTCAAGTTGTATAACTTCCCCATGCTCTATTTAGAAAAAGTAAGGTATACAAAATTCAATTTTAAATGCCTTATATCCCTATCTCCCCCTTCACCTCTCTCGCCCTCTACTGTTCAGGCCTAACTACTGCTAACAGCTTAGCATGTATATTAGCACATCAAAAATGTAGTGACATACTCAAACTAATTGTTAGATTCTCTGAGACTTTGAAACTCCTCCTTGAGAAAAGTCGAACTGAAAAAGTGCCCTATCCCTATCTTCTACCTATGTAATGATCCAAAATGTCTTTTGAGCGTTATATCTATTGTAAGTTACCTGGCTAGGCATTATGTAGTTTGCCCGATTTCCCTAGGAGATAATTAGTAGAATCAGGGTTTGTACTCAGGTACCTTTGACTTCAAACCCCCCAGCATCGTGATCCTGGTCCTGCTCCTTGCAGGCAGGGAGTGGGGGAGGGGGACACACTGAGCCTGGAGTCAGGAAGGGAGTGAAGCAATCTCACAGGGGGGGTTCCCCACAGTAGACTGCACTGTAGACTCACAACCAGCAAAGGGGCCTTGTGTTTGTCAGTAACAGATGGAGAGCAAATATGCCATTTGTGACGACATAGTGGGGAAGGGAGAGACGGACTAAAGCAAGCCCTTGCAAAATCTCCCTCAGCAAGGTTAATCATTATAGAGACACAAAACAAGTAAGTGATAGGAACAGGCAAAATCAACTTAGCTCTCGTGGGGGTGGGGCATTTCTTCCCTGATTCCGGGAAGTGTAGGATATCAGAGCGAAAACAGAGAGAAGAGATTAGTGTCCCCAGCATGCAGAGCTGGCTGGGAATGGCAATGCCAGCTTTATTGTTCTCGTAGCTCTTTCGTTTAAAGTAATTCAAATTTCTAAAGGTCGTCTAATAAAAAACTCAGAGCCTGATATTGGTGTAAAGGCTGAAAGATCAGAGAGACAAAGGAACAAGCTGACTCTTGCCTCTAGGACTCCTCAGCCTGAAAAAGTCTCAGCCCATAGACCTCTAGCTGAACGAGCTTCCTCAGCCTAAAAGGCTTCAGATCCTGTCTCCTCACGTCTTATATATATCTTTCTCTGCCCAGCCATTAAAGGCATGTGTCCTTCCCAGTACTGGGATTAAAGATGTGTGCCACCACTGCCTGGCATCTATATTTAATCTTGTGGCCACCACTGCCTGGCATCTATATTTAATCTTGTGGCTTGTTCTGTTCTCTGATCTTCAGGGAAAGTTTATTAGAGTATACAATATATCACCACAATTTAATTTTTTGTATTGAGAATTTTTTCAATAAATTTAATGTGCTTTGATCAAATCTATTCCCATTCCTCCCTCTCCAACTTCTCCCCTAGTCCCCACATCACTATTCCTTCCAAATTTCATGTGCTTTTTTTTAAGCTCACTGGGTACACTTAGTACTGTCTGTGTAGACTTGAGTGTAAAACCATCTACTAGAGCATGGGGAGTCTTCCAAGAGCCACATCCCTATAGAAAACAGTCTTCCTCTCCAAGTAGCTACCAGTTTCTAATAGCTTCTTGTCACAGCACTGCACTTACTTAGGTCACTCTTTTGTGCCACACTTAGAGTGTCCAATCCATATGGAGTCGTGTTTTGTTCTGTCTTGTAAAAACATGCCCTTCTGGGCTTTCCACTGGTGTGTGTCAAGCGCAAGAGTCAATGAGTGTGTCATCAGAGGATTTGTAAGCCTTTCCTCTGGATGGAGATGTTAGGATTCTAGTATCATATTGCAACTTCCTAACTGGCTTCTGGGAAACCGGTGATTCCTTCTCAAAACCCAGTAAAGCTTTCTGACTACATCTGTTTATTGCTTTCTGTTTACCTTGTGGCTGACTTTCTGCTGCAACACTAAGTAACTTTGGAAAGAGGCCACTATTGCTGTCACTGCCCCTGTTACAATCATTTCCCAGGAGGCAGGTAAAATCCCAGTCCAGAGGAGACAGTAATAATTATACACCTAAATACCCATGTGCCTTTCAGTGAGTGCCTTAACCTTCTCTGACTCTTTCCTCATCTCCATGAGGGGGACAATATTGGTACATTTCTATCTCTGAGTAATGTTTTATCAACATTATCACTATTTCTATGGCTTAATAAATTAGCAGTTTGTTTCACTCTTGTGTATGAATCAAAAGCAGTTGTTTAATGACAGATGGATCATTTTGTTAGTTCCATGACAGGAGAGAAGATATTATAAAGAGAGATTCTTGTGCCTCTCTTTTTGGCTATCAGACGATTGAAACTATGAACCTTGAAGAATTAAAATTTCCCCAGGAATTCCATTCCAGGGGGACAGAAACAGCTGCCATTCTAGCTAGAGGAGGAATTTAACTTCCCAGAAAAGATTTCACACAACACTGACAACTTCAATTAACATATGTGTATTTCCTGGATTTTGTTTCATCCTTTTTTCTATAAAATTCTAACACTGCTATAGAAAAGGAGGAAATGTATTCAGAGTCTCTCTCTCTCCCAGCTTGGCTAAACTGTTGAAAAAAAAAAAGGATCCATTTTTCCTTTATTTTCTTCTCAATGTCATTTAAGATGTGAAGAGGCTTATGAATCTTTGTCACTTGGTGATTCGGGTGTCCAGGCTCCTTCCTGTCTCAGGACTGACTATTCTGTACCCTCTGGCTCTGGAATAGCCTATATCCAGCAGACTAAATGAGAAAAGCAATGATGGGAATTTCTGCCTCTTAATGTTCTTGACTCAGGTGTAATACAGATCTTTCCCAATATATTGCTATGAACAAGTCACAGCATCCATCTAGATTTAAGTCAGTCTGAGAAACACAAACCACGGATATGTCACTGTTTGTCAACAACAAATTTGTCCAATGGAAGTCTATCTTTTAAAACTGACATTCTGATTTTGTTGGCAGTATAAATATCTCAAAACTTAGCAACCTTTCGCTCTATTTACAGGCAAGTAGTTCTGTGCACCAGCAAGCACACCTAGCCCAATTGTTCTCTGCTTTCTTTCTCTAGTAACTCAGCCCATTCTGACTTTTCTGTGGGCATGTGTCAGGGTATGTGTGCATGTTTGTGTGTATGTATGTGTTTGCCTGTACATGTGCGCGTGGAGACCAAAGGTCAACCTTATTGGTTGAGACAAAGTCCCTCACTGAGCCCGGAGTTCCATGATTGGGTAGACAGACTGTCCAGAGAACCCCAGAAAGCCAAGTCTCTGTGCACTCCCCAAAGCTGAGATTGCAAGTGTATCCCTCCATACCAGGCTTTCATGTGGTTGCTAGGGACACAAGCTCCTGTTCGCAAAGCAAACACTTTACCCAGAGAGCCATCTCCTCAGCTCGGCTCTGCTTTGTAAATGTGTACTCATATCTTTTCAAATGTAAGCAGGTTTTCACCATCGTTATTTGCTCAACTATATTTTCTCCCTCTTGCCCTTTGGGGTCTCCTCTTATTAAAAATGTTGATCCACCCAATACTGTACTTTACCCACAAGACTACGTTCCATGATTTGCTCTGTCTTGTTCGGTTTTCTCAAGATCAGATTTATTTTCTAATTTGTCTTTAAAGTTTTTAAGTGATTTTAGTCTAAACTTCCCTGGGAAAGATTAACTCTCCCTATCTCAGTAGTCCTTAGTTGCCTATGGTTGTTTGTCTGGGCGTAAGGCCTGTGAGGTTAATCACTTACGTGTTAGCATGTCTAGTTATGCTGTCTGTGCTCAGATCTTGTTTAGGTAGCTGTTTTGTCAAGGTGTCATGGATAAAGCTTCCCTGTCATTTCTTTTTTTATATAATTTTTTTATTTTTTTTTATTTTATAACTTAATTTTACATATCAGCCACGGATTCCCTTGTCCTTCCCCCTCCCGCCCCCCCCTCCCCCGCCGCCCCCCGCCCCCCCTGCCTTCACCCCCATTCCCATCTCCTCCAGGGCAAAGACTCCCCTGGGGATTGAGTTCAACCTGGTAGATTCAGTCCAGGCAGGTCCAGTCCCCTCCGCCCAGGCTGAGCCAAACGTCCCTACATAAGCCCCAGGTTCCAAACAGCCAGGTAGAGCTCCAGGAGTCCAATTGGCGAGAAAGAGGAGGGTTTGTATGAGCGAGAATTGTTGAGACCAAGATTGGAAAAAGCACAGGGACAAATAGCCAAACTAATGGAAACACATGAACCTTGAACCAATAGCTAAGGAGCCCCCAACTGGATCAGGCCCCCATTGGATAAGTGAGACAGTTGTTTAGCTTGAACTGTTTGGGAGGCATCCAGGCAGTGGGACCGGGCCCTGTCATTTCTAAGAAACAATCTCATAGCACATTTCATAGCCCTCTGGATCTTAGAATTTTTCTGCTCCTTCTTCCACAATGTTCCCTGTCCGTGGGTGTAGGAGTTGTATTTTGTATATAGCTATTGGTTCTGAGAACCCCCTGATCAGTTGCTCTCTCTGTTTTGACCAAGATGTTTGATGGGAGATGGGAGGCACACCTATCCTTGAAGGATGCATATTTAGAATACAGTTAGGAATGATGCTGGTAAGGTGGCAATAGCAGGTTAGTCTGGTTAATTTTGGTGGGCAATTTTTAAATTTGTTTTAATTTTTAAAATAAAGTATATGAATTAGTTTATACACACATACACACACACATATATGTATATACATATATATGTATGAATTATGCTAGTTTATGAAAGCCATGGTAGTAGGTTCTCCTCTAAGATCTGTGATCTCACTGGCCCAATGTAGCCTAGTACCAGGTATGATTTCCCTCCTGTTGAGCAGGTCTTAAGTCCATTTAGACAGTTATTAGTTGCCACCAAGTTATGAGTGCCACTATTGCACCTTCTATCTTGCCATCTGATTATTACTGTAGTTTAAAGGTTTTACAGCCAGGTGGGACTCTCAGTTCCTTCCCTCCCTTGGCAGCTTACACAGCATCTTCAGCCACTATCTGAACAAGTTGTGTTGAGCATGAAAGAACCTTCCTTTGATCTTCGTTGAAGGATTGAGTCCATCATTTTAAATGACAGGTCTCAATGGACTTTTGTGGTTACGAACTCTTTAATTCTGAAGTTTTTGTGCCTGGGATAGATTTTTATATATGGTATAAGAGTCCTACTTCATTCTTTTGCATATAGATATCTAGTTGCCCCAACATCTCTCCTCTTAGACCATCATTTCTGTTTTAATGGTCATGAAGTCTCTGTTAAAAAAAATCAATCAATTCACCATAAAAGTACAAGCTATTTCTAGACTCTCATTTCTATTCCATTGATTGATCTGCGTGCTTATCAGTGCCAGTACCACACTGCTTTTTATTAAGACAGGTTTTTATAAGATTAGAAATAGAGATAGGTAAGCCTTGTAACATTCTTGTCTTTGTCTAGGAAGGATGTTAAAATCTTGCTAAGAATTGCAATGAGTATACAAATTGATAGAAATAATAATAATATCATCTTAACAATATAATTTTTCTAAAGAACCCAGGATAGCTTTTTATTTCAGGTCTGTTTTGATTTCTTCCAACAATGTTTCATAGTTTCAGTGTACAAGTCTTAAATTTCTTAGTAAAGTCTATTTCTAGGAATTTTCGTCTCTATTGTATGAGTGTAAATGGAATTTTCACATTTTCTTTGCAATTGTTCATTCCTGATGGATACCTACAGGACTTACTTTTATGTGTTGGCTTTTCATCCTAAAATACTACTGACTATATTAACTAGCTTTAGTGGTTCTCTTAGCAGTTCTGTATGTTATAAAGCATCTGAGAATGTCATCAGCAGCAGGTTAGTTTATTTTGTTGTTGTTCTTTATTTCTTCCTTCATCATCATTTGAAAGGCAGTTATATCAAGACTGAAGACTAATCTTCACTTCTCCACATTCCATTTACTTCCATGTCCTTTACTTCAAACTCTCCTGTATACTCCATCCCTCCCTTCATTCCTCCTCTTTCTCTCCCTCCCTTCCCATGGACAATTGAACTCTATTCTCTACAGGAATTTTGTTGGAGCTTGAAAGATGAGATTTGATCATTCATATCTTTTTTTCTTCCTAAAAATTTTTATTTAGATATTTTTCATAAAATGTATTTGATCACAATTTTTCCTTCCCCCGAACCATATATTTCTCTTTCATACCTTTGAAGTTATTCTTAATTTCTTTCTGTGGAATTGAGGTACTAGCTGATATTCTTTTACTTCATCCTGAAATTAATACTTCATTTAAGGCAACACTACTAATAACATATTCCTTTCAATTTTTTTCTGTCTAGGAATATCGTAATTTGTCTTTATTTCAATGGATAGTTTGCTGGATTTGAGAACTCTCTGTTGATATATTTTTGCTTTTCAGTATTGTAAATACACCTCCAAATTCTTTCAGCCTCAATGATTTTTGATGACAAGTAGGTTAGTACAAAGAAGATAGAACTGAGAAGTTGCTTCTCTACTTCTGTATTCAAGATCACCATTCCATTTTTCCTCTGAATGTTTGACTATAGCGTATCTCAGTATGGATCTCTTTCACTTCATTCTAATTTAAATTTATTAAGCTACACACACACACACACACACACACACACACACACACACACACACATCTTTCAAATTTTAGCTAGATTTCTCCATAATTACTTGTTCAAAGACCTTTTCTTCCTCCTTCCCTTAAAGGATTCCCATTATTTATATGTTGATCCAACCAGTACTGTACATCATTCCTTCTTTTATTTCACCATTCTGATTCTCAGATAATCTGTCTTCACTAGCCTTGCCAACTCTCTTCTGCGTATTCAAATCTGCTACTGAATCCAGTAAGGGACATGGATGGTTGTATTTTCAACTACAATGTTTGTAATTGGTTTGTTTTTATGCTTTAATTAATGATGTACCATTTCTTGGCTTCTTTTAAATCTGACAATGGCTCTTTGAGTATAAATTACTTATTTTAAAGACCTGGTCTATATGTATGTTCTACCAGGAAATTTTCTATTAATTTCTTTTTGCCCACAATATGTTGGCTATATTTTCACATTTCTTTACATGCTGTATAATTTCTTATCAAATGCTGAGACTTTTGAATTTTATGAATGGCAATTGTGGAAATCAGATCCTATCTCTTGGGTTTGGTTGTTATCTATATTTAGTATAATTGTAACTCCTGTTTATTTAGTTATTACTTTTCTAATTTTTGTGATAAAACACCCAACAGAAACAATTTAAAGGAATCATTTATTTCTTCCCATGATCTCAGAGAATTCAGTACATTTTTGTTGGGGAATGAATAGTAGAACAGTTCACTCAATGGTGGTAGTAGTATGTGGCAGATGTTCAGAGGATTTTCACATTACAGCATTCAAGAAACAGAGAATGAGCCAGGAATTGCTAAGGATCATACTTCCATGAAGCCAGCTCCAGATAAACACTTTGTCCAGTTAGGTTCCATGTCCCAAAGTTCACATAAACTCTAAAAATAGTGCCAACAAGTAGGACCAAGCATTCAAGCTGTGAGCTTCTGAACTACATTTGAGACTTCAACAGTTATTTTTCTTGACTAGTTTCACAAAGCCTATGTTCTTTTTGTGTGTGTTCAATAAAGGTTTACCTATATTAGGTTAATGGTCAGTGTACTTATGAAGACATGTCTTCAATACTTAGTTTGGCTGTTATAACTCTTTTTAGATGCCATTTCTTGTTTGCACAGAGCAGGATATTAGGTTTATGTTTTAGTAATTTCTTGAGGATGGATCCATATGTATATGTACTTATTTGATTCCTAAGAATATGCTAGAACATTTGAGAAGTCATATGCCCAAAAAGACCTCATTTCTAGCCCTTTTCCCCAACATATGTTATTTATCTTTAAATAGTTTCAACAACAATTTCTTGGATAGCCATCTCATCAGTGAGATAACAAGGTAAAATAAAAATTCTCAGACTTCCCTCCAGGGAGCCATCACAGACATAAAAAAATAAAAAGTAACAGCAATCCACTGAAAAATGCCCATTCTTCTCCTTGTGGTACATCTCTTTAGAATATGAGCTGTTGTCTGGAAGGCCAGAATTGAGTTGGGGAATCGATGCAATTTAAAAATTCACAAATCAGTCTTTCTATTCTAATTCTACCAAATTTTTCTTAATTATTAATTTATCTAGTTTCTGAAGCTTTTTGATTAGTGTTTGGACTTTAGAAAAAGTGATTATAACCATTATTGTTAGTTGGTTGATTTTGGGGTATTATAGGATTGTAGAGTTCTCTATTCTAATATCTTCTCTATGATTGAGGCACGTCAATTACCCTTTTACTTAAAGACATTTTCATATTGAATTCTATTTTGGATTGAGAAGTAGCTGGCATTCTAAAACTTATAAGGCCATTACAATGGGATGTATTTGTGTCTCCACAGAATGTATGTGTTGAAGTCTTCAGCACCAATATAAATATATTTAGAAACAAAGATTTTTAAGATACAACTAAGATTAAATAAGATCATGATGTTGTGGCCCTAATCTGATAGGGTTGGTGGCCTTGTTGAAATAGAAAAGAAAATCACTTTCTCTCTTCATACATAAAAGACCATCAGAGAATTCAGTTAGAAGGTAAATGCCTACAAGCCAGGAGAAAAATCTTTACCAAATATAGATGCTACTGCTGGATCTCAATCTTAGACCTCAGTCTTTCAAAACCATGAAGAAATAGATTTCTATTGCTTAAGTCACTTATTCTATAGTATGTAGTTGTAGCAACCTTAGATTACTAGTACAACCATTAGTGGTTAAATTATTGTTTGTTTCCCTTAATCTCAAATGCATCTGATTCTTTATTTACCTTGCTAAAATGCCACAACTAAACAAGTCTTCACTACCAATATTATCTTTAGCTTCTACAGATTCAACTACTGTACATCTTTGATATGATTTCCACGTTATCACACATGATAAACTCACCCAATATTCTTCCACTATACGTGGTTGGTACCAATATGTCTATTTTCAATGTCTGGTTCTTTCCTTCACATAATTTTATCACTAAGGCAAATCCGCACAGTATAAGGTTACATTATAGATATATTCTGCCTCAACATGGCAATTTATACACTTCTTGAGGCATTTTTAGCTGCTTTCTAAATCTGCTACACTCTTGTAATTTAAAACAATGTAAGATTTTTTTAATTTAATTAATAGTACAATGTAAGTATTCCCAGATAAATAGTAATGACCCTGGTGATTTTTTGTCAACTTGACACAAACAACAGTCATTTAGGTACAGGGAGCATCAACTAAGGAACTGCCTCTATCAGATTGCCTTTAGGCCAGTCTGTGAGGACATTTCTTAATCAATGACTGATATGGGAAGACCCAGCCTACTGTAGGTGGTGCTGTCCCTGGGCAGGTGGTCCTTAGTGATATAAAAAGGCAGACAGAGCAAGCCCTGTGGAGAAAGCTAGTAATAAGCAGTGTTTCTCCATGGCTTCTGCTTCACTTCCTGCTTTCAGATTTCTGCCTTCAATTCCTGCCCTAATTTTCTTTCATGATGAAGTGTGCTGAAATAAACCCTTTCCCACCCAAGTTTTTGTGGGTCACATGTTTTATCACAGCAATCAAACCCAAGCTAGTAGAGAAATTAGTGTGAGGAGTGAGATATTGCCATGAAAGCCCTGATTGTGTTGTTTCAGAGGAGGATGTGGAAGTGTTTGGTATTTTAGACTGGAAAAGCCATTAGTTCTCAGAGTTAATGAACTATCATGGGAACTTGGAAGATAACGTGGAGAGCGGTGCAGATGATGGAGGCCTCGCTTAGGAGTCTAATAGAGAAGTTTAAGTTGAGTCTCCTAAAGACTCTGTCAGAGCTGCTCGTGTGATATTTTGAATTAAGAATCCATGATTCTTGTCTCTAGGGCTAAAGCTTTAATTAAGGGACCAGAACCACTGAAACGAAACTTTTCCTTACAGGAAAAATCAATGTTGATGGGCTGGAGCTGAGAAATTAGCAATGATTAACAAGAGACCAGCCTTGTTGAAGTGGAATCTTCTGGAAGTATTCCCTCAGGGTCAGCATACAGAAGGTGTGGTCCAGAAGGAGCCAAGGCTGCATTTCATGCTGGCAGCTGAACTTGGTAATTTGTAAGAGTCTCCCACGTTACTGGTTTGGGCCACATGAGAGCTGCAGGATTTGAAGGGGTCATGAAAAAACAGCTGAGGCTTGGCAACATGTGGCACGGTCAGAGTTACTAAAGAGAGGACAGGAATCT
Source organism: Peromyscus californicus insignis (assembly GCF_007827085.1). NCBI lineage: Eukaryota > Metazoa > Chordata > Mammalia > Rodentia > Cricetidae > Peromyscus > Peromyscus californicus. The sequence goes on from NW_026294391.1 coordinate 88,622,430, forward strand.
ATTGGCAAAGGTGCAGCCTGTGGAGATCCAAGCATATTGGAGATGCCAGGACTGTGGAGTGACCACCAAGAACAGCAGCAGCTGTGGCTTGGAGCCAGCCTGAGCTATGAGTCATGCTATGTGTGCTATCAAAGGCAGAGCCAGAGTGGTGGAGCTGCTTAAGTATGGAGACCAGAAGATTGTGAGTGATCCCAGATATTTACACTGTTGGGAGCAGTTTTGCTTTGACTTAGTTGTGACAGTGCTGTTTATTTCCCCTACCTAATTGGATCAAGAAAATATTTCAAGTATTTTTTATTTTATGGGAGCCCACAGTTAAGAGACTTTGGACTTTTAAGGAGACATTGGGTTTTTAAGGAGAGTGTTGAAATTTTTAAAAGACCATGGAACATTTAAAGTTATGTTATGTTTCATATTGTGATATTATTAATCTGACATCATCTTAGAGACAAACAAGAAAGGAAAGTTTATGATTTAATAGTGATGTATTTGTGTGTCAAATGACAATGGGTCAAGTGTATTGGTAAGTTTTTGTCTTGTTTTTGTTTTGTTGTCAGCACAAGCAAGAGGCATCTGAGAAGAGGGAATTTTAATTGACAAAATGCACCCATCAGATTGCACTGTGGGTGGTGCTACCCCTGGACAGTTGGTCCTGGATGGTATAAGAAGCAGACTGAGAAAGCCGGTAACCAGTGCTCCTTTAAGTTTTCTGCTCAGTTTCTGCCTCCAGAAGTTCCTGCCTTGATTTCCTTCCCTCAGTGACGAAGTGTGACATGAGAGTTATAAGACAAAATAAACCATTTCCTCCAAAAGTTGCTTTTGGTTGTGGTGTTTTATCACAGCGATAGAAAACAAACTAATATAGGATCCACATAAAGGGTTTCAATATATTTTAAAACAGGAGGGCAGTTCAACTTGCCACCAAGTCTGATGACCTGAGTTTAATCTCTATGACTGAAATGGTGAAAAGAAACATTCTCACAAGTTATCTTCCAATTTCCACATGTGCAATATGGCACACACTTTCTCCTCAAATTAAATAAATAAACAAATGTAATTTTAAAATGGTATACTCCTGAGGTATCTCACGAGGTAAAGTGATTTCCTTACAAACATGAAGACCTACAACCCATGCAAACAAATTCCAGGTATGGGGGCTCCCTTGTAATCACAGTGCTAGGAAGGCTGAAATGGTGGTGGGAGACAAGTGGAGATAGGGTGACCCCTCATTACTCAGCCTGCCTAGGCTGCTTGTCAAACTCCAGTCACTAAGAGATCCTATTTCACTAAGAAGGAGGCTAGCTCCTGAGGAACGGCATGTAACTGGAATGATCTCTGTCCCCCACCTGCACACATACGAACACAGAACCCAAATAAAACAGAAATTATGATAATTATAGACACAGTTAATTAAGCCAAGATCATGTTCATCTTTGTATCAATGCAGTCATAAAACAATTTTATTGAGAAAGAATGCTTAGAAAGTCAAAATACCTGGGATCTGTGCAAATAGCTGTATAGTCCTGCTGATATCATTGCTCTTTCATAAGGTCTCTACTGGTTTCCTATGACTGATACAGCAAGTTATCATACATTCTGTTGAAAACAACAAAAAGTATCTCCTTACATCTCTGGAGATCATAAATCCAAAGTAGACTTACTGTGAATAAATGAAGAGATAAGCAGCATTGTATTCTATCTTGAGGTACTAGGAGAAAATTAATTCATTCCTTGACCTATAGGACCTTAATCCAACCTTAACGCCAGCAATATTGCATTTTCGCAGCTCTCTCTGCTTCTCTGATAACATTATCTTCTTCAGTGATTAAATACCCCTCTGCCTGCCTCTTAAAGGAACATTTATTAGCCACCTAGATAGTTGAGGCTAATTTCACCACCTGAAGATCCTTAATGTTATTCATCTGCAAGGTCTCTTTTATCATGTAAATTAAAATTCACAGGTTACACAGCTTAGAGTATTTACAACCATGGGAAACTTTATTCGGTTGAGGACAAGAATCAATCGTATTACCACATTTAACTGCACAGGAATAGATAGACATTTTAGCTACCCCTCATTGGCTGTACATTTTCCAGAATTCTCCTTCACCATGCAGCCAAGAGTAGGGCAGATAGGAAAACTTATCTTATTTGGACACTACTGCATAGGGATTTGAGAAAAATTAAGATAATGTATGCAAAATGCTTAGCATAATGGCTGGCACAGAGTAAACTCCTGAAATAGCAGATCTATTCTCCTTCTAGCCATTTGTATTGCTCGTGTGTACCCTTCCTCTCCCACTACCTCTTTTGTTTGTTTTTGTTTTTATGGAAGCTGAAATTTTTATTAACTATAGATCATTACACTGAGTGAATATTAATTCCATGTTCTAATTGTCTCAATGGCTTAAATGATTTTAGCCAGCTCCTTGATAAATTAGATTCAATCAGCATTTTGTTTTCACAGTAATGTGCAGGATGATGAGCTGTGCTATGAATAGCAAATGTGTCATCTTTGCCATTTTCCAATTTGCTTCATTTGCATTACTAGAATTATATTCTGTCCAAAGATTTTTGTAGGAATCGCAAGGCAGTTGTCCATTTTGTAGTTACTGATTTTGTTTTTTTTTTTTTTAAAAAAAAAACAACCTAGATTATATATCCATATATTTAACTAACTTGGCACAGATAAACTGTAATTATTTTTAATCAGTTTAAAGTCTTCCAAAATTGTCCCTTCATTACAAGATCTCTGGAGTCTAAAGGTTAAGTGAAGGCACTTGTGTCAATGTATTTAGCCAATATCTGTAAGCTTTCACAGATTGCTATAGATAAATGTACTTCTATCTTTTTCCTTATGCTTCTCAGTGAAACTTCTTGGACACTACTGAGTTACAGCCATACTTATTTTGGTAAGCACTGACTTCATTTGTATAAAGCTTCACTCCCAAGAAGATTTCTAAGCCTCTTTATGGAAGACATCAATTCTCTGCTTCCCAGACAATTTTTGCATGCGATACAAAAATTTCTCAATAGGCAGTGGTGGTACAAACCTTTCATCCCATACTCAGGAGGCAGAGGCAAGCAGATCTTTGAGTTAGAGGCTAGCCTGTGCTATGAGATAGTCTTTCTATATAGTGTGAATATGTGTTATTCTCATTGGTTGATAAAAAAAAAAAGGCTGATTTGGGCTATAGCCAGGCAGAACAAGGCTGGGTGGGAAAGCTAAACAGAGAGATGGAGATATTTAAAAAATATCTTGACTCCAAAATTTAAGTCAATAGGTATGTCACTTTGGGGGAAAGGTTATGTTTTTGTTTCCACAGAAAATGAGAGACTATAGATTCATTCTGGATTAAGAAAAATCAGGTTTGATCGAGGAAGACCCCCTGAAATCCTAACTACAGACTTGAGAAATAAACCTAAAGTAACTACAAGATATGTAACATATATTTTACCTGCCCAAACATAAAATAAAAAAAAATATCTTTAACTGGCTCAGCCAAGCGTGGTGACATGAACCTTTAACCTCAGTACCAACCATAGAGACCTGGAGGTCTGTATAGACAGGCAGTGAAGAGGAAGTCAGGTGGCTGGGCTTAGAGCCATTGAGAAGACAGAACAGGAAAGCAATAAAAAGACAAGTCAGACAGGAAGAAGCGCGCTCTCTCTGGGGAAGCTACTGCTGGTGGTAAGCTAAAGCTAGGTGGCTCTTGCTCTGATCTCTTTGGCTTTAACTCAGTATTTGGCTCTGTGTTTCTTATTTAATAAGACTGTTTATAAATTCAGCTACAAATGGCACCCAATAGCTCGAGTTTCCACCTTAAACCTGAGAATACTTAATAAACAAGTATTCTAAACGAAGCTAAAAACATCTTCATAGTTGTCTCTCTTAAGTTAACTGTGCTTGAGCTATTCTATGGTGGGTTTGTGGCATGCAGGCTTGACCTATGCCATGTTACACAGAGGTGTCTCCAAGCTGCGTACTATGCTGTGTAGTGGATTTAGCCTTTGCTAGTAAAAAAAAAAAAAAAAGTTTCTGGGCTACACGCTGCTTTGATAGAAGCATAGACCCACTGCTTCTGAGAGTTGACGGTACACATGGCCTCCAGACCCAGAGCTGGCAGTAAATATACCACCTCCATGTTGGGAAGCTGAGGTGGGCAGAGCCAGCAGCCACAGCTGCCATTTTATTCTTAGTAATGCTGCAGTTTAAAGCAATAGATTCACAATAAGACAGATTCAGATGGGATAAACCTCTAAACGGTTTACAATGTGTGTAAAAATGTATGTAGGCTTAGAAAAGAGAAAAAAGTAATATATGCAGTTATATAAAGAAATAGATAGTTTTAAAAAGAAAAGTCTTTAAAGAGAGAGTAAAAGTAATGTAAAAAATAAGCCATGTAAAAATGGATATCACACAGAGAATCTGGATTGTGTTGTCTTTGAGATTTTTAACTACAGAAAGACATTTGATTATAAAGACTGCTCAGTTAAACCAATATGTATATTTTAAAGGTACTTTTACTTCAAAATTTGGATGTAAGGATATGTTGCTTTGAAAAGGAGGCTCTGCTTTTGTTTCCACAGAAAGCCAGAGGCTATGGATTTGTTCCAGATTAAGATACATCAGGTTTGACCAGCCAAGACCCCCTGAAAGGTCTCTGATGACACCATGGCCCAGATGATCCAACATCCAGAATGGTTTCAAGGCAACTGGCTCAGAAGATACAGCCTCACGGACTACTCCATTACCCTAAAACTTTGTTCATGTCCCCATAAGAATACAACACCCTCATCCAGCACGAAGTAGTATGAGACGCTATGCCAAATTCCCAAATATACCAAGTTGGCTTTGGAGATGGAATTGGCTCACTCCTCTAAACCCAAGCATATTGCTAAAAAAAAAAAAAAAAAAAAGGTTGAGAGATTTCCCTGTCCTATATCAGAAGACCCCTCTGCTGTGGGACAGAGAAAAACCAATATTTTTATTTAAAGTAGGTTGATTATAAATGCAATCTCTTTCTAAAGAAGAAAAGGGGATAGTATACATATGACAGGATAAAAGGGTAGATTAATGAACCTACTTTTAAAGAGCAACAACTTGTTAAATGTTTTACATTGCTATGGATTTTAGTTTATTGATACAAGTTTAAACTTAATTTTGTTATACTGTATGTATATATATATATATATATATATATATATATATATATGTATGTATTTCTACTCTCATTTGAGGTATTATGTTTATGTACCTCATTTAGATTGTAATGGATAATTAAAAATACAGATTAATAATTAGTCTTCTATGGTAGTCAAACTTGTAGTCATGTTAAGTTTTCTAGGTATAAATAGATAAGTTTCAGATAGATAGGTAATCTTCAAACACTTCAAAGACCTACATAATATGGCATTTAATATGTTTTAAGAACTTAGACTTTTCTGGACAAAGAGACGCATGTGCTCCTGGCAGCACCAAATATGTCAAGGAAGATCATGGGCATTGAAGACACTCTATATGGAATTTATCTTCTTCTTGGCAAAAATAGCCATTTGGGCAAGAAATTGTTCTTGCCTAGACTGCTTGACAAAAAAAAAAAAAAATGTATCGACTGGACATGCAAGACCCATAGGAAGGTGACCACTGAACTTAGCTTGGCAAACTGGTCCTTCAGGTTCCTGCATCGCAGAGGAAACTCCCAGACATTCTACAGGACACAGAGAGAAGTGACTGAGAGTCTCTAGGCCTGTGGGCTGAAGGCAGATGCCCCAACTTTACAGAGGAACTTTGGATGATTGTTCAGGGGGCCAGCTGTTTCTGTCTACTCTTGCAAGACTCCCAAAAGTTGATTGCATCCTTCTCCCATTTCTCAGGTAATATTATATCCTTCTGAGGTCTTTAAGGTAGTTGAAGACTAGATAATTATAATTTTACTTGACTATAAAAAAAATAAGTTAGATATGAAACCTTAGACTCACAAATATAGGATAGATAGGATATCTTCTTTAATTTTGCCAAATACAAATAGACTAGCTATTATAAATAGACTAGATATTGTAACTGTAATTCTTGCTTGATAAATGTTTTGTTATATGTAATTTTACTATGTTAAAGTTAAAACCGTCCTTTTTGAAAAAAAAAAAAGAAAAGGGGCCGCGCAGTGGTGGCACACACCTTTAATCTCAGCACTTGAGAGGCAGAGTCAGGTGAATCTCTGTGAGTTCGAGGCCAGTCTGGGCTACCAAGTGAGTTCCAGGAAAGGCACAAAGCTACATAGAGAAACCCTGTCTCGAAAAGCCCCCCCCAAAAAAAAGGGGGGGAAGTGCTGTGGATATGTTCTATATGCTGTGAATGTGTTGCTCTGATTGGTTGATAAATAAAATGCTGATTGGCCAGTAGCCAGACAGGAAGTATAGGTGGGACAAGCAGAGAAAAGAATTCTGGGAGGAGGAAGGCTGAGAGGAAATGCTGCCAGCCTCCACCATGAGAAGCAACATGTAAAGTACTGGTAAGCCATGAGCCATGTGGCAATGTATAGAATTATAGAAATGGGTTAATTTAAGATAAAAGAACTAGATAGCAAAAATCCTGAGCCATTAGGCCAAAGAGTTTAAATAATATAAGCGTCTGTGTGTTTATTTAGATCTGAGTGGCTGTGAGCCTGGTAGGACCAGGAAAACTTCTGGCTACAATGTACAATACATAGTTTATATTTCTATTAGCAACTGTTAATCTCAAAATATTTTATATTGGTATGGATTTTAGTTTAGTGGTACAAATTTAAGTCAATTTTGTTAAACTATGTATATAATTCTACTCTTATTTAAGGTATTATATTTATGCAACTCATTTAAAAATGTGATGTATAATTAAAAATACAGATTAATAGTCATCTATAATAGTCAAATTGATAGACATATTAGGTTTTCTAGGTATACAAAGATACATTTCAAATAGATAGGTAATCTTCAAATACTTCAAAGACCTACAAAATATGACATGCTAAAATGTTTTAATAACTTAGACTTTTCTCAACAGCTCATGTCTGCTCCTGGCAGCACCAATTACTTCAAAGAGAATGATGGGCATTAAAGAAACTCCTTGTGGAGTTTGCTTTCAATGTGGCAAGGCTAGCCATTTAGACAGGAAACTGTTCTTGCCTGGACTGCTTGACAGTATGCTGTATAAACTGGACATGCAGGACCCACAGAAAAGTGACCACTAAACTTTGCCAAAACAAGGCAGGATTGTCCTTCAGGTTCCTGTTTCACAGAAGAATCTGCCAGACATTCTGCAGGACACAGAGGAAAATGACTGATGAAGTTTGCCAATATAGGTGAGACAGTTCTTCAAATTCCCTGCTTCACTAAAATGTCTGTCAGATACTCTAGGCCTGTAAGCTGAAGATGGATGCCTCAATGATACAGAAGAACTTTGGGTGACTTTCCAGGCAGCCAAATGTCTCTGTCATTTCTAGAGTGTTGAAAGTTGCTTACAATGCACTTCCTGTTTACTTAGGTAATATTATATCCTTCTGGGGTCTTTGATGGAGTTGAAGACTAGATAGTTATAGTTATTGTTTTCCTTAGTTATTGATAAAAGACAAATTAGATATGAAACTTTAGACTTACAAAGATAGGATAGATGATCGAGTATTTTCTTTAATTTTGCCAAATACAAATAGATTAGATATTGTAACTGATTCTTACTTGATAACTGTTTACTATGTTAAAGTGAAAACCTTCCTTGTTGATTAGACAGAAAGGGGAAAATGCTGTGAGATGGTCTTTCTGTACACTGTGAATATGTGTTATTCTCATTGGTTGATAATAAAGGTTAATTTGGCCTATAGCCATGCAGAATAAGGCTGAGTGAGAAAGCGAAACGGAGAGACAGGGAGAAGAAGGCAGAATCAGGGAGACACCAGTCAGCTACTGAGGAAGCAAGACATGTAGAAGATGAGGTAACAAGCCACAAACCATGTGGCAAAGCATAGATAAGAAATATGGGTTAATTTAAATTTAAGAGCTAGGTAGTAATAAGCCTGACCTATCAGCCAAGCACTTATAATTAATATAATTCATAATTACAAGCCTGGTTTACAAAACCAGTTCTAGGACAGTCAGAGCTGTTACACAGAGAAGCCTTGTCTCAAAACAAACAAACAAACAAACAAACAAACAAAACAAAAAAACTTCTCACATCATTTCTTAAAAATAAAGTCCTTTCCTAAGGTGTTTGAGTCCTTTGACACACCATGAGAATTTTAGGGTGAGATTTTTTTTTTCTCTCCAAAAATGACCTCTGCAGAGAAGTTTATCTCATTAGGTAGCAGTTACTGTAGAGACTCATTACTGTTCAAAGTACTGGGTGGAAAGCGACAGAGTGTTCAGTCATAGTTGAGACATCTAAATGTACTTCCTACCCCTGCCAAGATTCAGGAACATCTTGGAAGAGGAGGTGGAAAGAATGTGAGAGCCAAAAGATGTGAAGGAGTGCTGTTAAATGCTGTCATCTGGACATGACATGGCTAGTGCATTTGTGAAATCAAAGTACCTGTGCTTACCTGTACAAGACCTGCACAAGATCAAACCAGTTCAAAATTGCAACATGAAGTGGCAGAAGCTCCCAAGATGCACCCCAACTGAGGAGATACTGACTGTTTGGAAGTGTAGCCACTGGTAGGTTTTCCATGTCCCAGTGGATGCCCTCACACACATGTGCATAATTGGAGCAAATTTAATTAATTTAAAAATGAAAAATTGACTTTTGGAGTTTGGTGGAAGCTATATTGTATCTGTACACCAGTTCAGGTGGAACTGTCATCTTTAAAATATTAGGTATTCCAATCTATAAATATGGATTGTCTTTTCAGATATCACTTATTTTTAAAATAGAGATTTATATGAAAATAAAAGGCAAATACTGTAGCAAATCACAACTGTTCTCTCCTTCTTTCCTTCAGCAGCATGCTTTTTACTCTTTGGGAAAGGATTCACATTGGGATATGTTTTCCAAATCAAACACTGTTCTCCCTAATTAGATAATCTTCCTTCAGAGTGGTATATTTTTCCCCACATTACTTAACCCTGTCTGTCAAGGAATTTGCAATGGTTTTCTAATACCCGTATTCAAAAGAATTGTGAAGGAAGTACACAAAGTCAAGTTGATACCCAGAATGAAGATCATTTGCTCTATTCATTAACTTAGAGTGGGTTTTCTGAACACTCAAGAACCTTGGCACAGAAACCAAGAAAGCATTTGTGCACTTTCAATATCTTAATCTTCATGATACAAGACTTTGATCATCAATTTCAAAGTCATTTTCAGTATTATTATAGGAGGTTATTAATTTCTTAAGTAAAAGATTTCTCTTGATGAGTGCTCTGATATTTCAATGTCCCTATACCACAAGTATACATTGTTATTATTATTGTCTGTGTCATATAATGACTGGTTTCTCAGGTTAGTCCTACTGACTTAGAAAAGCCTTTGTTCTTACCTCCTTCTGTACATGAGTCTCAAATATGGCTTCTACTTAGGTATATACAAGAGATCCTTAATTCAGTTCTCTAGAACAGAATGTTTCCCTCATTCTAAGAAATACCAGACTATGTGTATAAATGGTATTTCTGTTCCACTTACTTTGAAGCACAGATTAATCCACCAGACTCTAAAAAAGGAACTTGGAACCTGCTCTTACATTATATCTTCTACTTAACTTGGCTGAGTCCTAAATGGAGAAGCTAAAGGAACCTCCAGATATATTTAGGAATGGTTATGGTGCATTGACCATAGCATGACTGTTATTATCTTAAATTCAAAATAACCATGAATAGCTGCATGAGCTATGAGATTGTCCTATTAAAAATCCTTATAGAAAGGGTTATTGTGATCAGACCCTCACCTGATGTTATAGCCACTCTCTCCTGCGCTTCTGCTGAGTTGCACATAACCCTAATTAGGTGCACCTGGTCTCAGAGTAAGCTAGACTATATAGGAGAGAGTGGTTTTATCTGTCAATTTTTCAGGTGGTTTCCACCCATGCTAGAATGGGACTTCTTGGTAACATGGCTGTTTAGGGATTATCTACATTCTTGTACATAAACCCTCACCCATGTTGTGGTAAGGGAGCTCAATAAACTCAATGGTTCAGCAAACTGGACTTAAATAGGATTGCTTCTTTGGTTTGTCATTCATGCTTTATCAGGGGTGCATGCACAGTTCACCAAACAGATGAGGTTTTTCCCGGTGTGGCAGTTTGCTGCAGAGGTAGGGGATTTAGTATATGGAAGCCACGCTAGACACTGAATTGTGGATTCCTTGTTCCCCTTACAGTGTGCACTGAATGTGTGGGCTTGGGTGGATGCCAGAGCCAGTTGTGCTTTGCAGCCTTTAGGAAGTATCAAGAGCAATGGCCCAAAGTGGATAGATATGAAAATCGAGTAGTGCAAGTGAACGGGATAGAATTTGGCATACGGTTGTGAAATTGCCGCCCCAGAGGACCTTGTGTATATTTCTCTCGCACAAATAGAGTTTGTCCAACCATACAAGTACACTTTAGCAGCCAGGTGTGCCCAATGGGGAAACAGAGTCCTGTTATAATACCGGAATTTAGTCTATCAGACCCAACTGGAACAGGAAGAGCAGTTTATCATGTCCCTGCTCCCCTTTACTATGAGACCAGGACCAGCTCCTTTGGGGTATGGAAATACTCAGGAGCCTTTGTAAGTGCAGCGGATCATGAGGAATGATTGTGTGTCCAGTGAGACAGCACAACAGATAAAGGTACTCATCGCCAAGACTGATGTCCTGAAACTGAAATTTGGGACCTAAAGGGTAGAAAAAGAGAACCAACTCCTGCAAGTTGTCCTTCGACCTCCACATATGCACTATAACATTTGTGAAGCCACACACAGACATATACTGTGTGTGTGTGTGTGTGTGTGTGTGTGTGTGTGTGTGTGTATGTGTGTGTGTGAGAGAGAGAGAGAGAGAAAGAGAGAGAGAGAGAGAGAGAGAGAGAGAGAGAGAGAGAGAGAGAGAGAGAGAGAGAAATAAGAACTATGTTCATAGAAGCTTTGTTTGTAATAGCCAGAACCTGGAAACAACCTAGCTGTCTCTCAACTAAAGAATGGATAAAGAAAATGTGGAACATTTACACAATGGATTATTACTCAGCTGTAAAAAATAAATAAATAAATAAATAAATAAATAAATAAATAAATAAATAAATAAAAATAAAAAAAAATCCCCGGGTGGTGGTGGCACAGGCCTTTAATCCCAGCGCAGTGCTCAGGAGGCAGGCAGATCTCTATGAGTTCGAGCTGGGCTACAGAGTGAGTTCCGCAAAGGCTCCAAAGCTACACAGAGAAACCCTGTCTCAAAAAAACAAAAACAAACAAACAAAAAAAAAAAAAAAAAACAAAGGACATCATGAAATTTGCTGGCAAATGGATGGAACTAGAAAAAAATCATCCTGAGTGAGGTAACCCAGACCCAGAAAGACAAACATGGTATGTACTCACTCATAAGTGGATATTAGCTGTAAGTAAAGGATAACCAGGCTACAATCCACAGACCCAGTGAGACTAGGTAACAAGAAGGGTCCAAGGGGGAAGTTTGGATTTCCCTGGGAAGGGGAGATAGAAGAGATTTTGTGGGTGGATTGGCAGTGGGTGGGGATGAGAACAGGAGGGATCAGGTAGAAGGATGGAGGAGGTTCTGGAGTTGGTGGTGTGATTTGCTTGCTCAGCAAGCATGTGTCTGGAGTCTGCGCTCTGTTTAGCAGGCTGCTCATGGCTGGATGGAAGTTTCTCTAGCCCTGGGCAGGCATTCTTGCAGCCTTTGCATGGCTGTGCTGTCTGAATGCTAGGGTGATTCTGAACTCTCCAGCAAGCAGGTTACCATGATGCAGGAACCTTCCCTTCCTGCTTGCTGAGAGCCTGGGGTAACTCAGCCAGTACCAAAGCCACCTGTCCTTTTCAAGCATCCAGAGCCTGGAACATGTGCTCAGCTGTAGGCATGCAAGCCGCCTTTCAGATTCCACAGATGTGGTGGAGTTTCTCTAAGCTCCATTCCAGACATTTCTTTGCCCAGCTTTCTTTTCACACTTTCATCCACTTGGTGTTATCCCAAGTTAGTGTAGTGATAAGCCATTGTCATCTAAAACAGGCTGAGGAGGTTCTCCAGGAGTGGGCTCCCTACAGTGCTACAGCCCTCCAGCTTCCTTGGGCCTGAGGGATGCTAGATTTGTCAGGCTGCTGCAGGGCTGGGGGAGGGGAGTTGAGGGGGTAGCTGGGAGAAGGGAAATACTATGTCTCACTGTTTCAAGCTGAGAATCAGTCTGTTTTCTTGAGTTAAATGCTCTCCGGACTTGTTGCAAGCTTTAGTTAATTTTAAGATCTGAAAAGCTTATTTTGCACCCCTATGCCAGTTTGCATGGCCCATGCGTGGGTGTGTTGGATGCTTTCCTCTGCCTTTCCCACAGGTATTACTTGCAGCTATTCTTAGCTTAGCATTTGGCCCATGTAGTTACCTGCATTTACAAAAACCAAAAATAATAAAAAATGAGTCAGCCTGTGGCAAAATAATAGAAAAGGAGGGCTCCATCTCTATGATACTTGGGAGGTCATCAGCCATGTTGGTGTGAAAACTTTCAGTGATACAGCTCTTCCAAGACCACCTACATTCTTGTAAGTAACCATTCATCTCTGCTTCTGAAGTCATCCCAGTGAATGCATTGGTTCACTAAGATTGACTTGGATGGACTTTTTCTTTGATCTGACATTATCTGGGGTGAATAGACATTTGTTTACATCTCACTAGGAAAGCTCAGGCAACAAGGATCTTCCTTTACTAGTGTGCCTTCCAAAAGTCTTAACACCTATGTAGACAAGCCAGGAATGAGACATAGTACTTTAGAAAAATAGCAGCAGCAGCCAAAAGGAGAACTGACACACATGTGCATGAGGACAACCTTGTATGGTGTAGGGAGAGTAGATGCTAATCCCTGCCTAAAGCTTTGCAAGAGAAGCAGAGGAGTGGAAGATAAGTTGGCATTGGGCATTCGAGTAAAGGGACACCTATGAAGGGCAGGGCAGGACAGGGCCAATGGCGGTAGGAATGGATAAATGCCAGTGTTGAAATATTAGCAGAAGCTGCCGTGTACAGATGTTAACTACCTTTGAGCATGAAACTAATACAAGAGCAATAACTTGTCTTCCTTATTAGTTAAATCATGGAGTAGTTAGAATAAGGCAAATGACAATTTCAATTTGGACCACACATTCATAGAAAAGGAAAAGGAAAACTTCCTAAGTGACTAAACTTGCCTGGGAGTTACTAATTAATAAAGGAGCTATTAAAGGGGTTGCATGTTTATGATCCATCAATATGGTTTGTTACAGAAAAATAATATATTTTACTTCAAAGAAATGTTCAATTTGTATTAGGAAGATCTGGAGAAATATTATACATATATAATTGAGGCGAGAGAGAGAGAGAGAGAGAGAGAGAGAGAGAGAGAGAGAGAGAGAGAGAGAGAGAGAGAGAGAATTGGCTTACTTCATTGCTTGGGGCTGGAAAGTAGAGAATCAAACAGACCAGCAGGTAGGAACTGGAAGAACAATCTGGTTCTTCACTGCTTCACTGTTAAGCTCAAAGTAGTCCAGAAGCAGAATTCCTTGTTTTTCCATAGACCTTCAAGTGAAATGTAGTCACTGATAGTCTTAGTGGACTGCAAATCACATCAGAATAACAACTTCACAGCAGCATCTAGGGCAGTAACCAAAGTCAAGTTAGCACAGCCAAACTGAGCTGACATGGAAAATTAGCCATCACACTCAAATAAGAAAATATCACACAATTTTGTATGAAGTTTCTGTCCATAGAAAATAACCTAATGTAAATTTTTCTAGATCTAATCCATCATTTTCTCCAAAGTGATGCTATATGCAAAGCAGTCAAAACCCCAAACCCAGGGGTTCTCTCTACACAGACCAGACTTTCAAGGAACTTCTTATAAGGAAAAAAAAAAAAAAAAAAACGTAACTTACAGTTTGAAGAGCCTGCAGCTGTCACTTCTGTTTCTGACAGTGACTTCCTTTTGTTCCTTAATAGTCTTATGAAATGGATGGCCTCAGTTTAATATTAACAGGAGTGCCACAGGTGTTTTGCCAGGATAACACAGGATAAGCCACCAGCTCTATGCTATTTCTGTTGCTGGAAGCTAGAAACAAATGCTAACAAAGACAGTCTTCATTCAACTTTGAGAAACTTTGCACAGGGTTCAAACCAAAGGAAATGCTGTTTACCATGGCTATGCGTTAGAATCGCTGAGGTTCTTGAAAAATATTCAGGCCAGATTTCATCTCTAATTACTCTGCTTCAGCTGAATCTAGCCGACTACTTACGGGGCAGGAGAGGCTTCTTTGTATATTTTTTTCATATGGGACTAGTAACATATACACAAATATATTTTATTAATGTACATTAACTGAATAATATGGTGGGGTTTGTTATTGTATTTTTACACATGTATATCACATATATCAGTTAAATTTATGTCTCCATTACACTAACTTGTATGTCCCTCCCCTCGCACTGATCTCCTACTTATTTTCTGTTAATTCCTCTTCAAAATTCATTTCCTTTTTAGACCTAGAATCTACAAAAGAGAAAATGCATGATACTTGACTTTCTGGTCTTATTTGTTTAAAATGATCCCCAGTTCCATTCAGTTACTTACAAATAAATTACTGAGACAGATTGCATTTAGATGCCAGGGTAAGAATCTACAGGCATAGGTCACATGGAGATATTGAGTCTAGTTATAGGAATGACAGATTACTTCATCAAAGAGGTTATATTTGAACCAAATTTTCTGTGGATGAAGGGCAAGAAGGAAGGGTTAACTAAAAAAAATGATGTGTAAAGATGCCATATAAAAATCTACAACTTTCTATTTTGTATTTTATTTTTGAAATTATAATTACATTATTTATCCTTTCCCTCCAAACTCTCCCACATTCCCTTTCTTGCTCTCTTTTACATTTATTGACTCTTTTTTCATTAATTGCCTAGGACTATATGTATATGAATTGGGGAGTATTTCGTGTGTTCATTCTGCTTTTTTTCCTCCTCCTCCTCCTCCTCCTCCTCCTCCTCCTCCTCCTCCTCCTCCTCCTCCTCCTCTTCCTCCATAGTAGTTTAAGAAGGATTCCCTGTAGATGTTTTAATGTCTAGTAGAATTCTGCAGTGAATCCATCTGGTACTGGCCCCTTTTTTGCTGGAAAGCTTTTTATTATCATTTCAATCTCCTCATTTATTATGGTTTTGTTTAGGCTGTTGACTTCTTCATAGTTTAATTTCAGGTGTTTGGCTGAATCTAGAAATTCACACCTTTCTTTTAGGTTTCCCAACTTAATGGGGTGCATATTTTAAAAATATTCCTGTATAATATTCTGTATTTCTTTGTGTCTGTTGTAATTTGCCCCTGTTCCTTTCTGATTCCGGTAATGTCTGTCATCTCTTTCTTTTTATCAGTTGAGCCATGGGTCTGTCAATCTTGTTTATCTTCTCAACCAACCTTTGGGGTCTTTGATTTTTTTATATTGCTTGCTTTGTGTTGCATTGATCTCTGCTCTGATTTTTATTATTTCTCGCCACCAACTAGCTTTGGATTTGGTTTGTTCTTGTGGGTTGGTTTTTCACTTGTGTCAATAGGCCATGTATTTCTGCTTTTTCTGATTGTTAAATGTGGGCACCTGGAACTATAAATTTCTCTCTTAGGACTGTTTAAATGTGTCCAGTTTTTTGTTTGTTTGTCTGTCTGTTTAGTTCTTTATATGTTTTAGATACTAACTCAATATCAGATATGTAATTGGTAAAAATATTGTTCCGTTCTGTAGGATGTTGCTTTGCCTTACAGAAGCTTTTCAGTTTCCTGAAGACCCATTTACTAATTGTTGGTCTTAATGTCTGTGCTAACAGTTTTCTGTTCAGTGAGTAATTCCCTGTGCAAATGAGTTTAAGTCTATTCCCTACTTTCTCTTCTTTCAGATTCAGAGTATCTGGTCTTACATTGAGATCCTTCATCCATTTGGACTGGAATTTTGTGCAGGGTAATAGATATGGATCTATTTGCATTCTTCTACATGCAGCCATCCAGTTTGACCAGCACTATTTATGAAAAATTGTGTCTTTTCTCCAGTGTGTATTTTTGGCTTCTTTGTCAAAAACCAAGTGTCCATAGGCGTGTGTGTCTTCAATTCAATTCCATCGATCAACATGTCTGATTTTATGCCAATACTATGCTGGTTTTATTACTACAGCTCTATAGTACAACTTGAAATCTGGGATAGTGATACCTTCAGTAGCTCTTTTATCATTAAGGATGTGTTTTAAATAGCCTGGCTTTGTGTGTGTGTTTCCTTATAAAGTTTTAGGTTTTCTTCTAGTTTCTGCAAAGAATTGTGTTGGAATTTTGATGAAACTATCATTAAATCTGCAGAAATTTTGGTAGGATATCACATAGCATTTTTTTTTTTACATTTTATATTTGACAAATGTATTAGTCAATGTTCTCTAGAGGAAGAGAAATGATAAAATTAGTATATATTTCAAGAGAATTGATTAGATTGGCTTACATGAGAGGGGTTGGGTAGTCATATAATGGCCTGGAGAAACTAGGAAACCAGTCCACAAGGCTAGATGCCTCAGCAGCACCAATCTGGCAAGGAAACCCTAATAGACTCCTTGAGAGCCTCATATCTTCAGTGTACATTGGAAGTCTGAAGAAGATGAATTCCAGTATCTGCAAATGATGCTAACAGCTGTAGCAACCAACCAGATGCACTTACCACAGCCTGGCTCAAACAATGCACATTTACTTAGAACTTCCATTCTTTATATATTCACTCAAGGGTTCTTCAGTTCCCCACAGTGGGCAAAAAAACCAACAACAGATCATTCCTTTAGACTCCCTCCCTATATCTGGGTCTCCACAGTCCACACTCTGAGAAACTCTTCTCTCTGTTAATCCTTTCAGGAAAAATCCTTATGAACTCCTGCCCCCAGAGGCGTGTGTCTTAGTTGATTCCAGATGCAATCAAGTTGACAACCAAAATCAACTATCACAATAAGATTTTTACATTATGTATTTTACTTTTTGAGATTGTAATATAATTACACAATTTGCCCCCTTCTCTTCCCTCCTTCCAAACCTTCCCATAAATCAAAGTTGGAGGAGAACCTACAGCCACCACTTAAGTAAACTATCACAATAAGATTTAAAATGCAATCTTCTATCAATTTTCAAGTATGTAGTACAATTTTATTGACTCTGTTCATGATTCTGTACAATAGGTCTCCAGAAATGCAAGCATATAATTTTGTGGGTTTTTTTTTTAAAAAAAAATCTAATGCCATGTTTAGTTGTGGTCTTCATCTTTATCAGGCAGCATTTTTTGAAGATGTGATGTGTGTGTGTGTGTGTGTGTGTGTGTGTGTGTGTGTGTGCATGTGTGCGTGTGTGTGTGTGCATGTGTGTACGTGTGTTATATTCCTGTTTAGATATTTATGTTTATCAATCAATTTTTATGAATGAACATCACTATGTTCTATGAATATACTACAATATATTCAATTCCATACCAGTTAGCATTTGGGGCATTTGAAAACATTCCTTATTACTCTAATACTGCAACCTTCCTGACACATGTCTTTAGTACATGTTTGATGTTTGCTTAAAACACTGTTCCTCAGCTGGGTGGCAATGGCACACACCTTTAATCCCAGCAGTCGGGAGGCAGAGCCTGGCAGATCTCTGTGAGTTCAAGGCCAGCCTGATCTACAGAGCGAGATCCAGGACAGGCACCAAAACTACACAGAGAAACCCTGTCACAAAGCAAAACAAAACAAAACAAAAAAGTAAAACACTGTTCCTCAGTCTAGTCTACAAATTCAAATATTCCAGGAAACTTCAGAGAATGACTGTGTAAAGTTGGGTCACTTACTAAAATCAAGTTTTAAAGGCATCTGAAATTGACAGAGGTCATAATGACTAAAGGAAAAAATCCATACAGAGTAGAGCCTTTCCGAGCAGTGTCAAAAATCTGAATTAAATTTATTCTATGGGGATATTGTCAATTCCATGAGGACAGCTGCTGGGAGAATCAACAAACAGGTTGTATTTATTTATTTATTTATTTATTTATTTATTTGGTGATCAGAGGGAAAAAAAAACGAGTGACTAATTTAAAGATATGGGATAATTTAGGCACACAGACAGAACCACTCTAAAGACAAGTGATGGTTTCCACAATTGCAAAGAAGCTGTGGTTAAAAAACTGTAAGTAGAAATACCACAGAAAATCAGGATGGAATTCTGAAAAAAACCTGAGGAGAGGCAAAGAACTCAAGTGGTGATTTGTATTCATTGGAGAGAGAGATTTATGACAGCTTTCATTGAACTAAATTTACCAAACAAAATGTACTAGAATTCAGATTTTGCCCTAGAGAGATATGGAAGCTGGTTATATGTGCATTATCTAATCTGCCAATTCCTATTTCTTGATATCTTTTTTCTATATAATTTTTATTTAATTTGTTTCATATAATATATATTTCAATCATGTTTCCCCTGTCCCAACTCCTCCCAGATCTCTTCCACCTCCCAACTCACCCAAAATAATGTTATCTCTGTCACTCATATCTATTTATCTATCATCTATCTATCTATCTATTCTCTTTCTTTCTTTCTTTCCATCCATCCATCTATTCATCCATCTATTATCTCTCTAAATCTATCCCTTTCAACAAAAAAAGAACAAAAAAGAAAATCAAAACAAACAAAAAAACAGTAAGACAAAAAAACAAATGAAACAAAAAAATCCATAAAAACATGTTTGTTTGATTTTTTTGTTTTGTTTTTGTTTTTGTTTCTTTATCTTGGGCAAATACTGTGCAAATGTGGTTGATATACCCAGTGACATTGCACTATAGAAAACCAATTTTCCATTTGCCACGGATATGAATTTCAAATAGCTTCTTTGTTGTGGGTGGGACCCCATGTTCACTTGCCCTTCTCAGTGGTAGACTCTGTCTGGCTTGAACATGTGCAGGTCTTATGTGTGTTTCCACAGTCTCTATGAGTTCATATATATTTATTCACCAAAGGAGCTATAGGAATGCTTGTTAAAGCATTATTTATGGTAGCTTGGAGGTGACATCTGGTTGGATGAAGTAGGTCACTTGGGGTGTGATTTTAAAAGGTGTACCTTACTTTCAGTCCCATTCTGGCTGCCAGGAGGTGGGCAGATTTTCTCCACCATACACTCTCTGCCACAATGTTGTGCCTCAATAAAAACTCAGTACTGGGGCCAAGTGATCATATACTTGAACCTCTGAAACCTTAAGCCCAAATGAATGTTCCCTTCCTTAAGATACTTTTTCTTAGATACATTGTCATGGTCATAGAAAATCTGACTAATATACTTGCTTAAGGTTTGCTTGAAGTTCTGGTTCAGAGATGATATTTTGAAATACTGGCTTGTTCCCTTAAAATACAGTAAACTAACTTTAATCATGATCCTCTATGGCTGTGTGTCCTATGTCTGTAGCTAGAGTTTTCCTGCCTGGCCCACAGTCAGGACAAATCTCTCTCACCTGCCAGTCCCACAGCCACTCAGACCCGACCAAGTAAACACAGAGACTTATATTGGTTACAAAATGTATGGCCATGGCAGGCTTCTTGCTAGCTGTTCTTACAGCTTAAATTAATCCATTTCCATTAATCTATACCTTACCACATGGCTCGTGGCTTACCGGCATCTTTACATGCTGTTTGTCATCATGGCGGCTGGCAGTGTCTCTCTGACTCAGCCTTTCACTTCCCAGCTTTATTCTCCTCCTTGTCCCGCCTACACTTCCTGCCTAGCCAATGGCCAATCAGTGTTTTATTTATTGACTAATCAGCAACACATTTGCCATACAGAACATCCCACAGCACTTCCCCCTTTTTTTTTTAAAAAAAGGAAGATTTTAACCTTAACAAAGTAAAATTACATATAATTTGGGAATTTGGGCATAGCTTCTCTTACTACTTCCTGCTGGAGGGGAGCGCTGTATCTTATGGGGACACAAAGAAAATTTTAGGATCATGGAATAGTCCATGAGGGTGTATCATCTGAGCCAGTTGCCTTCAAACCATTCTGGATATTGGATCATCTGGACCATGGTGTCATCGGAGACCTTCAGGGGTTCTTGGCTGGTCAAATCTGATGTATCTTAATCTGGAACAAATCCATAGCCTCTGGCTTTCTGTAGGAACAAAAGCAGAGTCTCCTTTCCAAAGCAACATATCTTTATATCCAAATTTTGAAGTCAAGGTACCTTTAAAATATACATTTTGGCATAACTCAACAGCTTTTACAATCAAATGTTTTTTTGCAGTTAAAAATCCCAAAGACAACACAATATATATTCTCTGTATAATATTCATCTTCACGTGGCTTATTTTTTATATTAATTTTACTGTCTCTTTAAAGACTTTATCTTTTAAAAACTATGTATTTCTTTATATAACTATATATATTCCTTTTTCTCTCTCTTCCATGCCTACGTCAATTTTTACACACATTGTAAAGCATTTAAAGTCTTGTTTTATCTGAATCTGTCTTATTGTGAATCTATTGTTTTAAACTGCAGCATTTGTAAGACTGAATTGGCGCTATGGCTGCTGGCTCCACCCACCTCAGCTTCCCAACATGGTGGTGGTATGGTGGTACGATTTCCACCAGCTCTGGGAGCTATCGTGGGTCTATGCTTTTATCCAAGCAGCGTGTAGCCCAGAAACCTCTTTTTTTGTTTTGTACTAGCAAAGGCTAAATCCACCATGCAGCTTAATGTACCACTTGCAGAGGCCTCATTCCCGCCATACTGCAGGTCGAGCGCACACGCCAGGAACCCACAAGTAGCTCAAACCGGCAGCTGCCGCTCATTTCAGAGAGACAATTAGGAACTGTTTTTAGCTCTGTTTTAGAATCTTTTTTTTTTTTTTTTTTTTTTAGTTTTTAGGTGGAAACTCTTGCCCCACGTTGGACGCCATTTGTAGCTAAAGTTTTCCTGCCTGGCCCACAGTCAGGACAAATCTCTCTCACCTACCAGTCCCACAGCCGCTCAGACCCGACCAAGTAAACACAGAGACTTACATTGGTTACAAACTGTATGGCCATGGCAGGCTTCTTGCTAACTGATATTGTTTGCATTGGTTGTAGTTCCATCTTATCTAGGTCATTATCCCTCATTATTCCTGGACAATATTTGATAACCATTCCTTTGTATATAGTCTTGTATTAGGTTAGAAGTTTCTTATTTAGACAAAAAGGGGGAGATGTAGTGGGTAGCCATTCCAGCTTTGATCTGGAAGTTCCAACCCCCATTGAGACTTAGGCAACTGTCACGCCTACAAGGCGGGGCCAAGGGAGGTGCCTGGGGACCCGAGATCTGGATCGGCAGGCCTCGCTCCGGGCCGGGACCCTGGATAGTGGAGGTGGACCAAGCAGAGCTCCAGAGAACACCGCTGGACTGTGATACACCTTCCCCAGACCCCGCAACCTACCTATCCCTTAATTTGTAAGTTACACCATTAAATAAATCTCCTTTTAACTACGTGAAGTGGCCTTAATAATTACACCAATATGTGTCCCCAGTAGGAGGAATGCAAAGCTCAGCGGAAACAATGGATGGACAGAATAGTGACCTTTAATAACCCACTGGGAGACTCTGCTTCCAGTTTCTACAGTGCTAAGCTGGAAGAGGGGCATCTTGTAAATCATAAAAACTGAGGGGCAAATATTTTCTCATGAAATTTAATTTAGAGGCATTCAACAATGAGATATGGATGTTGCTTAGACGTTTCAGGATGCCTGTGCTCATGGAACAGAGGGTAGGAAGAAGAATCCCTGTTCATTTTGGCCACCCCATAGACAGAGGGTAGAATAACATGGAAATTTTGGTTCAGAGATGAATACAGATAGTATCACCACACACCAAAAGAGTGAAATTTTCATTACTTACAGAATGATACTTTTTCAGGAGAAGGGCCCAAGTTAATCTAAGAATGGCTTGTGTGTTATTTGAATGAGATGTCCCCCAAAGTTTCAAGCATTTGAATACAATGTCCCTAGTTAATGGTCCTGTTTGGGGAGGCTTAGGAGGTGTATCCTTGTTAAAGGAAGTATGTAACTTGGGGCTGGGTTTGAGGTTTTAAAATTTTCCCATCATTCTCAGTGCTCGGTCAGCTTCCTGCTTGTTTAAAGACATGAACTCTAAGCTTGCTGCTCCAGCTACCATGCTTGCCTGATGCCATGTTCCTTTGCCATGATAGTGATAGACTCTTATACTCTGGAGCCCTAAGTTCATACAAACCCTCCCTACTATAAGTTGTCTTGGTCATGGTGTTTTATCACAGCAATAGAAAATTAAGCAATGCAGCCCACGAAAGCAGGGAAATGACCCAAATGTTTGATCTTATGGTTCTTATGGAAGGAGTGTCTGTGAGTATTTGTAAGCATTGCAGCTCGGTTGGAAAGGGATCCTGGCAGTTGGGAGCCAAGGAATACTATAAAGTCACATTAAGCTTTGCAGCTTACAGCTCCACTCCAGTGAAAGGTTTCCCCAATGTAACAAATCTTCCCCCAGGGAAGTTGTTACAGTTCTGCTCAGGCCCCCTGAAGTGTAACAACTCCACTCCACTAGGGGCAGGTTTCCCACTGAAATTGTTACAGTTCTGCTCTACTCTGCCCAGGTTCCATCTCTGCTCTGCCCAGGTACCATCTCTGCTCTGCACCAGGCTCTCCAGCGAAAGTTGTTACTTCTCTCCTCTGCTCTGGGTAAGAAGGTCTCACTCATTCAAGAGATTTATTGGGAGGGAGGAATCCAGGAGAGTGGCTGCCTCTGCCAGGGTGGAAAAAGGCAACTCCCAACTGAACAGGCACAGGGCTTATATAGAGCTTCTTTGGGGCACAGTTTTTCCAGGGTGAAGATTTCCAGGGTGGGAATGGGTTGGATTTCTCTCCCTGAGTTTGGACAAGCTCACAGATCAGCTGGAATACATGCTCAGGGATTGGTTGGTTTCCTGCTCAGGGGTTGGTTGGTTTTTGTGCTGAAGTTGGTCAGGAGCAGAGTGTGTTTCTTTGTCTCTGGTTTCAGGGCCAAGGTGTGTTTCTTTCACTGGCCCCTTTTAAACTTTGGCTCTGGTTTCAGAGCCAAAGTGTGTTTCCTTCAGTGGCCCCTTTTAACATTTTGGCTCTGATTTCAGGGCCAGCGAATTGACTCTGGTCTCAGGGTCAGGGTGTGTTTCTTTGGCTCTGGTTTCAAGGTCAGGGTGTGTTTCTTTGGCTGGCCCTTTTATCCTACACTATTTATCTGTGTAGAAAGGGGCTTATATAGTTTGAACCTGTCATAATTCCGTAATAGAGACGGCATTGCCTTTCTTATCAGCTATCTCAGATGTGAAGTATAAGAAATGAGGTAGAGATTAGGCTTAAATGATAACAGCTATCAACAACTGCAGTCAGACTCTCCATTACTCCATGTAGACAAGGGTCATTGATCCAAATAATCAGGAAGGGCAATAGACTGTGTTACACAACAGATTCCAGCATTGTTTGTTTGACACTCAAAGTGATTAATAAGCTCTTGCCAAATTTTTATGAGAAATAGACATAAGTAATAATATTTACCCAAAATATAGCTGAGCATTTGTTAAAGATATGGTTCTGTCATGTACTGTTACAGGTTCATGCACACATACACATGATAAATACATAAATACATATGTATGTACATAAATGTAATTTTAAAATTTAAAGAAAAGACATCCCTGCAAGTAAGATAGTCCTTGAAAGGACTAAACATCCAGGTTGTCTACTAACAGGACTTCTAGATTCTAGAATATGTCCTTGCTTGAAGAGATGGTCTCATACTACAGTGATAACAGCTGCATTACTTTTAAAATTTATATACTTTCAGAGCCATTTGTAATCAAAATGTCACAATTCCCATTTTTACCTATTGTACACATTGTGTTATGGCTGGGATGATTAAAATTACTGACATTGTGTGTTAAAATTCTATTCCCCAGGGTGATAGTGTTAGGAGACAGTCTTTTAGATGTTAAATAGGTCATTAGGGCAGAGCATTCATGAAGATCAGCATACCTTTAAAAACTCTGTGTGAGCACTGTCTAGCTTGTGTTCCAGCATGTAATATATATATAAATTAATAGAAGAAGATGGATACCAGCAAGCTAAGAGCACCAGCACTAAATATATTGACAGCCTGTTCTTGGACTCCAAGCTTATAGGAATGTGAGAAATGAATTTCTGATGCTTATAGCCACCCAGTCAACGGTACTTTGCTAAAACCACCTCAACTGATTTAGACATGTAGCAATAGCTTATTATTTGTTTTTATAGAAATACATATGCTACTATATAGTATCGGTAATTTTTATTTTATTTGTTTGTTCTTTTAATTTTTTCAATGTTGGGGGTTGAACCCAGTGTTTTACATACACTAGATACACTAGGCAATTTCTACACCACTGAAGCCTTCATTGAATTTATTTTATGATAAAGAAAACACTAGATATGAGATATACCATCAAAAATATTTAAAACTATATTGCAGCATTAGTAAGTACAGACACTGTTTATAGATTTCTAGAACCAACATGATTGATATTATTCAAGTGTTATATACATTAATAACCAGTCACCATTTTCTGCTCCCTATAGCAATGAAAATCCTACTTTCTGTTTCTGTAAGTATGACTAATCTAGATGCCTCATACAGATGGATGATATAGAGATTTGAACATCTGTGACTATCTTATTTGGATTAATGTCCCCAAGCTTTACCTATACAAAGAGGAAGATTTCCTTCCTTTTATGTGCATGTCATATTGTCTTCATCCCTCTATCATTTATTCAAATAAACCAACTTTAATTTGCTTTATTTTTTTATTTAAGAATTTTTTTAATTCATTTTACACACCAACCACAGATCCCCCTCTCATCCCTCCTCCCACTCCCCTTTTCCCCCTCCCCCGGCTCACCCCGTATCCT
This sequence comes from Peromyscus californicus insignis, assembly GCF_007827085.1. Lineage (NCBI taxonomy): Eukaryota > Metazoa > Chordata > Mammalia > Rodentia > Cricetidae > Peromyscus > Peromyscus californicus. The sequence continues at coordinate 88,647,567 of NW_026294391.1, forward strand.
CTCTTCCAAAAGGGTAAGGGCTCCCATGGGGAGTCAGCGAAACCTGGTACATTCGGTTGAGACAGGACCAAACCCCTCCCCACTGCATCAAGACTGAGCAAGGCATCCCACCATAGGTAATGGGCTCCAAAAAGCCAGCTCATGCACCAGGGGTAGATTCTGATCCCACTACCAGGGGCCCCTCAAACAGACCAAGCTACACAACTGTCTCCAGTATGCAGAAGGCCTAGTCTGGTCCCATGCAGGTTCCACAGCTGTCAGTCTAAAGTTCATGAGTTCCTACGAGCTTGGTTCAGTTGTCTCTGTAGATTTCCCCATCATAATCTTGAACCCCCCTTGATCATATAATCCCTCTTCGAACTCTTTGACTGGACTCCTGTAGCTCAGCATGGTGCTTGACCGTGGATTTTTTAAAATAACAATTTAAGATTAAAATATATCTTTTCCTCGCTTCCTTTTCCTCACTCCAATCCTTCCCATGTTCTCTACCCTTTGATTCCTATCAAATTCATGACCTCCTTTTTAGTTGTGATACATTATATATACATATGTATGTGTATATAATATATACATATATATTATATGTGTATATAAATGTAATCTGCTCAGTCTGTTTACTGTTACTACTATATATGTATATGTGTGATTTCAGGGCTGACCACTTTGTATTGGATAACTAATTAGGTGACTCATCCCTGAAGAAGATTAATTCTCTCACTTTCAGCATTTCTTAATTGCCTGTAGCCTTTGTCTAAGTGCAAGGCCCCATGAGATTTTTTCCTCCTCCACAATAGCATGCCTTTTTGGTCTTGTCCTTGTTCAGGTCTTGTTTAGACAGCTATACTGTTGAAGCTTCCTTGTCATTTCCAGGATACACATTCTCACAGCAGATTAGAATTTCATACATGAATGCTAAATTTTTTACATCATTTCCACCCTTTATTCTCCACCATCCACTTCCTCTTGTGTCTCTTCTACTCCTTCTGAAGTTCATGACCTTCTTTTCTATAACTATCGTTGTTATATTAATATATATTTCTAAAAGCAACTTGGGGAGGAAATATTTCATTTTAGTTTATGCTTTCAGATCACAATCAAAGCCAGGCCAGGAACTTAAGCAAGAGCAGAAACAAAGATTGTGGAGGAAAGCTGATTACTGGCTTGCTCCCAGGCTGACATCCAACTACCAGATCCATATGCCTAGTGATAGTATTGCATACAATAACAGAGGGAATTGTCCCATATCATTAAGCAATCAAGAAAATGCCTCATAGACATGCTTACCAGCTAATCTCTTGGAGGAAATTCTTCAATTAAGGTTCCTTCTTCCAAGGTGTGTCAAGGTAACAACCAAAGTTAACCATCACGTTGACTGTGTTGCTTTATGGAGGAATGTGAGAGATTCTAGAACTTTGGATAAGAAAAATGGTTAAATGTTCTAAGCAGAGCTTAATAAGCCACTCTAGTAGAAGCCTGGATGAAGCCCACAGAGTGAAATGTTGTGGTCTGAATGTGAAATGTCCCCTATAGTCTCGCACATTTAAACACTTGGGTCCTGGTTGGTGGCACTGTTTGGGGCTGCGAGTATGTAACTTTTAGGATGTGGAGCTTTGCTAGAGGAAGGGCATCACTAGGGGCAGGCTTACATAGCCTCATCCACCTTCCAGTTTGCTCTCTCAGCTTCCGATTTGGTGAAATGTGATCAGTAACTTTCCCACTCTGGTCACCTGCTGCTCTATCTTCCTTGTCATTATGGACTTCTCTTTTGTCACTATAAGTCAAAATAACTCTTTTTAAAGTTGTTTCTGGCCATGGTATTTTGTGACATCAAGAGAAAGGTAACTAATAACACACACACACACACACACACACACACACACACACACACACACAAGCATGCACATGCACACATACACGCCTACTGTATCCGTTTAGCATTGCTAATATAGACATGTTTAGCGCTAACTGCTTGGTACTAGATAACATATCAAGAGGACCACCCTTTGAGGAAACTTATCCTCCCTTCCCCAATAGCCATTGACTGTAGTTCTTCATCTAGGGATGAGGCCTTGTAAAAGTTTCCCATCCATGTTGGCATGCCTGATAACTGTTATCATTATGCAGGTATGTTAGGCAGCCATACTCTTGAAGTTTCATGGGTGTGTAACATCCCTATCATGTCTATAAGACATTATGCAGCAGCAGACATACTGGTCGTCTGGTTCTTAGAATCTTTCCACCCCCTCTTTCCACAATGTTCACTGACTCTTAGGAATAGGAGTTGTGTTGTAGGTGTATCTGTTTTGGTTGAGTAGCCCATATTCACTTATTCTCTGCATATCGATCACTTGTGGATTTCTGTGATCATCTCCATATTTGCTAAAAGGAGCATCTTTCATAAGGGGATAAAGCTACACTTACTTGTGTATATAAGGACAAGTATTATAATACAGTTCAAAATTATAGTGCTTTGATGGCAATGGTAGTGGTAGGTTCTCTAGGGTCTATGACCTCTCCATCTAGGAAAATCAGCTAGGTTTACAATATCTGGCATGACTTCCCTCCCATTGAGTGGGCCTTAAATATAATTAAACAGTTGTTGATTACTTCAAAGCTAAAAGTGACACTATTGCATCACTATCAGGCTGGTCATCGGTGTGATTCATAGGTTTTACAACTGAATAGGACTATTAATTGCTTTTCTCCCTTGACAGCTTGCATAGCACCTCAGATACTATGAGATCTAGTCCTCAGGGAGAAGGTTTCCAGGTCAGTTCCAGCTCAATTCTTCTAAGTCCTGTGTCTTAAATGTGCAGTATCTTCAGCAATAAGGTCTTACATTGAAGTTCTAAGAGGCAACCAAGGGCAGCGTCAATAGCCTATGCTGTTTGAGGGGCATCTTGCATTTTCACTATATTTCATAGGATTTGGTGAAGTTATAACAACAGCATGGATACTATTACCATTTACATTTTACTCATAAGGAAAAGAAGTGGTAGAGTTTTTGTACTTTGGCAAAGATCACAAAGAAGTGTAAGTAACAGAACTAATATTGTAATCTAAATACAGTGAAATGAAATATCAAGTCAAGAATGAACTTTTTTCTGTACCATAAGTCATTATTCTTCTCTGGGTTTCCAATTCCTTATCCACAAAGCCAAAGTAAATATTATAGAAAAGATATTCAAGCCTCCCTGTAAATATGTCTAATAAGAAAAGATTAAAAACTGATAAACATATTTCTAAGCATATTTATTTATTTTAGTATGGAAGCACATATACATAGTACTTACACATTCACTGCTATTTTCCTATTAGTGAAATATTGGAATAGATAGAATTTGGTTATTACACAATTAACTCTCACTGTTATATCTGTGCTCTAAATTCTACTATGGGTACTTGAATACATGATGTTGAGAATAAGTCTACTTTGGTGGGTAAAGATAGAATAGCATATGTATGCAGTGGAAGTTTTGGGGACACAAATATATTTTATTGAGAAATACAGACAAAAAGGTTAACTAGGAAATTTCCATGAGATCAAGTGGGGCAGATATGCAATATTTGGAAAGAATCTGAAAAAATAATGAATACAGTATACAGTGCAAATGAACTTTCCCTCCATCAATACTTTATGAATTAAAACAAGGAGACCTGCTAGTGAGCATGTGGCTTGCGTGAGGAAATTCATTTTTCTCCATTCTTTTGTTGAATGCATGTTAGGTAACAAACGCTACATCCCTAGATAAAAGCACTCAATCTGTGGCTAGACAGTATAGTGAAAGAAGCTTTATTAGCGCTAGCAGTAGCTATAATCACAGACTCATTTTGAATAGGTAGAAAGAGCAGACATTATTGTGAAACTCATATACAAGCCAAAGCATTTGCATGTTCATTGATCATGCTATTGGAATACTGTAATATGAAGACTTGACCTGTATTACAGCTATTGTCCAGATGATATATCCAAAGGCATTTGTAATCCCAGTCAAATTTTCTAGATTTAGCTAATTGATGCGGAGCTTTACGGTGATTTACTAACATTGATGCTTCCTCTCGTCTTAAATAAGAATCATTCATTGACTATCTACTGTTTGGTCACAGGATTAGCCACTGCCACAGCCAATGTAGTCCAGAAGAGGGCCACTTTTATGCCTTGCACAAAAGACATAAAGTCTAAGCCCACAGCAAGTACATCAAGCTATGTTAAATGTTTATTTTCCATTATAGTATGTACGCACTCAATGGCCTCTTCCCCAATTACTCTTTTGCTGGGTTAACAACCTTCCCTAAAAAGAGAATGCTTCTGGTCCTTTTCTCCAAAATCATAAGTAAGAATGTTCTATCAAATCGGATAATAGGGTGAAGAGGAGCTACTTCTGACTGATCCAGAGACACAGCTTCAGGAGCAGCTCCTTCATTGGTTCCCTCTTCTCCAATGTGCAGCACAGCCTTGTGGAAAGCCTGTGAGAGAAGAACACACACTGAAGGTACCCTGAAAAAGTGGCAACAGCCTTTGGGGTGTGTGAGAAGTACAAAAAGAAATACAATGTATTGTGTTGATGGTACTTGAATATGAATATTACATTGATGAGTGTAGTTAATGAATTTCTGTGATTTTAGGACTACTTGTTTGGGTAGCATCTCATTCTCCATCACCTTCCAATCTCTTGAAGTTATCTTTTTGGTGCCTTTCTCACATCCTCTAGCACTGTGTCTCACGAGTCACTTCTGATCATTAAGACTTTCTGTTGCATTAGTCATCTTAGAACATGAGGTTTAGGGATGGAAATTACATTTATTTATATATATTTTGGTGTTTGGCCTGCATGTGTGTTTTTGCATCATATGCATGCCCTGTACCTGCAGAGACCAAAAGACCAGATTTCATGGGACTAAAGTCACAGACGGTTGTGAGCTGCCATGTTATGTTGGTGATGGAAATTGAACCTGAATCTTCTGGAAGAGCAAACAGTGCTCTTATCTACAGAGCCATCGCTCCAGTCCCAGAAATAACTTATTGAATAAATAAAAAAATAAATAAAATTACTTATTTTAAGAAACAAAAATGTCTCTCATATAATACTGACCTAACAGAATCACACTGCCAATGTAGACATGAGATTCCTTTATTGACTAAATGATATGGTGAATTAATTGACTCTCAATGTTCTCTCAAGCTCATACAGTAAAAAACATCCACCAACTTACATAAGAAAGTTTTAGACCATTGTCTTCTGTGATTCCAAGAAAGTCAGCACCTTCAGCAAAGGCATCCCTCATGCCCATCTTCTGAAGTGTACTTCCAAGGTCATATGTGGCAGAAATGGAAAACTTTGGAACAAACAACTCAACCCATCTGTGTGGAATAAGGAAAGGGAGACATGACAGTCACCACACTAATCACACTTAAGATCTCAAGACACGCCACCCCCCACTCATTCTACTCGGCTACTCCTCTGAACATTGACAACCATTAACATGGTACCATAACCACAGAAGGTATTGTTGTAGAAGTGGTCTCGGACTCAGAAAATGTTGGGCTGCAACATATGGTGCCCTGACCCTTTGTTATCAGAAAAATGTATCTCTGTGGTACTGAGCAAGGACAGGGGTCTAATGGCATGAAGATCAAAGGGGAGTGCACAGGGATTTTCATGGTGTTCTATCTTGAAGTTCCAGCTAAGAATGACTGCCAACTCTGTGCCAACATCAATTCTTATCCATCCCAAAGCTTTATTTGGTCCCTAAAAAGGTATCAGCACCCTAGCATACTCACTTTGGGGAGCTTTATGGGAATTTCTAATTTGACAAATGTCTCCTTGGCATTTTCTCAATATGCTTAGAGGAGATACTGTGGAAAGTATCCAGAAAAGTGTCAGGCACACTGTACTGGACATACTCTAAACATCATCATACTACTGCCAAGTGCTTTTAGGTAATTTTCCTACCTCTAGGTTTCTTCTGAATGTAGCCTCACCTCCACTGATAGGCCCACCCACAGCCCCTCATACCCTCTAAATTGTTTACCCTTTCTGCAGTAAGTGGTTCCACTTCTTCAGTGTCTTAGATGACATGGCTGCCTCCACCCACTCCACGTGTCCCTCCTTTGGAAGGACAAAAAGTGCCAGAGCATTCTCATTATAGTCCATTTGAAGTACTGTGCAATTCAGTTCTACATCCACAAAATGATAGTATTCTTCTAGCTGGTGCATCATGGGCACTTGTACTGTGTTGTTCTTGTCCACTGAGAAGTTGGAACTCGCTTCTGTTTTAGATACACGAAAAGGATTTGCCCACTGGGCTTAAAACAAGAAAGAGGACAGATGTTTCTTTGAAACCATTAGTCATTCATCTAATAATTAAGACTGTATACTGTCAACCAGTTTTCCAAGTGATTATAAAAAAGTGACTCACTAAGGATCAGAAAAACAAAGTCAGCTGACATGATCAACCAACTACCACATGGCAAAAACAGAAGTCCTCTTCATTTCTGCTGGACTTCACGGTCTATTTTTTAGAAACACTATACTTTCTACACCCATCAGAAACAAACGGTATTCTCCTTCCATGAAAAGGTATATGAGTGTCAAGAAAAATAGGTGAAATGAGATAACAAAGTGTTCTGCCATTTTAATCATATATAGGTGTGTGGCTTATGCAAAAACTCACTCATCCAAACATGAAAGACAGGTTCTATAAAACCAAGAGTTTTATATCTGGGCACAGTGCTTCCAGAAATCACTATAAGCTCTAGCTTTAGGGCTAGATAGCCTTGCTGGAAAAGTTAGCACTGAAAATTATCAATGGTATATATTTGGATACTTGTAGCATAATCACACATAGTAGGTACTTAATATATAATAAAAGTTATTTATGCAAGACATCCCAATGTGCACAGAAGTAGGAACCACATTATGCCTAGATACAAATTCAGTAGACTTGCCAAGCACAGGCTTTTCCCACCTCATTAAATACTTTAGAAACTATAGTTATTTAGCCTGATATAATCAGAACATTCATAACATTGTCAACTGAATCTTTAAAAGTGTTATCTCCCTAGAAATTTCCTGGGCTCATACACAAAGCTGCGTGTCATCCTGGAATGATCCAACATAATGCATAAATACAGACAATAGTGACAAATCACTGTGGTATGAGGGACACCTACTGATGCCAGTGATAAGAGATCATTAATTCCCCCTAGTTCTCTATCTTAACACTAGACTGAAAATTGATGTCTTAATGCCTTACCTTTGAAATGAATATAGTTCACCAGAATCATGATAATGTTCAGTCTAAGGTCTTCAATTAAGCCTATAATTTTCCCTTTACTTTGCTTCTCCACATAACTGTTGATCTCCTGCTGGACTGCAGAAACATTGGAGAAGTCGGTAGGAAAGACTTCAGTTTCATAGAGGGTCTTGACATTATCCAAAAACTTTGCCAGTGGTTTCAGCTGCTGCCCAATGAAAACTGCATTTCCCATTTGCAATTCCAGTTCATTCTTTGGGAAATTCAATGAACAGATCAAATGCTGGAAGCCCTGATGAAATTCTGTTATTGGAGTACCTGTGAGGTTAAACCCCAAAACCTCCAGAATCTGAGTTTGGGTGCTAGAGCCAGATACAAAAGAAAGCATAGCTAAAGCAGCAGATATGCTCACAGGGGAAAAAAAGATATTCCAATCTGGGTTCTCCACAGAGAACCTACGATACAGCCTGAACGCAAAGTCAGCATTGATAGATGACATCTTATAGAGAGTGGCATTTTGTTGGGGCAAATGACAGGTCGTTACTTTGCCTTCAGAACTGTTATATTGTGCACAATGGATTGTAGCCTGAAGCCCAAATACCAAGAAAAACAGATAGAGGAACACTGACATTCTGGAGTGAAGATGATCTACAAAACATGAAGTGAGATAACCATTGGGGGAGCTTAGATAGACAAAAACTTGCTGATCCAGAGAAACATAAAAGTCACCCACCTTGATTTATACAACTAAAGAAAGTATTTGAAGGTGTGTTCAGCAAGGAATAAAGGAGATAAATAGTCTCTCTCTTCTCTAAAGACCAGTGACATGTCTACTTTGGAAAGAGAGTAGGAGAAATGGCTTGCCTAGGCAACAGAAATACAATGTCATGAATTCATTAACATATGAAAATACTGAAACTCATGGAAATTGAATCACTTCCCATTTGAATGAAGGGCAGTTTTATGGGTATGAAGAATCATTAGACACAGCAAGCACACCCTCTGTTTATGTCACATGTACATTAGAATTTTGGTATGTGTGTATTGTGTATTTTAAGTTGGTGTTTTCTTAAGATAACATTTGTCATGTGACCAAATGAGAACAACTCCTCCAAGAAATGACTAGTTGGAATGGAAGAGTAATGGTTTCTTGAGTCATGTACAACATAACAAGCCAAAATTCATGCACCTGCGAAATGTAAGGGAGACACAAGAGTATTTTCAAATGATAGGAAAGTGAGAGTATAACATTCTTGTTTTAGAGACTTCTTTCTTTTAGTACTACCTAAAGAATCACTTCTCACTTCTAACAGATCTTAACAATCTTATTCTTATAAGTATGCATGCCATTTTATATCAATTAGAATGGAAGTCCTAAAGTTTTCTAAGTGTGAAATAGTACAAAGAAGCAGGGAACATGATGTAGAGTCAAAAATATTCATACACCAGTGGTTAGAAAAAAGATCCATGGAATCAGTACAGGACCTCTTCCTAAGCCTTTCATTTTCTTCATGAGTGGTCTCAACTTAGGTATACTAACTGCTGTATTATAAATGTCCTTCTAGTCCATACTGTCTTACTGAATTGTTACTCATCTACCCAGCTGCTGTTGGACATATACACCCTGTTTGCCCATTCATACTTCAGCCTCCACTGGGAAATCCCAGTTTCCAAATGTAAACACATTCTCTCTCAACTCCCCAACCCACTTCTTCATTTTCATTCCATAGTCCAATATATTGCACCCCTGTTTATAGACAGACCCATATCAAAGGGCTTGCTTCATTTTTATTCTCCAGGTCTAGTGGCCATGATGACCAATGAATACTTCCTGAATTCTTATCAAAACTTTTCTTTTCTCTCCATCTCTACTTCCAAGTCCCATTGCCTAAGTTTAAGGCTTTAATGATTTTATCGGCTCCTAGCATGACAGAAGGCCTCTTATCTCCTCCATCCTTCCTTCATCCACTTCTATATCAAATTTCCCAGATTTTCACCAGAGTACTCTTCCAATCAAAGTCATCAAGGCTGGTTAGAAGGTTAGTTATCAGATGACCACTCTTAGACCTTGCCTCTTGAATCTGCAAACTTCAAACTCAGTTATTTGGAACTCTGGCTTGGAAGAAATGTTCAGTGTTCCCAAGGAGAAAAAAATACTTACAGAACATGCCCAAGAAGCCACTTGCATCTCTCAGACAGCAATGCCTACCTTTCCATCTTTATAACATGCCCTCGATTGCAAAACTAGAGCATTCTCAGTTACAAATTAACCATGACATGAACGCTGGGATGATATTTCCAAAGCTGATGCACAAAACCAAGGCCAAGTGGGAAAAAAAGCTTAAAAAAATAAGGTTTGCACTCTGGGTAAAACTTTAGATAATACTTTGGCTTCTACATACATCCCTCATTTAAAATAGTTCTTATTGCCAACGCCAAACAGTGCCGGAACAGGATGACTTTTGAGAAAAAGATATATACAGACAGAGACTTGTGGAATCTTTCTAATTGGTGCTATAGGATGGTTTGTGCATAAGTGGAGAAAATGCTGTCAAATACTGGACCTTTTAATGCTCAAAGGGAAACTAGTCATGTCTTCTGATCACTAAAGTCCACTGCACCCTCCCCTAACCCGAGGGCTCCAGAATATGGTACAGAAGGGACCAATAATGTGGAATAAAAACAAACATCTTCTACCTGAGATTAACTGTGTGCTATACACAAAGAAGCAGTAGAAGCTGGGCAGTGGTGGCACACATCTCTAATCCCAGCACTTGGAAGGCAGAGGCAGGTGGATCTCTGTGAGTTCGAGGCCAGCCTGGTCTACAAATGAGTTCCAGGACAGCCAGGACTGTTACACAGAGAAACCCTGTCTCAAAAGACAAAACAAAACAAAACAAGCAAACAAAGGAGAAGAAACAAAAATAATTAGATTTCATCAAGAAACTCCAGTTTAGCCTCGACTCTGTCAGTTTCTAGGTATAGTGATAGTAGTAACGGTAATTCCTCCTGCCATTTGATCAAGCACATGACACGACACAAAGCACCTGGCCCCCCAAACAGCTACCCTAGGAACTACATTAAGGATTATTGTGGTCAGTCAGCAGCATAGATCACAGACATGCACATGGCTTTCAGTGAATCCATGTTGATAATCCATAGGCTAGGCTGCCACTGGATACCATATTGGTGTCCATGGCCCATGTTACCCAGGAAGCCATGTTGATGTCTGTGTCCTGTGCTGTTGCTGCTGCTGCAGGCTGCGATGGTGTCCGTGGCCTGTGCTGCATTAGAGGGCTCTGTTGATGTCTGTGATCTGTACTGCCCCTGGAGACCATGCTGAGGTCCAAGTGGCTCATGCTGATGCTGGAGGTTATATGGTTGTCCATGGTCTGTGCTGTGGCCAGAAACCATGTGGAAATCCATGATCCATGCTCCTGCTGATTATAAAGGGCAAGGGGGCTTCCTTTAGGAAGCTTCTTTTATAGTGGTATTGATGACTGGAGACTCATAGTTGAGAGAGACATATAAGGCTTCTGTGAGAACCCCTATCCCCACCCCAATCCACCCCAACCCCCAAAATAACAGACTAGACAGGAAGCCATTGAAGAGAATTCTTAAAAATTGTGATAAGGATGCTGAAGTGTAGCTCTCCACAAGTGATGGCTTCTGGCAGGGGTAGAGGTGGGAAAAGATTCCACTTTCTTTCAGGTGCTGGCTGCTGGGAGTTTGAGCATGATCCAGTGACTATATGGGCAACACAAGTTAGATTTGTCTTTTCCTTTCTTTTTGGGGAGAACAGTCACAAGGGGGGGGGCAGACCTGGGAGGAATGGGAAGTGAGTGTGATGGGGTGCACGTTGTGAAATTCCCACATAATCAAGACAAATATTATGTTGGAGAAAAAAGGATCAATATGTTAATCAGGGGAGCAGTGAAAGTAACTAGGGCTAGTTCAAGTTAATCCTACATATAGTCTATGGAAGGACTTGAAATCCAAGATAAATTGGACACACTTTAACTGAAGTCCATTGGAAAGACACTGGGAGATTTTTGGAAAGGAGATAAGTACAGTGTAGGTGACTATACCATGTCACTGTTTCTTTTCAATCAAATATAGTAAAGTCCTACTGTATACAAAACACCACATTCAGCCCTGAGATTTCAGAGGTGAATGTGGAATATTCATCCTCCATCAAAGTGGCCTTTGTGATGTCATGGCATCACTGCCCAAACTCAATAGGTAAGGTGACATCTCACATTAGGATGGTCAATGGCTCATATGTTACACAGAAAGTCATGTCTAGATTGAGTCCCTTGACTACCAGTTCAATTCAAACTCAACCCTGATAATAAAACAACATATTGTGTGTTTTCTCAGATGCTATAAGCTCCAGTAAACCCTTGCAGAAGAAACAAAGAAAATTAAAAAAAGAAAGAAAGAAAGAAAGAAAGAAAGAAAGAGAAAGAAAGAAAGAAAGAAATTTTTCAAACCTGTGCCCTCTGGTGGTATATTTAGACAATGGCACAGGTTCAGGCTTTCAATGAAAATGAAGGGAACCATGTGGGACACACACACACATATACTCTAGGGAAACAGAGGCACAGAGATCAAATTATGAATTCTAAGCCAGTCTGGATTACATAATGAGATTCTGTCTCAATGACAGAAAACAAAAGCAACAAATTAAAAAACAACTAATTCAAGGACACCCAAGCCCTTAGTCCCTCCTGAGGACAGTGGGCAATGGCCTAACACTAAGCCCCACTTCAAAAAGTTTCCAGTACCTCTACACTGACATGAGGAAGACCAAGCCTCCAACACAGGAACCCTTAGGGGACACGTTGAAATCACCCCAAGCCATACAAAAGTATTGACTAGAAGCTGACACATACTGGGAATCCAGAAACTCCATTTCATTGTCTCCATTTCATCAGCAGAAATCAGTTTCTCATCTCACTTAACTGCCCACTCCATCCTGCGGTTCTGTTTTCAGCAAACACATTCTCTTTAAGATGAAATGGACACCTCTTATAAAGTCATATTTAACATAATTTTAGCATTGTGTTAAGCTGGTCTCAATAGCATCACGATATAGATGTAGAGAAGATAATGGATATGGAATGGTAAAATTAGCAGAGTGACTTTTCTTCTTGTTATCTAAGTCTTAAAGGCAAGTCAAGAATTGGGTCCTTAAGCAAAGTGAATCAAAACTGTCTTAAAAGTGTTAGCATATCAATTAATTCACTCAGATCTAATATTATGCATGTTATTTTTGATAAATGTCATAATTTATTGCCATACAATATCTTCCAAGTTTTATTTTACAAATGTTTAATATTTCTTCAGTTACTTCCATTTGTAAACGTTCCCCCCGGTTTTACTTGATATTTGTCCTCCCAAATAGTCTAAGAGAAATAATGGGATCTCATTCTGTATATAGATGTAGAGAAAAAATGAATGTTGGGGTCAAACCACCAGATAAGGCAGATAAGGAAATGTGACCATATATGGTATATGTTAAGGGCAAGGAGAATATAGAATGAGTAGAAATAGGAGAAGAAAATTGGGGTGCTAGTACCAATATATACCTATATCAATATTACATATTTATTCTACCTTTATTCCTAAATTCACTCATATTTACATAAAAATATGTTAATTGTACTTAATTTCTCAGCATGACAACCGCTACACAGAGCAGGAATGAACACCATCCAGAGATAAATGAAAAGGCTACCTTGGTTCATGGAGGCTTCCACAGCAATTTACTATAAACTGAGTTGTTTTTAAACAACAGAAATGTATTTCTCAACATCCTCAAGGCTGAGAAATCCAAATTCACAGTGTTGAAAGATTCTACATCTGCCCTAATTTTGTTTCTTGTTAATATTATAAAATATCCTGACAAAAGAAATTTTAAGGGAGAAAGGGTTTACTCCGTTTACAATTCCAGGTGACAGTCCATCACTACTGGAACGTCAAAGGAAGAGTCTGAAGCAGCTAGTCACACCAACAGTAAAGAGCCTCAGGAATGAATGCATATATGCTTATTACTCAGCTCGCCCTCTCCACTCTTATACAATGTGGGACTCAAGCTCAGGGAATGGTGCTGCTTAGAGTGGACTGGGTCTTATCACATCACCTACTTCAACCCAGACAATCCCCTATAGACATGCCCACAGCCTTTTCCAGGTGATACTATATTTGATAAAGTTGACATCTAAAACTAACATCACAGAATGATTTTAGGTTCATAGATGGTACCTTCTACCTATGTCTTCATGATAGAAGTGATCAAGAAATAACTCAAGGCCTCTTTTGGGAGGGTACTAATCCCATCCATGACAGCTATGTTACTATAACCTCATCCTATCCTTAGGAAGCCATCTTTTAATACTATCATCTCAAGTAGTAGGGTTTCTTTTGTAAAAACAATTTGTGTGTTTGTGTGTACAAGTTTGTGTTCATGTGAGTGACAGTACATTTGCATGTGCCTGTTTAAGACAAGAAGATAATCTTGGGTGTAGTTCCTCAGGCTCCTTCCATCCACTTTGCTTTTGGAGACAAGGTCTCTCACTGGATCCCACTGATTAGAGTATCCTGGCTGGCCAGTGAGCCCTGGGCAATCCATCTGTCTCTGCCCTCATGACCCCTGCACTGGAATTACAAACATGTACCACCATTGCCCGGTTTTTTTTACATTGCTTCTGTAGATCTAAGTCAGGTTCTCATGCTTGTGCATTATGCATTTGTCTTGAAGCCCCAGGGTGTAGGATTTGAACTTGAGATCTGAGGAGAACATACTGAGACCAAAGCAGGGACTTGGCAGCCTCTTTGGTAAAAAAGGATTCACATGTTTTGAGTTACACGCGGCAAAGCAGCGTTGTGAGATGTAGAGGATGCTTTTCATTACTCAGAAGTGAAATATGAACGCATTAACAACTAAGGTGGCCCAGTTGTTCTGTGGGAAATTTGTACAGTGCTGTGCTGGTTGGTTTCTGTCAACTTGACACACATCTAGACATATGTGGGAAGAGGGACTCTTGATTGATAAAATGCCTCTATCAGATTAGCCTCTGTAGATAATTTTCTTGATCATTGATTTATGCGGGAGGACCAAGATCACTGTGAGCAGTACTACCCCTGGGCTAGTGTTCCTGGATTGCATAAGAAAGCAGGCTGAGCAAGCCATGGCGGGGGGGGGGGGGGGGGGGGGGGGGGGGGGGGGGGCACTATTTCATTGTTTCTACTTCGGTTCCTCCCTCCAGGTTCCCAGCTTGAGTTTCTTCCCTGACTTCCCTCAGGTCTATAAACTGTAAGATGGAATACACTGCTTTCTCCCAAAGTTGCTTTTGGTCATGGTGATTCATCACATAAATAGAAACCCTAATTAAGACAAAAATTTGCTAAAACCAAGTACATGTCCCAGACAGCTTTTCTTTGAAGGATGATGTAAGTCTGGAATCCTCTTTGCTATCTGATGTTTCACCATGCTGTCAATGGTAGTAGCCACCTTCATGCCTCTAGCTACAACTGTCCTCTGCCTTCTGATTCTTTCCTTTCTGTTCCAGGTTTAAGAAGTTGTGATAGGACTAACACTGCTCTTCCCAAAGGTCCCATTTACTGAGACATTGAATCTGTATGCCTAGGAAGGTACAAAAGCTCTGTGAGACAGAGGTGCCATCCTGCTTTCAAGTCCTGTAGCATGAATCTTAAAAGGTCTTATTAATTAAAACAAATCTGAAGCCAGGTATTGGGGTGAATGCTGGAAGATCAGAGAAGCAGAACAAGTCACAACTTCCTCACCTCACCAATTCCTCAGCTGATCCTGTTTCCTCAGACTGGAAGCCTGAGTCCTTATCCAAATGAATCTCTGCTGAACTGTTGCTCCAAAGCCTGAATGCTTAACCAGCCAAATGCTTCTAGTTTCTGGTCTTCACGGCCTTATATACCTTTTTGCTTTCTGCCATCACTCCTTGGGATTAAAGGCATGAGTCACCATGCCTGGCTGTTTCTAATGTGGCTTTGAACTCACAGAAATCCAGAGATATTTCTGCCTCTGGAATACTAGGATTAAAGGCGTGTGCTACCACTGCCTATCCTCTATGTTTAATATTGTGGCTGTCCTGTTCTCTGACCCCAGATAAGTTTATTAGCGTGCACAATATTTTGGGGAACACAATACCACCACCAAGTCCCATTTTCCCTTACATGTCCCTCTTTCTTACCCCATGTCCTGCGAGCTGAGGCTCACACTGCGCTCTAGAAAAAGCCAAAGTACCCAAATCATTGTCCTGCTTCTCTACAGTAGTGTGCAGTCAAATGTCTACTGAAAATCCCTTCTTCCAGAGAGCAAGTTTCTTAGTCTCCACTAAGAAAAGAAGCACCACTTTCCCTAATAAATATTGTAT
The DNA here is from genome assembly GCF_007827085.1 of Peromyscus californicus insignis. Taxonomy (NCBI): domain Eukaryota; kingdom Metazoa; phylum Chordata; class Mammalia; order Rodentia; family Cricetidae; genus Peromyscus; species Peromyscus californicus. The sequence continues at coordinate 88,663,238 of NW_026294391.1, forward strand.
ATGGGAAAATGGATTCCTCCAAAACCAAATTAGAGATTTTACTCTGGAGACCTAAGAAACTAATAATCAGTGGCCTCACACAAATACAACATTGAGATAAAAGCATTAGAGGTTTAATACACCCAAAATCTAAAATCTGACATTCTTCAAAATCCAAAAAAATCCAACATAATACCACAAGCAGAAATTTCATTATTGTGCTTATATGAAGGGTTAATGTCAAAATGCAGGTGTACAAAAATATTGTAGAAAATTACATACAGGAAATGCATATAAAGGGCATATAATATAAGGAAATTTCATTTTTAGACTTGAGTCCCATTGCCAAGATATACCATTATGTACACAAAAATTTATCAAAGTCTAAAAGAACTAAAAAACAAAATACGTTTTTAGCATCTAGGATAAGGGATACTTAACCTGTTGATTTATGCATGTGTAGCACACCACAATGCAAAATGTGCTTTTGATACCTTAAATGATTCTCAAAGCAATCTTATGGAGCAATGAGGGAATCAATTTATTAATTTGGTAAATTATAAAACTACTCTCTCAGAATGACAACACATCAAAAGTCACACCAGAGAGCTCAGGATCAAACCACCTTTACATCTCAGAGTGAGGTGATTATGATCCAGTTTTTTTGTGAGATAGAAGTTCTCTACGTTCCCTTCCACATTTAAACCAAAGGAGTAAGGACCTCTGTGCTCTCATGTTAAGGTGGGACCAGACGCAAAATTTAAAAGCATTGCAATTTGTTTAAAGTTATGAAAGAGACCTATTGGTATTATTTTTCTGAAATCTGGGATTTCTGAAGCTGTTTGTATTGGTAAAACTTTTTTCTAAAACTAATCTGATACACAAAATATTGTTCTTTTTTTTAAAAAAAATGATGTAACCTCTGATGTCTCTACAATCTTAAGAAATATTTTAAATCAGGTCATGGCTTAGGAAGGGCTAATTGACAAATCATAGTCTTATTTTGTTTACTGAGAAACTGTTAACCAAATTTCTACTCAGAAGCATGTCACCAGGACCAGTGACCAAGGAACAAATATTGAGAAAAGAAAATAGCTTTAATGAAGATGGTAGAAACTTGAAAGGGGAAGGAAATTGGTCTCAATTCCTACTTTTCCAAGCTCTTAGGGAAGTACTAGATTTTTGTACATAAACCAGTATAGAAGCAACATGCAGAAAACCAGCATCTTCCAGATGCCTTGAATTGGGCAGTCTGGAGTTTTATAGTGATCAAGTGATGATAGAATCTAAATGACAGTTTATTCTTAACTAGAAGTAAAGAACTTCTGCTGTGCAGAGTAAAGGTCACATTCTTACAATGAGACAGAAAAAGGAATAAACTGAGGTAGAGTTATTGATAATAGCATAGTTGCTTTTCAAAATATTATTCTTATGCACTCTTTGGAGGTTTTGTGTAATTTGAGAAGTATTCATTAAATACCTTATGCTTCTGTTTATTTCATTGATTTTTTTATTGTTAGTGGTGATGATGGATTGGTTTCTTTTTCTTTCTTTTTTTTTTTTTTTTTTTTTTTTTAACTCTGGCTTGCTTGCAGTGTGCCACGTAGGCCAGGCTGGGCTCAAACTCAACAGAGATCCATCTACCTCTGCCTCCCAAGTGCTGGAATTAAAGACTACATGCTGCATGACTTCCAGCTTTGCTTTTTTAAAAGCTTTTCTTCAACCTATTCAAAATTCATATATTTCAACTTTACATGCTTTTAAAATAAGTATGCTTAGTAACACTAAAATATTCAAACAATTTCCATCTCTTTTTTTCTGAGAGGTTTATAAACTATTAAGATCTGGTTTCTATACTATTTTTAATGCCTCTGTCCCTATTGACATGAGTCTTCCCTGGGTTGGAATCAGAAGGGTAAACATTATAGTGTACCATGCCTCGAAGTACCAGCATATTATAACACTTTACTTTTTCTGGCAATGGTGAAATTTATCAAATACGCAGAGTTATCAGTGAATCTAAAGTTAGCCCAGAAACCTAAAGTCTCAAGAGACAGGTGACTAAGAAAATCCACTGGATAAGGACCTAGGTCATTCATTGGACACAAAATATGTCAATCATCACCTCTCAGCAAATGTGCTTCAAGCATGTTAGAAAAATAGAACAGTGTTTTATGACTCATCCAGGTTCTGCCCATGTCAACTGCCAACGTGAATCCTTCTCGCTCATCTGAGGACTCAGGGTGAAGTAACAGTTGTCCTCACCACCTCCCAGAAGGCTTCTTGGCCAACTGTGTCCCTCTCCGGAAAATAGCTGCAGCCCAACCATATTTCTTGGCAAGTGTGTGCCGAACCATGCTTTATGTCCAAGAGCGAAGCCCATTCCCAAGACATCAGGTTGGAGTTGGTAGACAAATGAGCCCATATCAGATTGTTGATGAAGAAGGTTTGCTGCCTGAAGAATATGAGTCCTTAGTCCCAGAAGCCATGATCCCTGTGGCTTTGGAAGCAGAAGTGGAAGAACCTCTGGTAGTGGAGGAAGGGGAGGAGGTCATTTGGCTTCATGTACAGCAAATAGATGATGATGAGGAGGAGGAGAATCAGGCTGAGGTCATGGAAGATTGTAACTGGATTCACAATGTGGAAGACGATCATGGTGATGTTTATTATGAGTATACAGGCACTGGTGAGTTATGTGCGATGGGATTTTGGCACTTTAATTGAGATATGCCTCCCATACAACTTTATCTATTGTAATAGCTACATCCCACTCATGGGCCCATGTAGGTTGTGTGGTGATTAGACACTACTGTGGACCTGGGAAAACACTCAGACTGAGGAAACAATATGCTTTATTAGTTTGTAAATTCAAATAAATATTTTTCTTGGGAGAGCGCAGCAAATATCACCAGACCCAAGTGACTATGTTTATTCTTGTTCTAAGAGTCAGAAATAATTAGCTGCACAGGATGTGAGATCTATTGCAAAGAGAGGGGAATGTTACTGAAAACTATCAACCATTTACAGTCCAGCCCTCAGCTACAATCTGAGGACAATGGAAATGTAGTTTCATCCCCAAGGAAGGTACCCAGATATTTGTTGGTATTTTGTTTGTTTCTACTTTTATACTGAGAGTAGAGTGCTAGGTATTACTGCTGATTGTAAACTGGAATTTTTTGGAAGTTCTAGTCTTAATTTCTGCATATTCCTTTACTTATAGAAGGAAATGACCATACATATGAATGCTTCCATGAGGAGACCAGAGAAGCTGTAGTTCAGGCAAACGCTGAGAATGAAAATGAAGACCAGGATGATGGAAGATGACCGTAATCTAAACTAAGCTGAAAAGAAAGCCTACAATCCAGGTATCTATATGCAGTGTGTAATATCCAATCATTCCTGTCTATGTACACACACACACACACACTTTCCTTGGTAAACCAAATAATGAGAACTGTTTAAAAAATTAGTTCATAAATTCAGTTTTAAGTTAATAATGAACACTAGACAGCACAGACTACAACATGTTCTTAAATGTTCTTTATTTTCTTTTTAACAAATTATTGGTGTGTGGTTGAATGTGTACATGTGTATGTATGTGTGTGAGGTGTGGCTAAGTGTGGTATATTCATACATGGGATGTACATACGTATGCAATCAGGAATCACAAGAGGGCACATCCCTTCATCACCTTTTGCCTTTGCGGCACCATCTATGACCCTAGCGTTCAAGGTTTTCTGGCTAAGTTGGCAAACCAGAAAGTCCTAGTGATCCTGTCTCTCCTTCTTTCAGTACTGGAGTTAGAGGTGTGCACAAGGCCATGACTAGCTTGTTACATGGGTGTTAGGATAAAAACCAAGATCCTCATGCACATGTAGCAAGCACTCTTAACTGCCAAGTCATATGCCTAGCTCAAATGGTCTTCTTTTCCTTTCATTCAGCTATAGCTATAAGGATCAACAGAAGATTTGCCACATTGGGTAGTTGAGCCCATGATATTTTGAGAACCCAAAACAAGTGGCTAAATTAGTATTTACATATAGTAATTGAGACTTCCTCCTGTAGGAACAGAAATAATCTATTTTAACAGGAAAGAATGTTTGAGGTTGCGATGACTTACAAAATTATAATAACTAGAATCACTGTGATTGGTATCTAGTATTCATTTAGTCAAAATTATTACTATTTCATCTAACAGTCAACAAAAAAACTTAGTCATAGGAAGGTTATTTTCTCAATGAATTTATAGTTAGTTTATATCTAATTGTATCATTCCATTTATCCTTTTTACCAGTATAGAATCTGTGGGTTAAGAGAGTATGATCTGTGAATATTTTACAGTGTCATAATGTAGACCACAGTGTCCTAGAACTTGTTGTATAGGTTTGACGCAAAAACTTCCTGTCTTCACATCTTGAGTGCTGAGATTATAGCTGTGCATCATCATGACTAGCTAGCAAGTTTTTGTTTTTTTGTTTCAATAGAAAACTATACTAAAATCCCAGAATGGGTTCTCAAAACCAAACAACAAAACTGATTTTTTTTTTTTGGTTTCTCAAGACAGGGTTTCTCTGTGTAGCTTTGGTGCCTGTCCTGGATCTCGCTCTGTAGACCAGGCTGGCCTCGAACTCACAGAGATCCACCTGGCTCTGCCTCCTGGGTGCTGGGATTAAAGGCATATGCCACCACCGCCCAGCTCCAAAACTGAATTTTTCAATGTTTGAAAAGTGAGAAAAATGAAATTGCTATGGTGGGAGGGGGATTGATTTCATATTCTGTATAAACACTTTCATTCCCAAGGATCTAGGCTATGATGGAGAGATATTGTGGAAAAATCATGTTAAAACAGTGCACACATGTTGGGTTGACTGCTTTCTTAGATTTGCAAAGTAGCTAGCGCATGTTAATGCTCTACAAGTGCTAATTATCCCTTATTACTTCCTACAGCTTGAAGGCATAGAAACAAAATTCAGAAAGGAAGAAACCCATGAGAATTTTATTAACATTGATTGTTGTGGTTCAAAGTTCATCACCCTTTTAAGTTAACTTTACTGTTATCTTATTGTTTTCCCATATTATTTTCCTATAACCCACAATGTTTGTTCAGTTCAAAATAAAAGTTTTGGAAAGCATAAGCAGAAGATTCTTTGCATAAATAACACTGCCTCCATTTATTAATATTGTTTTTGTCTTGGCTTAGCAGATATTAAAGGGAATCATTTGCAACTATGTTTTAAATTCTTTCATTAGTAGCCCCCAGCTACTACAACATTAGCGTTAAACAATTTATTTCAAGAGATAGGCAGAGGTCTAGCTTCTATTCAAGGAAGCTGATGAATGAATGTACTGGCTTGCCTGGAAGCCAGATGGTATCATTGGACAGTGGTGGTGGTGGCGGTGGTGGCGGCGGCAGCAAAAGAAGCACTATCTAGGTATTTGGTAGAAATGCAATTACACAAGTCCACTACAGACAAGCTGAGTCAGAAATGGTCAGGCTAAACTGAAAACCTGTTTTTCTAAGTCTTTGGGGTGATTCTAAAGCACATTAATGCTTGAAAAAACACTAGATTAGAGCAATGGGAGGCCAAGTTTCTGCTTTATGAGTGTTTGTTAATTCATGTGAGACTCTTTTCAGTAAATGGAACAGGGAAATAAAGGCTGAGGATGAGACTTGAATTCCTCAGAGTTGGGTCATAAAGATGTGGAAGCTTAAAGATTATGTTGTGGAAGTGGGAAAAATAGGTAAGGGAGAAAGCTAGTCCTAGAAATATACCAATGTTATGATGTCATATATACACATTTTATAATGTATAAAAGAACCATATACTGATGACAGAGTCATACGAGTAGAAGAGAAGGGATGCATAGAAGAGATGCCTGTGTGTGTACACTGCACAGAGGTGTGTAAGACAATAGTAAACATCTTATTTAGGAGAATGGCTATCTGAGAAGATAAAGGATGGAGAATTCACTTGGAGAAGGTACTCTTGGTTCTATAAATCTGTGATTAAGTATTCCTACAAAATCAAAACAAACAAAAGAAGTTTATATTCAGACAGTTCTGAAGGTCACAAGTCTGAAATCAACTTGCTAATCCAGGAACACTCACTCACTCAGAAGGGTTAGGAAAGAATCCTTGCTTCTCTAACTTCTGGTCACTTTTCATGTGATTTTCTCATGTTTATCTGTTTCCTCCAGAATGGATATGACCATTACCATCTTGAATCAGAGCATCTATGCTAATTTACATCTCCAACCTTCTGATATCAGGCTTACTATCTTTTCCTAGTGGAGGGATGGAGCATATTTCCCTAGTAGAGGGATTATGGGGATCAAAATCCTTGAGAGATCTTCCCAAGACTCCTCTTTCCCCAACATTATGTAGGAGGTGGAATGTTGGTAATGTGTGGGGCTCTGGTGGCATAGCTCCAAGTATGAGGCCCATGAGGATTCTTCAGAGGCATGGCATTTTATGTGTCATTCATGAGGTGAATGGAATTCTTCGGCTATTTCAGGTAAATTGTTCAGATAGCTTGGTGAATCACCCATATAGAACCTCAATAAGCCCATTGGTTCGCCAAGCTGTATTTGCAAGGAATCTTTTCTTTGGTTGGCTAATGCTAGATCTGCGGTGAATAGACGGTTTTTTACATCTTCTGAGGAAAGCTCATGCATGGCATACTTTTTTCCTTCCTACCCTTTCCTTTAGCCAAGAACACTAATCATTGGATTTAAGATTCAACAGAAATCTACGATAATTCCATCCTGTGTTTCTTTGTTTTGTTTTGTTTTTTAAACTTTTATTGATTCTTTGTGGATTTCACATCATGTTTTCCAATCCCATTTCTCTCCCTGCCCCCTCATATCTGCCCTCTGCCCATGCAACCCCCCGCCCCAAAAAACAAAGCAAAATTTTAAAGAAACACCAAAAAAGCAAACCAAACAACAAAAAAATAGAAAGAGGAGAAGAATCTCATCGTGGAAGCTGTAGTGTGGCCTGTTGAGTCGCACAGTATACCCTTTAGTCCATTCATCTTTACTTGTAAATATTCATTGCAATGAGTCATTGATCTGGTTCAAGGCCTCTGGCCTCTGCTGCACCACTGATACTGGGCTCTCACTGGGGCTCCTCTTGGATATCCTGTTGTTGTCTTGCATCATGGAGATCCTGCAGTTTCGGATCTGTAGGTTCCTCCCCTTAACATGCTCCAACAATTCATAGATGAGGTGGATGTTGGAATGGGCTAACTCATAGGCCTGGTTCTGGGCCTGGGTAGTAGCTGGGTTGGTCAGCCTGCCGACTTTCCCTCTTCTTCACTACCCAGGCGAGCTCTCCAGCACTGCCTCAGCTAGCTCACACGATGCAGCCTGCAGCAAGGGTCAAGGCCAGGTGTCCTGCCCTCAGGTCCTCAGATCTAGTTCACCCACACTCATACCACCAGGGCCAGCTCTACTGTTTTGCCTAGGAAAAGAGCAGGGCCCTCTCTCCCCATTGCTGTAGGGGGTGTAGGGAGACTGGGGGGTCAGCTCTCCTGCTCTCATACCCTCAGGACTCGCTCACCTGTGCCCCTCAAAACAGGGTCAGGTCTAGTGTACTGTCCAGATGGGGTGCATGGCTAGCTCTCCTGTGTGCTATAGTTGGTGAGGGGCAAAGCTAGTTCTCTCACTCTTTTGACCCCAGGGCCAGCTTTCTTTCCTGCTGCAGGTGTAAAAGGGCAGAGGAGGGAGGGCATTGTTCCCTCACCCATGCTACCACATGGCAGATGGAGGAGGGGTGAGGTGTTAGCTCTTCTGCCCTCATACCCTCAGGGCCAGCTCACTTGAATCCTGACAATAGGGTCAGCTCTAGTGTGCTGCCCAAGTGAGTTGCAGGCCCGTGGTGAAGTGTGGGGCCATCTTTCCTAAATTCAGGGGCCAGCTCTCATGCTGCAGTATCCAGCTATCCCAGGGCCAGCTAACCCAGGGCCAGCTAACCCAGGGCCAGTGAAGGTTGTACCTGGCTAAGCACAGCCCTCAGATTTCCACATGGATGGGTTAGGGTAACTTCCTGTTGCCTACAAGATGTAGGACTCTCAGATGCTTCTCCAGCATCATGTCTGCCGGCATACCATCATGTCCCACCATGATGACAATGGACTAAACCTCTGAACTGTAAGTGAACCACCCCAATTAAATGTTTTCCTTTATAAGAGTTGCCGTGGTCATGGTGTCTCTTCACAGCAATTGAAACCCTCACTAAGACAGACACCAACACGGTTTCAGGTGTCTGACCTTGGTGTTAACAGGGGCCATGAACATCACCCCAGACCCAAGCCACTGCAGGGCCACCTCATCCTATGTTTCTTAAGTCAAAGACACCATCTCCAAATAAAACTACATTTATAGGTAGTAGATATTAGAATTTGACATTCCTTATTTTAGAGAATGAAATTTAGTCCATTAAAAGGAACATAGAGGACTTCCATTGCTCTTATATGTTAAGTAGTGTGGTAGGCACATAGTATAAATACAGTTGCTTTCATATCTATGGATTCCACATCTATGAATTAAACTATGGACCAAAAATGTTTGAAAAACAATTGTGCTATAAATAGATTTGTCTTTTTGTTCTTTAAATAATTTACATAATATCATACATTATAAGTAATATACAGATATTGATGGCATACTAAGTTATATACAAATGTTACATGTTTGGCTATATTTTTATATGACTTGAACATCATGGAGTTTACTGTCTTAAACAAGTCCTGAAAATAATCTCTAACAGATACTGAAGGATTATTATATCCTCTATAATATTGTGTAAGACTTAGATATTTATAAATGAAAAAATGACAAAAATTAGAGGGAAAATGGAAATGGGGCTAATATCTACCAGACATTTAAGGAAAATGAAGCCTTAAGTAACTTTTTTAAAGACCAGAGAAGGGTAAAGGCCAGGGATTTGTCGGTAGAAGACCCTGTTTCTACATTTACATAAGGCTGCTTACATACTTTCTCTTTAGCATTCATACTTTCCTCTTCTTTTTTTTCTTGCTAAACACCTCAAAATGTACTCTTGTCAGAAAGTAGCATTTCCAATTGCTTCAGAGAAACATATCCCTCATCCTTTTAAAGTCAGAATGGTCACATGAAAAGTCAGTATAAATTGCCATCACTACCCTATAAATTAATTTAAACATGTGCATTGGGAAATGGACTGGTTTTTTTTTCTAGAGATATGATGTGCATGTTTTTTGGTTGCTGACAAATGACCAGCAAAACTGCTTTCTGCCCCCCCCCATTCAAGCTGATATGAATTAGGGAACAACATTAACTTGGCAGAAGAACTTATGAGAAGGAACAAGAAGTTGCAGACTCCCTACTTTCTCAAAAGAAAACCCATTACGCTGGCTTATATGCCAAGAGCTGTGTGAGAACATCCAGAAGCACACCTAACAAGCTATAATAACGGGAGCACTTTAAGTCAATTCCAGAATATAGCTGTTTGCACTGGTGCCCAGGAAGAATGCAGTGCTGCCCTGGGAGCACTCACAACCCCAAAACAAACAGCATGTGATACTTGGATGTTTAAGTGGGTAATCGTGAATTTTCCAAGAGAATACCCACTAGGTTAGCTTGAGTTTTCATCTATATAAATATTTGTTTTGAAAATAACGCTTAAAAGAGACTTATAGAAATAGAGGGTCAACACCAGGATCATTAGAAGACAGTGTTAAAGGACTGCAAATGTAGGATTTGAAACTCATTTTCAAATGTAGCTTTTAGGTAAAGAACCTCTGGCAGTTGAATTCTACAGCCTAGTCAAGCTGTATCATGGGAAACTTGGAGATCGGCACAGTCAGCTGGCTCTAGTAACGTCCTAGATAAATAATCCCAAACAAAAACTCAGCTGAGACTTAGGACTGAGGCTGACTCATGCAAACATGAGCCATGGGTACACAATGACCCACAGAAAGGCTTCTGAGACAAAGGGCTCCTATCTGTGGATTATCCACATTATTGAACCTGATTGAAGAAGAGCTCCTGGCTGAGATGGCAAACCTGGGAATGGCACGTGCATGAGGAGTGGATCGAGGAACACTAGAGTAACTGAATAGAAGATACTTCCAGAGAAGGGACAGGAGGGTTGGTCATGGTCTGGGACCCATTAATACTTCACATGAGTGAAAAGCTGGGACACTGTTGGTCTTCCCAAGCTGCATCTTCTGTGATCATTAGCCCATGTCTAAGCCTGCTGGGCTGGTGATCTCAGAATGATCCCATTTATTGTCTGGAAGTGGGACCTAATGCTACAGGTTGTTCTGAGAAACTGACGTAAAAGACGACTTGTGCAAGGAAGTCATGACAGGGGCACTGCTTAAAGCCAGTACACAGCCTTCATTGTCTACTCTGTAGCCCAGAATCATTTGCTTCAAAGCCAGAAAAAATCCATGAATATGAGAAGTGTGGTAAACATATTATCAGTCACTTCACATTTATAGACCTTCAGTGTCATGGCAAAAGCTATCACGATGAGTCAAAGTGGGCATCCCAGCAGTTGCTCTTCCATGTATGCCCCCTACAAAGGAAATATGTTCATGTAAAATGGGCATGTAACACCACTTTCAGCCTCTGCACCCAACCAGATCCTACACATCATTTTCCATGGATTAGCTTGATGGGTCCTTCTGATCCTTCCTTCCACACATTCTCCCCAAACCATGCATATGTAGAAGGAACCAATATCAGGAGAGAAAGAGCTCCTGAGATGGAAACAGCAGAACACAAGTGCAATGAAAAGGGGAAATAGGTAAAGCAGGAGGGGGCTCTTCAACTGGGGAGGGGGAGAGGGAACAACACAGAGGGAGGGGGCAGAAGGAGGGCTAGATAACGCTAAAGATGTTTGAAAAAGCCATATGGAATCATATTTTATGTTTACCTAAGACTACATAATTCTTGTGTGTGTTGTATGTGTATGTATGTATACATAGTTTCACAGTTCAGATGAATTTATGCCACTTGGGAATCACAATGCTCCACCCCTAAAACCATAGACTAACAATAACACACACAAAAATGGCTTCTGCCTTTTTCAAGTTGTTAGTCAGGGCAGTCCAAGAGACCTCCCAGAACATGATAGTCTACTGCCATTGCCCTTGGTTGCCTCTCAGACTTTGAGGGTAAGCTCCTATTGCTGAACACACCACACACTTTGGAAACAGGGCTTGGAAGTTTCAAGCTACAACTGACCAGGAAGCCTCCTCCAATAGTGCTAGAATGTGCTACGCAAGCTGTCAAGGAAGAAAAACAATGGATAGTTCTAGTTAGCAGTAAAGCCTATGAGCCGCAATAACCACCAGCAAGGCAAGATGTCCCCAAAGGTGCAGTAGTGGCACTTATATATTGGGGGTAATCAACATCCTTATAATTGTACTTTAGGGCTGCTCAAAAGCAGGAAATTTGTGCCAAGTCCTGTAAATCTAGCCAACTGGTGAGGTCATGGACCCCAGAGAATGTCCAACTGCCATTTTCCTAAACCAGTATAATTTCTAACTGCATTGTAAGTACTTATCCTTCTACCCACAGGTAAGTGTGGTTCTCACCCCTCATCTCGCTTTTGCAGCAGACAAAAACCACCACAGAAAGCCTCAACTGGTAAAAATGCAGAGAACAACTAACCATGCATGGGGTGACCAGCCTCAGTTGATGAACCTACAACACAACCTCTACACCTAATGATCAAGAAACACGGCAGACAACAGGTCATATAGATTGTAAGAGCCAGAGAACCAAGACGTTTGCTTTGAGGTTGTGTCTTCTATATAGAACATCTGTTGCATCCATGCATGACTCCAGGGACTTTGACCTGATAAGGGGAGAGTGGTTAAAGAAAAGACATACATACACACAAACAAAACAGCAGGGGTTGGGTGGACTGGGATTTCTGCTGGAGAAACCACAACACCCTGGAGCCTCAGCACGTTTAATATCTACAGTTGAACAGGGAGACAGGATATTGCATACAGCTGAACAAGGAGTCAGTGTTTATGATATACAGCTGGATCAAGGAGGCAGTTTTAGTTAATCTGAGTAGGAGCATTGTTGTTTTATCTAAGTTGTTCTATTACCAATTAAGACTCAGGAGTCAGATATTGGGCTAAAAGGCTATAGATCAAAGAGTGGGGGAGTGACCAGCTGACCTTCCCCTTTCTTTAACTGGATTCCCAGTAAGTGTGTCTCTCTCCACACATTCTTCCCTACTACTTCTTGTATGTCTATAGGTCTCCCTGGGTCCTCTGTACTCTCTATGGCTAATTCTTGTCAATTAGTTGCCAGCTCTGCCCACTGATCCAAGGTTAATTGATGTGCGATGTCCTTCTGTATGCTGCAAATATGTGTTGCTTTTATTGGTTGATGAACAAAGCTGCTTTGGCCTATGGCAGGGCAAATATAGCTAGGAGGGAAAGCCAAACTGAATACAGGGAGAAAGAAGGGTGGAGTTAAGGGAGATGACAGCAGCCTCTGGAGGAGTAAGATGCCAGAGCATTACCGGTAAGCAATGGGCCACGTGGTGATACACAGATTAATAGACGTGGGTTAACTTAAAAGTAAGAGCTAGCTAGTAATAAGCCTGAGCCATCAGTCAAACAATTATAATTAATATTAAGCCTATGAATGATTACTTTATGTGGCTGCGCAGGACTTGGCAGGATGCAGAAAAGCCACTGACTACATTTGGTGCCCAATGTGGGGCATGAACCCATGATCCTGAGATTAAGAGTCTCATGCTCTACCAAATGAGCTAGCTGGGCTGTTAATTTTACTAACACAGTCTCGGAGTTTCACAGTGTGATCAAATATCTCACAACAGAATAGTCTTTGTACTGGTGCAATATTCAGGTCATTAATATCCAGGGGAAGTAGCTATGGGTGGACATTTTCTGTAATCACTCAGTTCCCTGAGAAAGGCTTCACCATTTCTCTCTGAGCTTCACCTCAAGGCCTTTGCCATTTCTCCATGGGTCTGAAGCTCTGAGGTCTTTGACATGACCCAGGCCGACACCACACACTCACTGATAATTTCACTCCTTCAGAACTTCCTACAGACAGGGAAGCTGCACCCATGAAATCTCAACAATATCTCATTTGAAACAAGACCTGAACAATGACAACACCAGTTACCTTGGAGACACGACTGCAGAAACTCTCACAAGGCCCCAGCCCTAGATAAAGAGCTGCGGGCATCTAATTCTTGCTGAGTTGAGGAAAACTAGTATTCTCCACGGACAAGCCCCATGATCGGTTATCCAATCCCAAGGGGTCAGCCCCAAACACATATACAAATGGACAACACTAAATGGACCCATCAGGTTGTATTTATATGTATGCATGTGTGCAAAAATAATAAATAAGAAAAAGAAAAAACAGTATTTGAAAGTGAAAATAGAAGTCAGGTTTGGGGGTAAATGAAGGAGAGCAATGGGAAAGGGAAGAGGGTATAATAGATTTACAAAGATCAAAGTATATCATACATACATCTGAAATCTCTTGTAAGGGCACCCATTATTTTATGGAATTAATAAATGCTAGTGAAAATGAAAAAACTGACTGTCCTATACGTCACTTTATTCCCTTCTGTGTATTTAAACTCCTTGGAATTATTTGGGACATAGGCAACCTATAACTGACACACCTCCTAAGAAAAGTGCCTCCCCCACCCCTCAACAGCCATCAACTGCCAACAGCTCCTCAGCCAGAGGTGGGGACTTGTGAGCCCTCCTCCACCCATTCTGATGTGCACATTATATTTTTATATTTGTGTATCTACAAGCCTACCCTTTCAGACACCCCAAGCATTATGAAATTCTGAATATTTAAGGCCTTAAAAACATTTGTTTTACTGTTTTCACCATTGTATATGTTCAATTAATATATTAAAATTAAATGAATAAAATGCACCCAAAATATACCTTTTTCTGTCACTAGTATTGATTATTAAAAAATGTATAACCATTGAGGGAGAAATGCCCTTCCCTCATGCCCATCAATGCCTGAGGCAGGTGGGAGAGCTGGCCCTGAGGCCATCAGAACAGGAAAGCTGCCCCTGTCCCCCACCAGCTGCAACACTCAGGAGAACAGGCCATGCACCTCGCCTGGAGAGCACAATAGAGCCAATCCTGTTGGCAGAGGTGTGGGTGAGTCAGCCCTGAAGTTGTGAGCATGGGAGAGCTGTCCCCATTACTCGTTTGTCATGTGGCAGCGTGGACATAGGAGAGATGCCACCCATCAATGCCTGAGGCAGGTGGGAGAGCTGGCCCTGAGGTCCCTGCCCCCATCAGCTGCAGCACTCAAGAGAGTGGCCCCTACGCCATGCCTGGGCAGCACAGTAGAGCTGGCTGTGAACGAGTAGGTGTGGGAGAACTGATCCTGAGGACATGAAAGCAGGAGTACTGGCCCTGCCCCTTGCTCATCTCTGCATAGGGTGAATTACCCTGGTAGTAAGTCAAGGGAGAGCTGGTGGGCTGACCAACCCTGCAACTACCCAGGCCCAAAACCAGGGTTATGTGTTGGCCACCCAACATCCACCCCATCTGTGATCTGCAGGAGCATGTAAAGGGGCTGGACCTGCAGATCCAAACCTGCAGGATCTCCACAACCCAGGGCAACAACAAGATAACCAAGAGGAGTTCCAGTGAGGGCCCAGCACTGATAGTGTAGCAGAAACTAGAGGCCTCAAACCAGACTCTTTACAATGAATACTTGCAAGTAAAGATATAGAGATAAAAGGATAAACTGTGTGACTCTCCGTGTCACACTACAGCTTCCATGGCGAGATTGATTTTTCTTTCTTCTTTTCTCTAAAATTTTACTTTATTTGAGGGAGGAGGTTGCAAGGGCAGAGGCTGGATATGAAGGAACAGGGAAATGAATGGGATGGAGATGCATGATGTGAAAGACACAATAAATAAAAAAGAAAGTTAAAAATGTATAATCACATAGTATTCCTTATCACCAAGTGAGACAGAAGGCACAGGTCCTTTGATCACCATTGTTTATATGGAAGTGCAAAACAATAGAAAGTTATCTATGTAGGTAACTGGGCACAGGATTTAAGGCCTTATAGCTCAACTCTACTTCCTGTCTCTTCCCTGCTTCCTGTTCCTCAGAGATGAGGAGTCCCAGCTGCACACTATTTTCACTATGGAGCCACTAACTGCCATGTTCCCCCTCCATGATGGATTATATCCCCTCAAACTGTGAGCCAAAAGTAAATCTTTCCTTTTTTATGTTGTTTCTTACCAAGTATTTCATCACAGCAACAAGAAAAACAATCACACAGCTCTACTAAATATTTAGTTTACTTATTCCCCAGTGGCCTTTGGGACATACCTTGAGGAGTTTGTATTGCTTTTTGCTACCCACATGACATTTTTAGATGAAACCGATGTACATGCCCTAATCTTAATATTCCCTATCTGTAATTATTTTTTTTTGTTTGTTTGAGGACTGTTGGAGTATCCACATCAGACCATGGCCTGAGGTATTCACATGCATATAGATGTATCCTATCAATGTGAGGGATGGAAAGCAGGTGGAGACAAAAGATTACAGGCTTACCTGGGGCTAAGGGGCTAGAAGGGTGGTAGTCGGTCTTCCCACATGGATAGTGTAAAACGTATAGCAGTCAAAGAATTATAAATTCAAACTTAACCTCTTGGGTCCTTATATGATGGAATTATTATGGAATAAAAAGTGTTACTAGTGGATGGGGCCCAGGTTTTGTGTGTCTAGGTTCTTGGTCTCTTATCCATATAGCATTAAAAATAAGAGCTCACACAGATTTGCTGAAAGAACAAGATAACTTTATTTGGAGCAAAGTGATAGTTGTAGCTTGTAGAGTCATGCACTGTTAAGACTGACAGCCTGCCATGTGAGTGAGAGTTCTCAAGGGCCACTTGAGGCAGACAAGCATATGAGTTAGTTTGGTGTACCCATTTGGGTTTAGATTATGCATATTCTCTTGTAATAATTTACCTGGCAGGCTTCCTTCCTCCACATATACTATATGTACACTCTGTGATAGTTTGAATGTAATTGGCCCCCTTAATCTCATAGGGAGTGGCACTATTAGGAGGTGTGTCTCTTTGTTGGAGTGGGTATGGCCTTGTTGAAGGAAATGTATCTCTACAGGGATGGGCTTTGAGATTTCCTATGCTCAGGATACTGCCCAGTGTCTCAGTCGACTTCCTGTTGCCTGCAAGATGTAGGACTCTCAACTACTACTCTAGCACTGTCTGCCTGCATGCTGCCATGCTCCTGTCCATGATGATAATGGACTGAACCTCTGAAATTGTAAGCGAGCCACCCCAATTAAATTTTTTTCATTTATAAGTGTTGCCATGGTCTTGGTGTTTCTTCACAGCAATAAAAACCCTAACTAAAGCAGATCCTTCTCCAAATAATGCACTTAGCAACTTCAGAACTCCCTCCACCCCTAACTCATATTGGGCTATACTTACTCCTATATCTGGACAATATTGTAAGCTTATCTGCCCCAGCTAACCATCAAATTTAGACAGTTTTATTCAAGTGTATTGCTGAAATATTGGGATATAAAAAAGTGAAGGGCAATTCTGGCCTGAACTAAGTTTGGGTACATGCTCAGTAAAGCAAAACTGTGTCCTCTAGTAACCTCTTGGTAAGAATCCTATTTACCATCATATGGGTATATGCAATTAGGTGTGAATATGATTGAAATCGAATGTATTGTGGGAAGGGTCCTGCCGAGAAGAGAAAGGAATATATACCTTAATCTATGGATCAAGACAGAGAAACACCCAAACTACACTTCTTAGTAACCAGCCTCTCTTCCCCATAGATCCATAGAAAGAGACAGCCCGGGGCCTTTGAGTGTTCTCACTCATGTGACCTACTGTCAGGCTTAATAACATAGCCTTCTAACAACCTAAACTACTGCTTTGCTCCACAAAATAAGTTATCTTACTTCGTTTGCAAATCTTTGTGAGCCTTTCTTTCCCACTTTTTGGATAAAAGGTCAAGAACCTGGAAACAATCAGCCCATAGTCAATAACCAGTAACAGATACACATTGCTTTATTTAACAGGTAATTAGTTGACTGAAACATTTCAAACTATTATGTAGATGTCATGCAGGCCTCCAATTGAAGTCCTGTCCTGAGCCTTGTAAATTTCACAAATGTTACAGGTGGGTTATGTTAAATATTTAGTCTACTCTTTCCCCATGGACCTGTGGGGCTGCTCTTGGTGTTTTGTGCCGCTTTATACTGAACACATGACTAGGTTAGAGAAAACAGATGTGCCTTTGCCCTAATTAGATTCCCCATCTTCAATCTCCCTTACTCCACACAAATACTACAAACCCTTAAAGTGGCAGTGCTGAAGGAGTTGACATGGCCCATTCCTGGAAATTAACTGTGAGCGTTCCCTGCCTGTTTTGTGGCTACCATTGTTGTCCAGAAGGAACCGAAACTTCTTTGGGTTATTGTAGTGGTGGGAATAGAAATGTCCTCCATAATTTAGGGTACTTGAACACTTAGTCTCCAGTTGGTGATGCTGTTTGGGTTGGGGGGGGCGGGTAGGTGGTCTAGCCTTGCTAGGGGAAGTACATCACTGGTGGCTGGCTTTGAGATTAAAAAGCTTCTCACTACTTTCAGTTCACTCTTTCTGCTTCACGGATGTGGTTGAGGATGTAAGCTGTCAACTTCCTGCTCTAGCTGTCATGCCTCCCTACCATGAAAAACTCATCCCTCTGGACCCATAAGCCCAAATAAACCCTTCCTTCTCTAAGTTGCCTTGGTCATGGTGCTTTATCACAGCAGCAGAAGAGTAAGTTATGGAGTTATGGAGGTGCTATTCCTACATCAGTAGCAAAATCTAGCCATATAATAGTAAACCTGGGAACTAAGCTTTACTAGAGTTTGAGGTAACTGGAACACTTGAAGTCAGGCAATAGCATACAAAATGATGAAAAACTTCCACTGCTGTACTAGTAGGTGTGAGAATCAAGGGTTGTTTCATAATCTATTTTCATATTTGTACTGCTGGCATTTTCAAGATGAACAGCCTCTTAAAGAATCTATTAGTAAGATTTCTGGAAGTAACATGTCAGGTGTGATATTCTTAGGAGCACTGCAGATATTATCTCAGTTAAACTGGAAAATTTGTTGTTATTTATGTGGGTGTTGGGGTGTGTGCACGTTCCTATGTGTGCTGGCACGTGTGTATGGTGTACAGGTAAATGTTCAATGCATTTTTCTTCAGAACTTTCCATCTTATTTTTTGGCACAGGGTCTCTCACTGAGACCATGGGCTTGGTGATTCAATTAGAGTGGCTGGCCAGAGAACCCCAGAGATCATCAACCTTCCTCCATCTCCCCAGCACCAGAATTATGACTGTCAAAACACCTACATTTTTACATGAATGCTAGGGGTTGAACTTGGGTACTCAGGTTTTCATGGAAAGTATTTTTTTTTACTAAAATATCTTCTAGTCTCCCAATTATTTTAATCCAATTGATTGAGTTCTTTAGGAGTAATATTAAGGTCCTACATAAAGCAAAGCAACATTAATTCAAAAAAGGTATTTAAATTCAATAATAATAATGAGAGACTGTGATATCTGAACCAATGTCCACACCCTCTTTCTCCTTTACATAGGAAGATTAAAGACTGTTACAGTCCATAAAACAGTGCATTATCTTCCTCCAGCTCTGGAGTGATGCTTCTCGAAAGGATAGAATACTTAAAGATTTAATCTTGTTTCAAACTACTTTTTCCCCCAATCTGATTTCCAGGTGCATGCAGCATAGACATAGAAGCTCTCATCTTTCATGTTATCATCACTTATAAGATGAAGGCCCTGACATGGTTCCAACACTGCTGAGACTATCAGGCTCCCAGCCAGGTAAAGAGAGTCTTCTGTAGATGTAACCAACGGTCTTATTAAAAGATGGCTACCACATAAAGAATCTGGATTATGTTCTCTTTGATATTCGTAACTAAAGAAAAACATTTGATTACAAAAGCTGTTGAGTTATGCCAAAATGTATATTTTAAAGGTACCTTGACTTCAAAATTTGGATGTAAGGATATGTTGCTTTGGAAAGGAGGCTCTGCTTTTGTTTCCACAGAAAGCCAGAGGCTATGGATTTGTTCCAGATTAAGACACATCAGGTTTGACCTGCCAAGACCACCTGAAAGGTCTCTGATGACACCATGGCCCAGATGATCCAACATCCAGAACCGTTTCAAGGCAACTGGCTCAGATGATACACCCTCATGGACTACTCCATAACCCTAAAATATTCTTTGTGTCCCCATAAGATACAGCGCCCCCCTCCAGCAGGAAGTAGTAAGAAAAGCTACGCCCAAATTCCCAAATATATCAAGCTGATTTTGGAGATGTGTAAAGGTTAACCTTCCTTTTTAAGAAAAGAAAAGGGGAAGTGCTGTGGAATGGTCTGTATGTCAAATGTGTTGCTGATTGGTCAATGAATAAATCACTGATTGGTCAGTGGCCAGGCAGGAAGTATAGGCGGGACTAGCAGAGAGGAGAATGGAGAGAACAGGAAGCTGGGTGGGGGAGACACGGCCAGCCGCCATCAGGACAAGGAAGATGTAAAGTACCGGTAAGCCACAAGCCACGTGGCAAGATATAGATTAATAGAAATGGATTAATTTAAGCTGTAAGAACAGTTAGCAAGAAGCCTGCCACGGCCATACAGTTTGTAACCAATATAAGTCTCTGTGTTTACTTGGTCGGGTCTGAGTGGCTGTGGGACTGGCAGGTGAGAGAGTTTGTCCTGACTGTGGGCCAGGCAGGAAAACTCTAGCTACAGTCTTCTCTAAAAGAGTCAGTCCTTGAGAATACTTCATAGTTTCCTCTCCTGCCCTTTGAGAAGCTGCAGCAACTTACACATCCAAAGTTCTTAGGGCAAGGTGAAGACCACTAGCTAGCTCTCCCTGGCAACTCTCTCCCTATGTTCAGAGAGCAGTGTGATCTCCTCCTTGGTCTATGCCGTCTCCCTTTGGCTTGCAAGCCAATACATTAATTCAAGATTTCATTAAAGCCTTCCCTGTATTCTTGCATACTTGGCTGGGCCTCCTTTTTATTGCCTCTAGTGCAAAGCTCCTGTCTCCAGTAATTCAGTCAGTGAGTACATAACCTCCTAAAGTAGAGTGTCATTTATTAAAAAGATCACCTGTTACATGGCTTTTTCAGGGAGAGATATAATTAATATCTATCTGACCACAACCTAAATAAATATAAACATCCCAAAGAACGACTCATTGAAGTCAATTTTAATGAGTGAATTGAATTTATTTCGAGCTACGTATGGAGCACTAGATGATTATAACAGCTGTTATTTTTCTAAAGATCACCTATCATATCACTCACTCCCCTATCTCTGCTTATCATGTCCCTAACTTACATAGCTCTATGTCTACAACAGAATGGATACAAGCCTGAGTTCAGAGTACTACCTAGTGTTAATGCAAAGGAGGAGATATTAGGCTCAAATAATATATGCCATAATAAAACAAGATTCTGGGAGTTATAAATTTATATGCACTCTGTTCTTACTCTTATTAAGGATTCTCCTGGTCTTGGCAGACTCTGTCTAACTTTGGGAAGAATGGTTTTTTTTGTTTGTTTGTTTGTTTGCTGCATTTGGTTGCACAGAACAGCTAAATGGTGTCTGCAGTAAGACAGAGTTACTCTGGCTAGGATTTGAAGGACTGGTTCTATGCTCTTAATCATTTTCCCCTATCTCCCAGATCCAGATCCACATCACAAAGATTTTGCCCAGGGAGCAAAGCAGTTCATAGGGCAGAGGTTTTTGCATCTTTTCCCTCAGAGAGTTAATCCATTTGCAACAGAGTATGAAGTCAAAGCTTATGGTCCTCTCAAAAATTAATAGAGTCTGTGGTTAGAAGCAACTAAGAGTAAATAGAATCATTATAAATAAAAGTTAAAGTAATAGGCAAGTTATCTTACCAAAAGAATCAAGGATGAAGATACTTAAGAAGATTCCCTGTTAGGGTCAGAAAAATATCAAATACAGCCTAAAACATTATTCCTTCGAAGGAATCTGAATTTAATTGGAATAATGTGTTGAGCGATGTATTCCCCAAACAGCAGTGAGTAGAGAGTAACGGCTGAGTGTGGTCAGGGAAAGAGACAATCAAAGTGAGCTATGACAAAACCACTCTCCTCCCAGGGTGACTGTGGGCATCCATATGAAGGCAATACACCTTTACAAAGACCATCAATACGATCATGTCATAAGAGAGGGAGAAGTAGACACTGTCAAAATAATCCAACCAGTCAATAAACAAAAAACAAATGATAGCGGACTTCAAAGGGGAAGAACTAACACCCAGAGTTGCTGCAATATATGTATTATGTAAAATATGGTGTTCCTCACAGAAAATAGAAGACATGTAAAAAAAACAAATATGAGACAGGCGGTGGTGGCACATGCCTTTAATCCCAGCACTCGGGAGGCAGAGCCAGGAGGCTCTCTGTGAGTTCGAGGCCAGCCTGGTCTACAGAGTGAGTTCCAGGAAAGGCGCAAAGCTACACAGAGAAACCCTGTCTCAAAAAAAACCAAAAAAAAAAAAAACCCAAATATGTCTAATTCTGAGTCTGATATATTCCTATTTACAGTTTTACAGTGTCACTCTACCTGAAATAGTAAGAGATTACTAAATACCCAATACTCAACATCAGGTTCACTAAATCAAACTGAACTTTTAAAATCACTCAGTCCCTCAAAAGGCCATGGTGTGATGTGCTGGGTGACATAAGTCTTGAACTCAGGAACAGTGAATTCGTGGAGACTGTGAAAGTAGCCTTTGTAGTAAAAAGAGACTGAGTTGTTTCTAGTCCTCGCCATAAGGGATAATAGGCAGGAAAGCAGAATAAAAGTGACCATTTGCAGTTAGCTGCTTCCCAGGCATATTTGGGAACAGGAATATATAACTCTGCCAGAATCCTGTCACTAATGATCTGTGGTTAATAACATCCTTTCTTTTACAGCTTGGTGGGGGAAGCTCCTGTGTCCTAGGACCACACATATTAGTACATATGATTACTAAGATGTCGGCATCCTCTAACACAAATAGCATGGTTTACCAATATTTTGGTCATTGGTTAATATACTTTTTTGGTAGATAGCAAGTGGTTTTCTTGGCCACACAAGGCCAGAGTGGGCGCCATTTGTAGATGGAGTTTTCCTGCCTGGCCCACGGTCAGTGCAAATCTCTCTCACCCAGCTTCCTGTTCTCTCAATTCTCTTCTCTGTTAGTCCCGCCTATACTTCCTGCCTGGCCACTGACCAATCAGTGATTTATTCATTGACCAATCAGCAACACATTTGACATACAGACCATCCCACAGCACTTCCCCTTTTCTTTTCTTAAAAAGGAAGGTTTTAACCTTTACACATCTCTAAAGTCAGCTTGGTATATTTGGGAATTTGGGTGTAGCTTCTCTTACTACTTCCTGTTGGAGGGGGGCGCTGTATCTTATGGGGACACAAAGAATATTTTAGGGTTATGGAGTAGTCCATGAGGGTGTATCATCTGAGCCAGTTGCCTTGAAACGGTTCTGGATGTTGGATCATCTGGGCCATGGTGTCATCAGAGACCTTTCAGGTGGTCTTGGCTGGTCAAACCTGATGTGTCTTAATCTGGAACAAATCTATAGCCTCTGGCTTTTTGTGGGAACAAAAGCAGAGACTCTTTTTTAAAGTAACATATCCTTATATCCAAATTTTGAAGTCAAAGTACCTTTAAAACATACATTTTGGTTTAACTCAATATCTTTTACGTTCAAATGTTTTTTTGCAGTTAAAAATCCCAAAGACAACATAATCCAGATTTTCTGTGTAATATTTATCTTAATGTGGCTTATTTTTTATACTAATTTACTGTCTCTTTAAAGACTTTATTTTTTAAAACTATGTATTTTTTATATAACTGTATATATCACCTTTTTTGTCTCTTTTAAGCCTACATATATTTTACACACATTGTAAACTATTACATCTGAATCTGTCTTATTGTGAATCTATTGCTTTAAACTGCAGCAGCTGTGGCTGCTGGCTCCGCCCACCTCAGCTTTGTAACATGGCGGTACGTTTACCGCCAGCTCTGGGAGCTATCGTGGGTTTATGCTTTTATCAAAGCAGCATGTAGCCCAGAAACCTCTTTTTTTTTGTTGTTTTGTACTAGCAAAGACTAAGTCCACCACACAGCTTAATGTGTCACTTGTAGAGGCCTCATTCCCACCATACTGCAGGTTGAGCATGTATGCACGCTAGGAACCCGCCAGTAGCTCAAACCGGCAGGCTGCCGCTAACTTGAAAGAGACAACTAGGAACTGTTTTTAGCTCCGTTTTAGAAACTTTTTTTTCAGGTTTTAGGTGGAAACTTTTGCCAACACGTTGGGCGCCATTTGTAGCTTAAGTTTTCTTGCCTGGCCCACAGTCAGGACAAATCTCTCTCACCAGAGACCTTCTGTGATGAGGAGAAATCCTCTTTTACAACCGAAAGACCAACGTAAATCCAAAAGTTGAAAAGAAATATGGTACACTTGAAGACATGATAACGAGAGGAATAACAATTCCCATAATGAAATCTGAACTTAAAGACCCACAAAAGCCTTGCCCTTGATTCAGTTGCTTTCACACCCTCACTGCTAACCCTGTTCACTGAGTTCATTTCAGAAAGTGTAACTTTCTCCCTTCCCCTCTCTTTCTATCCTGTTTCTGACACCAGACAGAATTCAAAGCTTGCTGAAAGTTCTCGGGTGCTGGGTTCAAAGGGGACATGGAAAGCTGGGAGTAAGACATTTATTACAAGAGTGATTAACATCACGGTCAGACAGGAAACAGCATGTTGGGGAATCAGGAGTTCCAGTGCCCAAATAAAAGATAGACAACATGTTAGGTGCTCCAGGGAGATTCAAGTCCATGGAGTAGAAGTGGGGTCCATTCTTATAGGTGTTTGAGGAGGTGGGAATGTTTGGGGTAGCAGGGAAAGCCATGGTGGGGGAATGTATTGTCACAGTAACTACTAATAGCTCTCTGCTGCTTGAGTCTGGCAAGCTTATTTGAAAAGTCCTGGTAAGATATGTAGGGAGTCTGCTGGAAAATTAAAGGCTCACCAGCAGACTCTCCTTCAATTGCCTGCCAGTAGCTGTGAGACTGGAGTGAAGGAGCTGATGCTGTATGTATTGGGGCCTGAGTAGAGGTCTGTTTTGTGCTCTAACACCTGATGATCTTGATATTCACCGACATTTTGAAGCTGTCCAATCTCCATACATCTACTCAAAGTCTTCCACTTCAGGCCGAGGCTCTCTGCTTTCTTTAACTTCTAACTCAGAAAGTATAACTTTTCTCTCCTTTTCATCTCCTTCCCCCTGGGTGACTGCCAAGATCTCCAACTTGCCTGTCCTGATATTTTCTCTAATTCCAATAAATCCCTTAAGCTCCCTTCTGAGTCTGTTTTTAAATCTTTGAATATATTCTAAAGAGACATTCAGGCCCCTCAGTCTAACTATCAGACTACTGATTTTTTAAAAAATGCTCCTTTAGGAATTTCCTGATGGGAGAAGGAAAAGGCTGGATCCCGGTACCAGCCAGAGGGTGATCTTACCTCCCAGGAAGGTATTTTGTGAGATGCTAACATCTAGTCAGAGAACCTTACTGGAGACACCCGAGCTCAGTGATGGTTCAGTGATGGGCAGGACCACACCTTGACCAGAAATGCTTAGATGTATACATCCCTGGCCTTCTGTTTATGCTTTATCTCACTTCAGAGCCCCAAACATGGATTGGGGGGCAGGGAGCAGTCACTGGATCTCTTTGTTCCTTTTCCCCAATGTGACCGCATTAAATAAATCTCTTTTTTGTGCTCTTCCCTATTAATTTGGCTATTGCAGTTCATTTCTTGAAGCTGAAACTGGTTTTTTGGAGTACAGACTGTGACTCCAATCTCAATAACAATAATGAAATTATAAATCACATAACACAAAGTTATAATTAGAAGATAATCCTTCCTCTGGAAATCACCTAAGGCCTACATCGTTGGTGACTGTGTCTTGTCTTATCAACTTTTTTCCAACCAATGAATAACAATAGGACATGATCAGAGTCTCTAGGAGACTGTGGAGACTGAAGAGATAATAAAACATCTTTATATGGAACAGGTGGATAAAAGATGCTACTGTTGCTACAGAATCAGTGATTAAGTATGTTCAGAAACCAAGCAGCTCAAGTTAGGCTATTGAAAGAGAGATAGACAAGACTGTTGCAGGCGCCTTACTTTCAACTCCACAGTGTTATTCATCAGCTCATACAAAAGGCCACCTAGAAATAAGAATGGGAAGCAATTTGACATTTATTATTTCATCAAGCTTGTTCTGTCCCTGAGAGAAAACAACTAAATGGCAAAGCTGTTCCTCCATTGAAAACAAGCACAGCCAATTTCTGCCTATTTTTAGAAATGCTATTGTGCTGTGGTCCATCTAAATGAGCTGGAAGATGCACTGTTTCCTTCCCTGGTCCTTTCCAAGGTATCATTTATCAGGTTTATGGGAGATTAAGAACATAAGTCAAAGAATCCCTTAAAATGAACTCCTCAGATGTATAATAGCCACATTTCTACAAGAAAGATGGTGTATGAAAACAAGGTACAGTGTGTATAAGACTCCAAAATGCACCTAGTTGGGTACCAGCCTTTCTGTAAACACTATGTACAGGAAACTACATATAGGACTAGGAAGAAATCTGACACCACATTAAAAAATTAGCAACTCACAATCAGGCTTTATTTATCAGCCCTCTAATTGAATCTCTATGGAAAGTCAGATTATAGATTAAAAATCTCAAGTATACACACACACACACACACACACACACACACACACACACACACACACACATATATATATATATATATATATATATATATTAGTACAGGATTCTGTTCTTTTCCTTCAAAATGAAAGATCGAGCAAGAATAAGCAATTAATTTTTTATTATGTTGAAGTTTAGTTTTTTTTTTCAGTCTCTTATTTATTAAATTTGTTCTTTGTATGAGCTGACAATTCTTTGGATTACTGTTTTGGTTACAATCAATTTAAAACTTAATGTGACAGTCTTAGTAACTATACTACTTCTATAATCCTGGGACACAACACATTCAAGCCACCAGTGCTGTTAACCTGATACCATAGTGGTTTTCTTTGTTGTATGAAAATAGTCTTTAAGGCTTGGTTCAGTGCTGTGGATGTATCTCAGTGTGGTAGAGCATGTGCTCAGCAGGTTAAAAGCCTGGCTTCAATCTACAGCACCAGAACACCACATACGCCTGTATGAAGCTACTGTAAGTGGTTGATGTTTTAACAGAAGTAGTCCTTTTATAGTTCTGGCCATCAATGAATGGCACCACAGAATGGAAACAAAATTTTTACCATGTGTCCCACTGGGGAACATTCCAGGTCTTAACTACTACAGAAACACAATAACAAAATCTATGCATTTGTTCTTGTTTCTTCTCTAAGAATCTTTAAAAACAGTAAATTAGTAACTATAACAACATATGATTTACTGTGTAGCATTTATGCATGTAACTGGTATAATTTGGGAGAGGCTTTGATTTTTTTCCAGATCATAATCTAAAAAAGCAGGCTTTGCCTCTCACCTGCATGAACTTGTCACAGGCTCAGACTCTTTTTGTATAATGATGTCAAAGAGCAGCATTTTTTCCCTAAAATGAAATTTTATATTGTGTGTGCTCACTAAAAACAACTGACAATTTAGGAGTAAATTAATTTTATGGGATTATTTAGACAGTGTATTATACATATTAGATGAGCCATTGTTTTCAAATAGACACTTAAAATGAGTTGGTCTTATCAGGAAAACACTTTACTTTTCTATCATTTACTTCAAAGGTATGGTTTCTGTCAGATTTAAATTTTACAACAAGTTGTTTTCATACCATATAATCTATTGTGTATGTCATTAACATGTTATATCAATAAACTGCTTAAAATTTACTGTATGGAAAATTTTTAGTCATCAAAGTTTTAACATCATTTGTGAAAAAAAACAAAACATTTACAATTCAGAAAAGTGGTGTTTTTATATAATGTAATTTGCCATGGGAAATAGTTAATAAAAATATTATAGTAATAAAATTAATGTATTGTAACAAGAACAAATGAAGTTTATTCATTTTTAGGACACATGGGTATCTTTTCCCCTCCTTTAACTCCTTTCATAACAAACCTCTTCCCCCTCCCCCTCCCTTCCCACCCAACTCTTGAGTTTTCTACTTTTTTTCCTCCCCCATCAAGTTCAGTTTGTTTTATACAAGTACCCTTGTGAGTGAGGCCAGTCCTGGTATGTGGTTGACCTTCCAGGGGTCACCTCATTAAAGAAAACTGACTCTCCCTCTCCCAGCACCTATCAAATGCCAGTAACTCCCTGGCTAGTGGTGGGATTTTGTGCCCACCTCCCCCTTCCATGCTGGGATTCTGTCTGATTTGAGCTTGTGCAGGTCTTGTGTGTGCTGTCACAATCACTGTGACCTCATATCTGCAACTGCCCTGCCTGTCATGTATGGAAAACACTGTTTCCTTGATGTTATCCACCACCTCAGGCTCTTACAATCTTTCTAACTCCTCTGTTAAGAATATCCCTGAGCCTTGGATGTAGGGAGTGTGATATGCATGTCCCATTTAGAGCTGAGTACCCCATGGTTTCTTATTTCTCTGAATGTTGACAAGTTGAGAGCCTCTGTTATTCGTCATCTATTACAAGGAGAAGCTTCTATGGTGAGGGCTGAGAGATGTTCTGATCTATGGTAACAGCAATAAGCCATTTTAGTGCTATGTCTATTTAGTAGAATGATGATAGTATTGGGTATTTCTAAAGTGCCTATGACCTATCTTGCCACAGTTTCTTGGTCCCTTTAACAGTACAAGCTATGGGTTCTATCTCAGGGAGCAGCACTTAGATCCATTCAGAAAGTAGTTGGTTATATTCCCATAACATCCATGCCACTATTGCACCAGGAGATACACCCTGTCAGGCCAGGTGGTGTTATAGTCTGCAAGGAATACAGATGGGGGAAACTGATGCTTATGTTTCTTCTCTGGTAGTATGCATATCACCTTCCAGCGCTATGAAAGCTAGCCAATAGGGATGAAATTTTCAGGTCAGTACCAGTTTGATTTCCCCATGGTTGGTGACTCAAGTATGTGATGTCTTTAGCAATAGAGTCTTACTACAAAGTTCTGAAGAGCAGTAATTGGCAAGGCTGAAACCACTGAGCCATCTTGCTTGTCCCATATAATAGCCTTATTTTTAAAAAAGGAATAATCTGTGAGGAAAACCAGATGTCAGTTATTTTAGTGAGCTATCATAATAAAGCTGAAAGAGTAGCTGGAATAATAGCCCAGTGGTTAAGGGAACTTGACTTTGATACATTTGCAGAGGTCCACTGTTTGGTTCCTATCACTCACATGGTGGTTCACAACTGCCTGTAATTCTAGATCATTGGTTCTCAACCTTCCTAATGCTGTGACCCTTTAATATAGTTCCTCATGTTGTAGGGACCCCCAACCATAAAATTGTTTCATTGGTACTTCATAGCTGTGTCCAGCTGTGTATTAAAGCTATACCTTGACCAGGCCAAGGGTCAGTCATGTGGGAAGCTATCTAGCATGAACTATTTGGTGTTACACAGCTTAATATTTAGCTGTGCCTTGTTATGAATTTCTTGCGCTCACAATTCCCATAGAATGAGTGTGTGAACTTCTTTGCTAGGGGCCAGTACTTGGATAAGGTCACGTAGGCAAAGACAATCTGGCTGGAGACACGTAGCTTTGTTTCTTGTGCAATGAAGCTCAGACCATTCCTTTGCCTTGAGGCCTAGTGGCTGTCTAGAGCAAATGACTAAGAACAAAAGAAGTTTTTACATATCAAGGTGGAAGGTAGGGTGGAGCAACATTCCTGAGGAGGCAGAGACCCTCCTGACCAGGGGAAGAAGGAACAGGCATTTTCTGTAGAGGCAGACAGAACAGCATGACCAGGGAGAGGGAAGAACACAAAGATTTCACAGATGGTGAGGCAGAACTCTTGTAGAGTTCATCAGAGCCAGGAGTAGAGAGCAAGTAAAGATGGAGGGTGAAGAAACAGAGGACGAAGATGAGGCTGGAAGCATAAGAACTTGGTTGTTAAAAGGACTCTAAGAGGGCAGTAAAAGAGGGGACAAAGAGGAACTGAGTGTCAGGATGGAACTAAGCTATGTAGACAGGATTTCATCCCAGAGAAATTAAGTTAACAGACCTAAGAGCATAGTGTACATAGATTTTTTTCCCTCAGATATCCCATGCTGGATATAGCATCTTCCCCAGACTCTGGGCAATCCATAGCTACTGTTACAAACCATAATGCAAATATATGATATGCAGGATATCTGATTTTCAACTCCTGTGAAGGGGTTGTTTGACCCCTGAAAGGGGTTGCAACCCACAGATTGAGAAATGCTGCTGTACATCAAGGAACTCCAACAACCTTATGGCCTCCATGGACACTTGCAGGCATGAGCTGCACATTAACTTACATAGGAACACACACAAACACATAAATAAAAATAAGTAAATCATTAAAAGAAAGTTCAAAGAAAAGAAAAGGAAAAGGAAAAGAAAAAAGAAAAGAGAAGAGAAGAGAAAGGAACAAAGTTTTCACAATTCCCTGGGTGGGCAAGTCCTCAGTGAATTAACTTACCTCCTCAACTTAAAACTTTCACTATCTCTGAATCGTACTGGGCACAACAGTAACATATTCTTGGTTGTTAATAGCAATGCACAGAGTACCATGAATTTTTAACAAGATGTCCTCTAATATCCAACAATGACCAAATCTACAGTCTGAGGAGCACCTCTGAGATTGTAGGAGAGACTGCTCCTAGTACATATTACTAAAAGTGTACATCTTAATCAGCATAACACAAGACAAAAATATAGGTTCTATTATAAGAATATAGAATAAAAATTGAAATCCAGATTTACCTATGAAATAGGAGAAATGATGAGATTTTTTACTCAGTGATACGAACACAATTGGGTGAGAAAATTACCAGTGATAAAGTTAAGATAAAGGGTAGTTCCCTAATGCAGAAAACAAAAAATGTCCCAGAGGCAAAAATATAGTAATGAAGGAGGTTCTCAGACATATGGCAAAATAGACTCCCTTTTACTTTTCGTCCTTTACCATTTATCCAGTCTACAAACACTGGCTTTGTGCTGGTCTTTGCCCAATACTTGGTGGGGTATGTGGTGATATTTTGTTTGTGTGTTAACAAATAAATCCTGCCTGAAGAACAGAATGCAGAGCTAGCCACTAGAGGCCAGGCAGTGGTGGCACACACATTTAATCCTAGTGCTTGGGAGGAGGAAACAGGAAGTGATATGGCTGGATGAAGAGAGGAGGTGATAAGGAAGGGTGGAGACAGGAGCTTGGCCTTTTCAGGCTGAGGATTCCTAGAGGTAAGAAGTCTTTCTAGTGGCTGGCTGCTCTGCTTCTCTGATCTTTCAGCTTTCACCCTGATATCTGACTCCAGGTTTTTATTTTAAGACCAATTAGAATTCATGCTACAGGTACACATCTTAGCAACAAGAATAAAAGCTGAAAAATGAAGGGGAGTATAATTGCTTTAACCCACTATCTTGGAAAAAATAATTCCCTTCCAGCAGAGCCACCGTACTTAGATCACATGGTTCTTTTGCATTTACTGATAATAGAAATGGTAGTATTAGAAAAACTATGAACTTACTAAGCATTGGTTTCTGTTTTTAAAAATCCTTTGTGTTGTGGAATATTATTTTAACTATGTAAAGATGTATTACATTTGTTTATGCTGCAGAATATTACTTTAACTGTGTAAAGGTGTGTTACATTTGTTTATGCTACCTCTGTTTAAAGATATAAGAATGTGTTACATTTGTTTTTGCTGTATTTGTTTAACTATGAAAAGATGTGTTGCTGTTTTACCTTACCTGCTTAATGCACCTGATTGGTCTAATAAAAAGCTGAATGGCCAATAGCTAGGAGAAATCTCTGCTCAGAAGGAGGAGAAGAGAACAAGGGACATGCCTGGGACAAGAAGCCGGGCAGCTGCCAGCCAACCAGACAAAAGAAGCAGTGAAAGTAAGATATACAGAAGGAAATAAAAGTAAAAAGTCCCAAGGCAAAAGGTAGATAAAGAAAAACAGTTTAATTTAAGTTAAAAGAGATAGCCAGAAGTGAGCCTAAACTAGGCTGAGGATTCATAATTAATAATAAGTCTCCGTGTCATAATTTGCGAGTGGGTTGGTGACCCAAAAGAAAAGCCTGCTACATCTTTGATCTCCTTTTCTTGATTTCTGTCTAATCTATCTATCTGTCTGTCTGTCTGTCTATCTATCCATCTATCTATCCATCTATCTATCTATCCATCTAATTTATTTAAACTTTTCTCATATCATATATTTTGATCATATTCTTTTCCTTCCTCCAACTCCTTCCAAATCCTACTCACCCAACCTCATATTCTTTCTCTCTTTCAGAAAAAAAGACAAAAAAACCAATAAGACAAAATTATAAAAATTAAAAGTACACAAAAATGATAGTCTGTTCTGTGTTGGCCAACTACTCCTGGATGTGAGACCTGACCTGGAATGTGGTTGATATATCTTTATAAGACATAAAATTGTGTAAAGTAATAACTATAACAATTATCATTTTGTATTTTGTTTGGAGCATATATATAATAGGTATTATTATAACATATAGTAGTATAGCACAAATAGTAAAAGGGTATGTAGCTACATAGAATAATGTTTCATTATGTCAAAATGTATGTCATTATTTTGTACAACCAATATATACTAATGAAAAGAGGGAAAGGAATATTTCTAGATCTAACTGGAATACAGCAGTATAAATCTGAAGCTGATTCTCAAAAATGAGGCACACAGTACATCTTAGAGCAATCTTTAAAATAATAATAAAAATTTAAAAATTCAAGGGACTGGTGATGTCTCTCAGTGACTGGAGTACTTAATTGCCTAGCCTGTACAAAGGCCTGGGCTGTATCTCCAGTAACATATAAAACCTGGCTGGTGAAGCAAGCTTATAATCCTAGTACTCAGAGGACAGGCACAGAAAGACTTAAATTTAGAAGTCATTTGAGGCTACATAGAAAGTTCAAGGAAAGTCTCAAGCACATGGAACCCAATCTCAAAAAGAATTAATCAAAGTATATCACAGTTTTTAGTTTTTGAAAAAAGCACAAGTTTTCTCTCATATGCAAAAATATTGATTTGAATTTCTATATTATACATATGCACATGGGTGGGAATACTATGAAGTGCAAAGAAAGCTATGAATGAGGATAATGTTATCCTAATGGAACGGGGAGGGAAAAAGAGAGACTAATGCAATACACATTATACATGAATTAGATGCAAGAATTATTTGGAGGAAGGGATCTGCAAGAAATACGGTAGGAGGATGGCAAAGGGCAGTGGGGGAAGAGGATAAATAAGATCAAATAATGACATCTGTGTATGAAAAATGGCATAAGCAAACTAGTTTATATTCTAACCTAAAAAATAACTGGGAAAAACATTTACACTAAATGAAAAAGAAAAAGAGAAGAGGAAGGAAGGTCAGGGAAGGGGAGAGGAGGGAAGGTCAGGAAAGGGAAGGAAGGGGAGGGGAGTGGGGAAGGGAAGGGGAGGGGAGGGAAGAAGAGGAGAGGGGAGGGGAGGGAAGGGAAGGGAAAAGTGGATTGTGATTCTGATTCCTGGTTCAAAACTTAAGTTGTTTTCCTCACCTGACTATAGATTGTGAGAAAAGATTTTACTTAGTAGACCTCATGGGAGAAAATGTCTCTCCACACACCAGACTTGTACAACTGAAGCTTTGTCGTCCCAGAAAGGATTTGCTGTCAACAAGCCAAAGCCCTGGCCAGCCATGCTCTCCCATATAGCTGCCTCTGTGGCCCAGTTACCTGGATTTAGTAATGTCTCTCAGGTATGTTTGGCAGATGCTTTTGTCAGGGACCTTTGCTGAAATCTTTTGTGAGAGATGGGAAAGGAATGTTTTTCGCATTTCTAGATAAGCACTCACCTTTGCTCTCTGCATTCTGCTCTGATTTCTTTTGACATGAGTGACACAACCCCCATGTCTTTGTTCATCTATCCAACCCTCAACTAGTGCTTTTCTGTGGACAAAAAAAGAACATAGAGGAGCCAGAAGTTTCTCCACATTAGTGACTTGCTTGTTGCATTAAGCAATTAAAACCTTGACTGTTCTCTTTATTTTGGTTCATTGTCTCAAACAGATATTAGTA
The DNA here is from genome assembly GCF_007827085.1 of Peromyscus californicus insignis. Taxonomy (NCBI): domain Eukaryota; kingdom Metazoa; phylum Chordata; class Mammalia; order Rodentia; family Cricetidae; genus Peromyscus; species Peromyscus californicus. The sequence continues at coordinate 88,696,660 of NW_026294391.1, forward strand.
CACATCGGAACTCAGCTCTCCTCCTTCTCAGTTTAACTCCTGCCAAATGGGTGCAGTGATCTGGGTAATCAATTAACCCCACTGCCATTTAAAAAAATGTTTGAGGAATGCAGAGTCCTTTGGGAAGTGTTAGACTCTGCAGAGCATCTGGGTTGGGGGGGGCGGGGAATTAATGGATTTGGTTTCCATGAGCTTGAGGGTTTCATAGGTCACTTTACTAGCTATGTATATGACATTAGAAAGTATTAGAAAAGTCCATGGGACATTCAAAGGTGTTATCAGATGTTTGTATAAATATTTCAGTGCCTAAGGAGACTTAGGTCTTTCTATTTAATCCTTAGCACTTTAGCTGAGTTCTAGTAGCCAGTAGAGAAGGAATCCAAAGAAAATGTCCGAAGAAAGCCAGTGAAGCAGTGTCATAGCTCCAGTATGGGACAATGACTATAGGGTCAGAAATAGGGAAGGGGGCAGGTTTCCTCACAAATGGAGTAACTGTAAATTTGTCTCTGGTGCAAATACACACATTATAATACAGCAAGTTGTATAACTTCAAAAGGAAAAAGATCTGTAGTACCCAAGAGCCCTGAAAAGAGCTTAGAAACTTCACTTGATCCACTGTAATCCCTTTAGAAGTAAGCCTGCTGAAGATAAGGGTGTGGATGTTGCTATGAACACCCTCCTTTACCGTTCCCTAACAGCAACCTTAGCCATGACAACAGAATGTAAACAGCAGTGGAAGAGCAGCTGTAACCATCTGGATGTTGTGTCCGCCAGGGAAGTCCAGGCTCTACTTTCAACTGTTCTCTCTGCATGGACTCAAAAGTTCCAGCCAAGAAAGAGCCATTTCCCTCAGCCCATAATCAGCACCCTGCCTCTGCCAAAGCCAGCCAGTTGACCCTGCTTGGTTTTAAAAGTGGGTAGCACCTGTGATTGATGCATATCCTGATCTTTGTGCCCCTCTCTGTAAGCCTAGGGGTAGATTGAAAGGCCCAATAGTTTTTACTCAGAAAAGTCAACCAAACAAGACTTTTCTGTCCAGAAATACTCGAGGAACTGCACCAAGATTGGGATTCAATAAAGAAATGAGTTAACCGTCTTAGTCTTCTAATTGTTGTCACATAGGTGGCTGTGATTCTTGAAAACCCTATACTAAGGTGAGGGAAAATAGAGTTTAAAGGCACAAGCCTAAAGACCCACATACAAGCCCAACTATAAGTGAATTATTTGGGGTCTTTGCAAATCTCTATTTTCCTGAACCACACCACTGAACTATATATTTTATATGTATGGCTCTGAAAACATCTACTCCTCGATCCTAATGAGAACTGGTACAGTTAGGGCCACTTTAAGTGAGACATGGAAAAGTGTAAACCTGTATAACTCACTAATTACATAGTTAATGGCCTGGCCATTTGACCACGCCATTAGCAAGCCTCAACTGGCACATAAAACACACCTGCCTGGTGGGGACAAGTCATTGATACAAAAATTATTTCTGTTCCTAATAAGATCTTTGTTACCTGTGCAGATGCTCACCAGAACATTTATGTTAACAAGGTGAAATACAGTTGATGAGCAGATTGAAGTTGACAACTAAATATAGAGGCTAAAGTGTCTTCTGCCCCAGAACAAATAGATGTGTGACCATAAGCCATTCTGACCCCATAAAAGGATGTCTTATATAAATTCAGGCATCAAACTTGGTGATGAGGCCTTCAGCAATAACATTTTACCATAAGGGTAATCAAGAGCAATGGTAAAATAACCTATAATGTTGTGGGGGGGCATGGTGAGATCTCACTGGAAAATACCTGTAGCTGAAGTTTTCTCCAGTCCTGCCTGGCCCATAGTCAGGACAAATCTCTCTCATCCACCAGTCCCAAAGTTGCTGTGGGATGTTCTGTATGGCAAATGTGTTGCTAATTAGTCAATAAATAAAACACTGATTGGCCATTGGCTAGGCAGGAAGTGTAGGCGGGACAAGGAGGAGAATAAAGCTAGGAAGAGGAAGGCTGAGAGAGAGAGACACTGCCAGCCGCCATGATGAGAAACAGCATGTGAAGATGCCGGTAAGCCACGAGCCATGTGGCAAGGTATAGATTTATAGAAATGGATTAATTTAAGCTGTAAGAGCAGTTAGCAAGAAGCCTGCCACGGCCATACAGTTTGAAACCAATATAAGTCTCTGTGTTTACTTGGTCAGGTCTGAGAGGCTGTGGGACTGGCAGGTGAGAGAGATTTGTCCTGACTGTGGGCCAGGCAGGAAAACTCTACCTACAAAGTAAACACACAGAGACTTATATTGCTTACAAACTGTATGGCCGTGGCAGGCTTCTTGCTATCTAGTTCTTCTATCTTAAATTAATCCATTTCTATTAATCTATACCTTACCACGTGGCTCGTGGCCCACTGGCATCTTTACATGTTGCTTGTCATGGCAGCAGCTGGCAGCAGCTCTCTACCTCAGCCTTCCACTTCCCAGAATTCTCCTCTCTCCTTATCCTACCTATACTTCCTGCCTAGCTACTTGCCAATCAGTGTTTTATTTATTAACCAATCAGAGCAACACACTTAACAGCAAACACCATGAAAAGAAGCAATGGTAATTACCTGTAATGTTGGGGGGGGGGGGGGCGCACAGTGGGACCTCGCTGGAAAACACCATGAAAAGAGGTCACTTATAACTGGCACTGAGCTTTTCACAACCTCAATCAGAGAATCTTATTTCTGTGATAGATGACAATAAATACAGAGACCAAAAACTGGTCAATGTACAGAGAATAAGAGACTGTGGGGTGCTAAGTTCATCACCAAAAGAGGGCAGAAAGACTGTAAGTGAGAGGATGACAGTGTTGTATCTATCCTAGAGAAGGGTCAGACTGGGGACAGCAGGCCCTGAGAAACCCACCAGAGGATGTGCTGCCCCTCTACCCTAAGCCCTGGGAAACCCACTAAAGTATGTGCTGCCCCTAGACCCAGACAATTAAGAGCCACATAAAAAACAAGCTCCAGACATTTCCTGCAATAACCTAAAGGATATGATAGATTATATACCATAGCTGTTAGAGGGAACAAGTTTCCTACAGATAAGAAATGGGATGTCTAATTGTTAGCAAAAATTGGTCTGTGATGACATAAACTGCTAGAGGATATGGCTATTTCCTTACAGCTGCAACTCTCCAATCAGTTCAAACCAAGTATCTCTAACATAAAGTAAGCACCAATCCTGAGCTTCTAACTATATAGAATTGGAATTCCCCCAGACCCCCTACCCTAACCACTATAAAAAACTCTGCTTGATTGCTACTCAGGGTCTCTCCTGCTCTGCTGCTACATCAGATGGATGGAGAGACCCAGGTTTAAACTCATAAATAAAAAGACTCTTTACTTTTGCATTCAGATCAGTCTCTTGGTGGTCTTTAGGGGACTCTGGGTACAACATTTTGGAGGTTCCACCGAGATTCCCAATCCCACCATGACCACCCTCCATGGAATCTTCTGGTGCCTATTATCATATAACATCAGGTAACATCAGATTTGCCCAGCAAGCTTTTTTGGTTTCTGTTTCTGGCCATTTGTGGCAATGGGAGCTCTGTGTCTTTGTCTGTCCCTGTCTTTGTGTGACTCTGTACATTCATTTTCTAAGGTGTGCTAGATTTATGGTATGGTCCAGTAACGGTCAGTGCCTGTGGCAGCCAGCAGATGTGCTGGAGGACTGGGATCATGGGGTTCCAGAAGATGTCCCGGACCCTGAAGACGGAAATGTGGAAGCCCCTGAGGTTTGTTTAATCGAGGATAGAGAGCCTTGAGTTTGGATGGTTTTTGGTGTGATTGAGCCTAGAGGGTCACTCCTCCTAGAGCACATCAAGCCATCATTATTCTTGGAGCTTCATTGGTCATCTTGTTGGGGCAGAGTTTTTTCCTGTGGCCATGGTCTTTGTGTAACATGTTGATTGTTCTCATTGTAGACTTGACTGTGATGGATACTATGGGACAGTCCCCCTGACTGGACTGAGATAAGCAGGTAACTCCTGCCAGATGGGGCTTACTTAATACAAGAGAGGCCCACATGGCTCTCACAGAGGATGGGGGTACACACTCCCTGCAAGCATGCAGAGATGGGGAAGCTATGAGCAATAATTGACAAGCTCCGTGGCTCTAACAGAGGATGAGAGTGCATATTCCCTGCCTACACACTCTGAACCTAAATCCCCCTCCCTTCCTTCCTAAGTTCTTCATTAACTTCCCACCTTAACACTTCTCTGTCCTGATACTGCTTTTAAAAATGTTGAACTACCAGCCTGCATACTTTGAAAAGCTTTGACTTTAGAATAAAAGTCAAAGATACATTATGTTTGGGAAAAATTATGCTTTTGCTTCCACAGGAGGAAAAAAAAATTTACATGGATTTTGGTCATTTGGGTTCAATGGGTTACAAATACAAACACTTATCATTTAAGAGAATTGATTACAAATTATTATTGGTTAATATAAAAATATAAAGACTTGAGATATGAGAATAAAAGTTTGAATAAATGATTTTTTGGTGTGAGGAAGCAGTTTAAAATATAAAAATATGGAAATTTTAAATAAGTCATGAGGTTTGAATATAAATAAAGTTTATATGGAGTCTAAGATATAAAAGTTTTAGATATGGGGATATAAATGTTTTGAAAAAAGAAAAATAACTTCAGATGTATGAAATTAAAGTTATTGGGATATGTAAAAATGAGTTATGAAGGTCTGAGGATGAAAAGGCTTAAATAATGATAATAATTTGAGACATATAAAAGAATAAAAACATGTTTCAGATTTCTTTCTCTTGCTATTCTGCTGTTACATTGAGACTCCAAAGGTTTATAGTTTTAAAAATGTAAATATGGCCAAATGTATGTTTGGTTTTAAATGTCTGAGTTTGTGTGTCCTCTATGTTAAGGAATACAAGTTAATACTAGTCACCTGGCTATTCAGCTACTAGTTAAAGCATAACTGTCAACTCTTACTTAAATTATAAACTATTTAAATAAAAAAACAGAACCTGAGAGATCATTTTGACTAATATGTCTACAGGATAACAAATTGGCCTGGTTATTGTTACTAAACTTAGAGATGTTTTCACGATTAGGCCTAGATTTGTTTAGCTCAAATATATTTAGTAGATAATGGTCCTCAAGCCCGTCAAAGATCTGATGAATATGGCATTTAAATTATTTGATAAAAAGCTTACTATAACAAACAGAGACTCCCAACTCCTAGTAATGACTTCCAAGGTCTCCAAAGAGACAACGATATGAGGACTACATCTGAACCAGTGGGCAAGATGCCGCAACTCAACATCTGCTGCCAGGGATCTGGCCCAGAATGGACAAATGAGACACTGACAAAATAAAGTCAGTCTTCCCCAAGCTTTTCCTCTACAGGAAAAACTTCCACATTATGGGCCTGGCATGCAGCCAAGACTGATGCTGTCCTGACACCTGTCCTGCCAACACTATGAAGACTACAGGAACCTGGGATGATGACAGTCTGGGTAATGGATAGTCTGTCAATTTTTTTAATAAATTTGAAAGTCTGCACTCAGATAAAATTTATCCTAAGATCTCTGATGGCATTGACAACTTTGTCAGCTTAGCAACATCAAACAACCAGAGTCTTCCACAAGGTTACAGCCACCTTATTAATTTATTGATAAATGCATTAATTAATTAAAGCTACTAGGTCTCCTGAAAAAACAAGAGACAAACAGGTTTGCCTTACTCACAAGCTTCATATTAAGGAATAAATAGGTTTCAAACATAATTTGAAATGGCTGTTCTTAAATAATAACTGCTTATATTTCTAATAAATAATAAATTCTAAGAATCTAAAAAATATAAAGAACTGAGGGAGATATATAAAATATATTATGAAATTTATTTCCTTTGCCATACTGTCATTGCATTAAAACTTCAAAAGTTCAGAATTTAATGTTAATAGAATTCTGACAAGCTAATAGAACAATGACTGCATACTATTTGGATTATGAGCTCAAAATTTTAGATTTCTTTTGCTTATCTTCTGAATATAGACTTGCTGATGCTTTTCATCAGGCCAAAGACATCTAAACCCAATTTATAGCTGGCTTTTTTGACAGAAGGAAAATATACATGTTTTTTAAACCAAATCTATAGTTTTTGCTAGGACTCAAAGATATTAGTCTACTCTTGCTGTTTTACAGATACCTGCTACCTGCTTTTTCTACAATATGGATTTCACTATTGATTGCTAATACTAATATATTTAAAACCTTTATGTCTTTTTATAAAATAAGAATCCATATAAGCCTCAGAGGATCAAAAGAAGCCATTGGATCCACTTCACAGAGGTCAGAAGGACTCCAGATAAGTACAACAGTACAGCTGGAGTTTTCAAACTCCTCCCCTTCCCAATTACTAAGGCTTTGGGCCTAAAAATTCCAAATAAGATCACAAATTTTATACCTTGTCTCTAGTCTATATCAGTTTCAGTGTGTTTCCATTTGGCTGGCAGACACATCCTGGCATCATCTACTCACTTCAGTCTATTACACATGGACTTGCTGAAAACTGATATTGACCAACCCAGTCAATATAAATGCTGTTTATTTAGCTGGTCAATGAACTAGATGCTTCTAAATTTTCTCCTTGCCTTTAACTAACATTCTGACTTTCCAGGGCCCTGACAACAACCTCCCAATGTAAGCAGGAAGTAATTACAGAAGCAAAAACATCACCTTTATTCCCCCCCCCCAGAATGTTATCTCAAAAGGGAATTTGTCATAGGGAACCTGAGATAAAATGACTGGTCCCCATTCTCATTTCCAGGTTCCTTCAGAATAAGGGACTCTGTCAGCCATCATAGGGTTTTTGGCTCTTCTGCTTCTGCTAAATGCTGTTGGCTCTTATGTAATCAATGCCTTAACTAAATAATAATTCCTGTCTAGATACCACTAAATTGATGATGCTAGAATCCCTCACTTTGCTTTCTGAGGTCATGTTATAGAATAGGCAAGGGCTAGACCTCCTATTCTTACATCAAGGAGGGATATGTGCTGCTCTGGGAGAAGAATGCTGTTTTTATATAGACCACTCTGGGGTTATTAGAGAATCCATGCCAAAAGTCATAGAGGGTCTTGCTAAGCATAAAAGAGAACAAAAACAGCAAAAATGATAGTTTGAATCATTATTCAACAGAACCCCCTGGCTAACCACTCTGATTTCCACTCAACTAGGCCCCTTATTCATTTTAATGCTGATCCTTACCTTTGGTCCATGCATCCTAAACAGGATAATTAATTTTGTTAAAAAATAAATATGGTGCAATTAATGATACTAAGGTATCAATATCATCCATTAGAGACCTTCAGTGAGGCCCCATGATTGGGTCCTTCCTGAGTTACTTCTCTCTCTCTCTCTCTCTCTCTCTCTCTCTCTCTCTCTCTCTCTGTCCTCCTCTCTCCTTTTAAGAATAAACTTTCCACATGGACATGTGCTGTATGGTGTAACTTTCCACCTCTCCATGTCATAGCCCACCACAGCGTCTGTATGGAATATCTCCCTCACCCACCAGGACACCTTAGCCCAACCTGCCAAGGCCTGCTGTGTGCCTTTGCATAACAACCATCCTAGAGTTTTCCTATAGACATGAATGGCTTTTGTTACTAAAATGATAAAGCATCATGGAAAATAAGCCTTATCTCTGAAAATATGCTACACTAGCCTGTACCAAAACCTCTCATGGATAAAGCAAGCCAATAGAGCAGGGTATTCTTAGCAAGTTATTGCATTGAAACACTGAGTCCATCTAAGAGTATTCACTGGACCTTAAAAAAAGGAGCTGATACTTTTTCCTAGGTGAAAATCTTCACCTGTCCATCCTCAAGGGACAAAGCTGTACCCTTAATACAAACTTGTTATAATGTCAATGCACTGCAATCAGACTCAGGCCTACTTACTTGGCTGCGTATGCTTTTATGGACACTTATATTCCTAGTCTAGTTGCCTTCACTTAGCAACTGCTTTATTGGAGGCCTTAAACATAAAGCCACTTCTGTTACTTCTACTGAAACATTGTTAAGAAGGATGGAAAGTCTCTACTGTTTCCCAATTCTTGCTCTTTAATCAGTGTGTTTCTACTACTAGCTTTTCTCCCCCCCACCCACCCTCCACCCATGCATGCCCTCAGCTCCATGGTACAAAAGTAAGCAGGGATGTTGTTCAGGGTGCCATGAACATTGAAAAAATTCTCATGTGTGAACAGATCCATTCACTTTTTGACTCATGCCATTCCACAGAGAAAAACAGAACTGAGGGAAAGGAGTTGGTTCTTTGTTGAATTTGTCCTCTTACAATAAGCAATTAAATGCTGTGGGATGGACTTTTGGTGTGTTGTGAATGCTGTGGGATGGTCTGTATGTCAAATGTGTTGCTGATTGGTCAATGAATAAATCACTGATTGGCAGTGGCCAGGCAGGAAGTATAGGCGGGACTAACAGAGAGGAAAATTGAGAGAACAGGAAGCTGGAGAGGGAGACACTGCCAGCCGCCATCAGGATAAGGAAGATGTAAAGTACCGGTAAGCCACAAGCCACGTGGCAAGGTATAGATTAATAGAAATGGATTAATTTAAGCTGTAAGAACAGTTAGCAAGAAGCCTGCCACGGCCATACAGTTTGAAACCAATATATAAGTCTCTGTGTTTACTTGATCGGGTTTGAGTGGCTGTGGGACTGGCGGGTGTCAGAGATTTGTCCTGACTGTGGGCCAGTCAGGAAAACTCTAGCTACAGATGGCGTCCAACGTGGTGGCAAGAGTTTCCACCTAAAACCTGAGAAAAAAGATTCTAAAACGGAGCTCAAAACAGCTTCCTAATTGTCTCTCTCAAATGAGCGGCAGCTGCGGGTTTGAGCTACTGGCGGGTTCCTAGCGTGCACGCTCGACCTGCAGTATGGCGGGAATGAGGCCTCTGCAAGTGGCACATTAAGCTGCTTGATGGATTTAGCCTTTGCTAGTACAAAACAACAACAAAAAAAAGAGGTTTCTGGGCTACATGCTGCTTGGATAAAAGCATAGACCCACGATGGCTCCCAGAGCTGGCGGTAAGCATACCGCTGCCATGTTGGGAAGCTGAAGTGGGCGGAGCCAGCAGCGCCAGCGCCATTTCAGGCTTAGAAGGCTGCAGTTTAAAGCAATAGGCTCAAGCTAATATAAAAAAAATAAGCCATGTAAAGATGACTACCACACAGAGAATCTGGATTATGTTCTTTTGATATTCGTAACTAAAGAAAAACATTTGATTACAAAAGCTGTTGAGTTATGCCAAAATGTATATTTTAAAGGTACCTTGACCTCAAAATTTGGATGTAAAGATATGTTGCTTTGGAAAGGAGGCTCTGCTTTTGTTTCCACAGAAAGCCAGAGGCTATGGATTTGTTCCAGATTAAGATACATCAGGTTTGACCAGTCAAGACCCCCTGAAAGGTCTCCGATGACACCATGGCCCAGATGATCCAACATCCAGAATGGTTTGAAGGCAACTGGCTCAGACAATACAGCCTCATGGACTACTCCATAATCCTAAAATGTTCTTTGTGTCCCCATAAGATACAGCGCCCCCCTCCAGCAGGAAGTAGTAAGAGAAGCTACGCCCAAATTCCCAAATATACCAAGCTGACTTTGGAGATGTGTAAAGGTTAAAACCTTCCTTTTTAAGAAAAGAAAAGGGGAGGTGCTGTGGGATGGTCTGTATGTCAAATGTGTTGCTGATTGGTCAATGAATAAATCACTGATTGGCAGTGGCCAGGCAGGAAGTATAGGCGGGACTAACAGAGAGGAAAATTGAGAGAACAGGAAGCTGGAGAGGGAGACACTGCCAGCCGCCATCAGGATAAGGAAGATGTAAAGTACCGGTAAGCCACAAGCCACGTGGCAAGGTATAGATTAATAGAAATGGATTAATTTAAGCTGTAAGAACAGTTAGCAAGAAGCCTGCCACGGCCATACAGTTTGAAACCAATATATAAGTCTCTGTGTTTACTTGATCGGGTTTGAGTGGCTGTGGGACTGGCGGGTGTCAGAGATTTGTCCTGACTGTGGGCCAGTCAGGAAAACTCTAGCTACATGTGAATATGTGTTGCTACCATTGGTTAATAAAGAAGCTGCCTTGGCCTATGGCAAGAGAGGTTATATCCAGGTGGGAAATCTAAGCAGAGATACAGACAGAAGGAAGACAGAGTCAGGGAAGATGCTATGACCCATTTGGAGGAGCAAGATGTAATAGAATACAGATAAAGCCATGAGACACATGACAATATATAGATTAACAGAAATGAGTTAATTTAAGATGTAATAGCTAGCTAGCAATAAGTCTGAGTCATAGACCAAACAGTTAATAATTAATATAAGTCTCTGCGTGTTTATTTGGGACTGAATGGCTGTGGGACCAGGCAAGGCAAAAACTTCTGTCTACAAGTGGTGTCTAGACACTTGGTGAGAATTTCCACATAAAACCTGATAGCTTAAGAAAAGGTTTTTAAAATGGAGCCAAGAACAGCTTCCTAGTTCAGGTCTCATGGGCTGCAGTACAGACACATCCCCTGGCCACAGCAGGCTTCAGAGGCAAATGGAGGATTTATGCAGTCTCTCCCATGGGCTATGATACAAAGAGGCTTCTCCCAACTGCTGACTATGGGACTGAGAACATAGCCTCGGACTTAAAAGACAGATATGTTACTTAACACTGCTTCCCAAAATTGAGGAGGTAAGCATGACTCATTGGTACCTGTGCCGTGTTGAAAAACCAGGTGGGATGGAGCCAGCAGCCAAGGCTTCCACTTTGATCCTAGCTACACAATTTAGCAGTTTAAAAACTCTCCTGGTCAGAAAAGGATTAAAGATACACAATGAAACAGATTCAAATGAAAAAGAAAAAAACCTATAAGCAGGTTATACTGTTTAAAAATATTACATAGGCTTCGGAGAGAAAAGAAAAGGGATAGAGGAAGTCCTTAAAAAGAAATAGAGTAATAAAAAAAAGCCACATAAAGATGAAAATACACAGAGAGTCTGGGTACTGTATATTATTATATTGTCTTTGGAATTTTTTTTTAACTGCAGAGAGACATTTGATTTTAGGGGCTCCTAAGTTAAACCAACATACATATCTTAAAGGTATCTTGACTTTAAAATTTGGGTCTAAGGATATGTTGCTTTGGAAAAAAGGTTCTGCTTTTGCTTCCACAGAAGATGAGAACCTGTGGATTGCTTCCAGGCTAACATGTTTTGATTAACCAAGACCCCCTGAAATGTCTCCAATGATAGCCATGGCCCAGATGATCCAACATCCAAAACAGTTTCAAGGCAACTGGCTAAGATGATGCAGCCTCACAGATGACTACAGCCAAGACTCATCCATAATTCTAAATTTTCTCAGGATTCTCATAAGATTGCCAGTACTCCAATCAGCAGGAAGTAGTATGAAAAGCTACACTCAAATTCCCAAAATACTGTTTATAAATGTTTATTTTCATTTAAAGTAGGTTGATTATAAATGGTTAATGGTCATAGTCCATCTCTTTCTAAAGAACAAAGGGGAATATAATATAGAAATGATAAAAAAGATAGATATTCAATCTACTTTAATCCAAAAAGCAACTGTTAATCTCAAAATACTTTATATTGGTATGGATTTTGGTTTATGAATACAAATTTAAGGTCAATTTTATTATACTGTATGTATGTATCTACTCTTGTTTAAGATATTATGTTTATGAGCTCACTTAAAAATGGAATGTATAATTAAAAAAGATTAATAGTCATCTATAATAGTCAAATTTATAGCCATATTAATTAGATTTTCTAGGTATACAAAGACATATTTCAGATAGATAGACAATCTTTAAACACTTCAAAGACCTACAGAATATGACATTTAAAATGTTTTAAGAACTTAGACTTTTCTAGACAGTGAGACATATTTGCTCCTGGCAGCACCAATTACTTCAAAGAGGATGATGGGCATCAAAGAAACTCCTTATGGAGTTTGCTTTCAATATGGCAAGGCTAGCCATTTGGGCAAGGAACTGCTCTTGCCTGGACGTCTTGACAGTACGCTTTATAAACTGAACATACAGGACCTACAGGAAGGTGATCACTGAATTTTGCCAAAACAGAGTGAGATGGTCCTTCAGGTTCCTGCTTCAGAGAAGAAACTGCCAGGCATTCTGCAGGACACAGAGAAAAGTGACTGATGAACTTTGCCAAAATAGGTAAAATGGTTCTTCAAAAACGATGGCTAACAGTATACATAAATCCAACAATAGCATTAAGAACATTAAATGTAAATATAGTAAGTATTTCAATCACAAGGCAGTGAGTCTTAGACTGCATAAAAGCAACAGTCTAATCATGTTATTTATAAGAGAGTATAGAATTAAAAATACACATAGATTTAGAGTAACACAACAAAAGCAGATGAATCATACAAATAGCAACCATAAGAAAGTGGTAAGACCTATAATAGTAAGAGACAAAATATACTTTCAACAAAAAATTTCGGCTAGAGACAATCCTGCTTGGGAAGCCCCTTCTTATTCTATTATCTATACTTACTTTCTTTCTTAGAGTGACTTTATTTCTGTTCTAATAAATCTAACTTTGCTTCAAAAAATGTAACTAAATAGAAAAACTGTTCAAGACCTGAAAGTGGAAATACAAGCAATAAAGAAAACAAAAACAGAATGTTGTAGATATCACTCTGTATAAATAAAATGCTGATTGGCCAGTAGTATACAGGCAGGAAGTATACGAGGGACAAGCAGAGAAGAGAATTCTGGGAACAGGAAGGCTGAGTTAGGAGAGGTCGCCAGCCACCACCATGAATAGCAACATGTATGATACTGGTAAGCCACGAGCCATGTGGCAAGGTATAGATTTGTAGAAATGGGTTAATTTAAGATAGATGAACTAGATAACAAGAAGCCTGCCACGGCCATACACTTTGTAAGCAATATAAGTCTCTGTGTTTACTTGGTTGGGTCTGAGCAGCTGAGGGACTGGCAGGTGAGAGAGATTTGTCCTGACTGTGGGCCAGGCAGGACTGGAGAAAACTCCAGCTACAACAGAAGGAATTTTGGAAACTAAAATTTTAGGAATGCAAACAGGAACTACACAGGCAAGCTTCACCAACAGACTATAAGAGAAGGAAAAAGGAATCTTAGGCATTGAAGATACAATAAAAGCAATGTATACATCAGTCAAATAAAATGGTAAATCTAAAAAATTCCTGACAGGAAACTTCCAGGGAATCTGGGACACTATGAAAGGACCAAACCTATGGATAATAGGAATAGAGGAAGAAGAATTTCAGCTCAAAGGCCAAAACATACTTTTAACAGAATCATAGAACAAAATTTTCTTAACCTAAGGAAGGAGATGCCGATAAAGGTACAAGAAGCACCCAGTCCCAGCAGTCAGCCAGCAGGTAAGAGTTCTGCAGACAGGCCTGTCCACAACAACTGCCACCCACTGGATCCTGTAACTGACAAGACCCACTCTGCCGCACAAACCCACCTAACCCATCAGCCTCCTGAACAACCATCCCCCACAAAATCAGCAGCCCTGAGAGGCAAAAGCACCACCTGCAGTATTTGGAAGAAAAGGTGAGAGGCTGGTCTCCCAGCTAAACTGCCCCATTCCCTAGGCCCTAAGCCCTAGGGGACATCCCATGTCCCACCCCTCCCATCTCAGCCCAAGGAGCCAGTCAGCATGGAGGCAGGCTGCTCTAACAATGCTGCCACCCACTGGACCTTGTAACCTACAAGACCCTGTCTGCCACACAAACCCACCTAACCCATCATCCTCTCTCTGACCAACCATCCCCCCAAAAATCAGCAGCCCCTAGAGAGGCACAAGCACCACCTACACCATTTGGAACAAGAGGTGAGTAACTGGTCTCCCAGCTAAACTGAACCAATCCCTTGCCCTAAGTTATAGGGCACATCTTGTGCCAATCCCCCTCTCATCTCAGCCCTGGCCACCACCACCAGCCATTGGACCCTGTAACCTACTGTGAAGGCAATACAGACTCCATCTTAGGGTAGGGCCACCATCTTAGACTACCTGCTCTACTCAGTTCCAGGAAGGACCTCAGGAATGTGCCATGACAACTCAAACAGATACAGGGCAGTGTGCTCCTGTAGACATTCTGACTGTGGTTTATGGCCCTTGAAGATATCTAAATAATTCTGCTGAGTAGTCCAGATAATCCTGTCCAGCAAGTTGTGGTTCCCTGCCCAAAAGTCCAACCCAATAGTTTCAAATGTGGGTTTACACCTCAAGTCTAGACTAGTAGTTTCAAAAAATCACCTTGCCCCATATCCCTTCTACCCAATCCCAAATTGTCAAAGCATGTAATTCCCGGCTTGTAGTTTTTCCCTACAGAAACTCTCTACCCCTGGGTCCACTGCCACTGCCATATTTCCCTCCATCTGCCATGCAATAATAAAAGGACCCTTATGTGCTTGCATCGGAAACTGGCTCCTTGGTGGTCTTTGGGGGTTTCTTGAAATAAGTACAACACTACAAGACACACTCCACTGCCCAAACGCATCATTCCAAAACCTGGCCAAATATCCCCTGTGAAATCACGAGCCCTTAGAGGCACAAGCACCACCTGCAGTATTTGGAACAAGAGGTGAGTGACTGGTCTCCCAGCTAAACTGCCCTAATCCCTAGGCCCTAAACCCCAGGACACATCCTGTGTCCCTCCCCCACCCATCTCAGCACCAGCAGCCAGCCAGCCAGTAAGAGTCCTACACACAGGCCAACTCACCACCATGTACACCCACTAGACCCTGTAACTGACAAAACCCACTCTGTTGCCCAAATCCACCAAACCCATTATCCTCCCCCTGACCAAGCATCCCCTTCAAAATCAGCTCTCCTAGAGACACAAACACCACCTGGAAAAAGATGTAAGTGACTGGTCTCCCAGCTAAACTGCCCTAATCCATAGCCCTCAGCCCCAGGGCACATGCTGTGCCACTCTCCATGCCATCTCAGCCCCAGCAGCCAGCCAAGAGGTAAGAGTCCTGCTGCAGGCAGGCCGCTCTACCAGCTCCACCACCACCACTACCACCACCACCCCCCACTGGAGCCTGTAACCTACAAAACTACTCACCCACCCAAACCCACTGAAGTGATCATCAACCCCCATGATGAAACATCCCCTACAAAATCAGCAGCCCTGAGAGGCACAAGCACCACTAAGGCCCAAGGCACATCCCATCCCATGGCCCTCTCTCTCCCATCTCAGCCCCAGCAGCCAGATGGCAGGTAAGAGACCTGCAGGCAGGCCACTCCAACACCACCTACACTCACTGGACCATGTAACCTACAAGACCCGCTCTGCTGCTCGATCCCACCAAACTCATCATCCTCCCCTGACCAACCATACCCCCGAGAAATCAACAGGCCCTAGAGGAACAAGGACCACCTTAACCATTTGGAATAAGAGGTGAGTGACTGGTCTCTCAGGTAAACAAACTGCCCCAATCCATTCCCCTAAGCTCCAGGGGACATCCTGTGCCCCTCCCCCTCCCATCTCATTCCCACCAGCCTGCCAGCAGGTAAGAGTCCTGAAGGCAATCCACTCCACCAGTGCCTACACCCACTGGACCCTGTAACATACAAGACATGCTCCACCTCCAAAAATACAAGAAACCCATCATCTTGCCACTGAGCAATCAGCCACCACAAAAATCAGCAGCCTGGAGAGGAACAAGCACCTCCTGCACCATTTCTAACAAGAGGTTGTTGTGCCCAGATCGCTACCCCCAGAGAGACCACCGAAGACGAGCATGCCGGAATGCAAAAGAAAGGTTTAATTCAGGATATCCAAAAGCAATACAAGCCTAGGCAGGGACTTCGTCCAACAGATCCAACGCAGTGGAGGCTGGAGGAAGTGTCTGCCCCTCTGCAAGCTCAGTTTTTAAAGGCAAAAACCACAAGGTTACATCAGTTAGGGGTGCTAGTATGGGTACAATTCTGATCCGCTTGTTTCTAGGGACTTCTAGAAATCATGGCTTAATCTTACTTCTAAGGGGGTGGTTGCCCGTCACCATTTCTCATTGGCTGCCCTCAGGTGGGGACATTTCTGTGGTCAGTTACCCTGGAAACCAGGGTTGGAACATTCCTTGGTTAAACAGTCATCACCAAATGAATACCTGTGACTCTGTACTTTGCACTTTCTAATTTCTGGAATCTGGGTTGACTGGTTCCAGTAACTCAAGGCCTGTTCCAGTAACTCAAGGCCTATACCTAAAATAGAGAAAGCTTAGGCCTTATTTCTAAGATGGAGGCATTTTGTTCTCATTTTGGTCTCACAAGGTGATTGACTGGTATTGCAGCTAAACTGCCCCAATCCCTGTGCACTATGACCCTGTACATCCCCACCCATCTCAGCACCAGCAACCAGGCAGCAGATAAGAGTCCTGCAGGCAGGCCACTCCACACCACTGCCTATGCCCCCAGGGACCCTGTAACCAACAAGACACACTCTTCTGCCCAACCTCACCAAACCCATCATCCTCCCCCTGACTAGCCATCCCCGGAGAAATCAGAAGCCCCATGAGGCACAAGGACCACCTACAGTATTTAACAAGATGTAGGTGACTGGTCTCCCAACTAAACTGAGCCAATCCATAGGCCCTAAAGTGATGGGTTTTAGTGGCGCTCTTACCCTGCGAGGAAAAGTCACGAACACGACAGAATCCACTAACAAAAGTTTTATTAAGACAAGGAGAAAGGGATAGATGTGATCAGGCCTGTGGAAGGACATGTGTGTGAAGGGGGTGGGGGAACATGGGGCCTGTCTTTTAAGGGCCAGCTTGCACCTGGGCACATAGACCCATATGGCTACTCCACGCATTCATGTAGATCATGTGGTTGGGGGCACCATTACAAGACCACGCAGCCATGCGGCATGGGATGCGTAGGACTATGACTGGAAATGACTAGGCGGAAATGACTAATTGTCCCACAGGGCATTCGCGACCATGGGGGCGTGGTTGGAATTCCTGTCACTAAGCCCCAGGGCACATCCCATGCCCCCCTCCCATATCATCCCCAGCAGCAAGCCAGCAACCATCAATACCCACTGGACCCTGTTACCTATAAGACCCATTCTGCCACCTAAACCCACCAAAGGCATCATCCTCCCCGTGGACAAACATCCCCAGCAAAATCAGCAGCCCCTAGTGGCAGAAGCACCACCTGCACATTTAAAACGAGGTGAATGAGCTAATTGCTCCAATCCCTAGGCCCTAAGACCCAGGGCACATCCTGTGCCCCTCCCCCACCCATCTCATCCACAGCAGGTAGCCACCAGGTAAAAGACCTGCAGGCAGGCTGCTCACCACCAACACCACCCACTTGAAACTGTAACCTACAAGAGCTGCTCTGCTGCCAAAACCCACCAAACCCATCATGCTCCCCCGAGCAACCATCCCCCCAGAAATCAACAGGCCCTAGAGGAACAAGAACCACCTGCACCATTTGGAACTAGAGAGGAGTGACTGGTCTCCCAGCTAAACTGTCTCAATACCACTAAGCCCCAGGAGTGCCCTTCCCCATCTGATCTCAGCCTTAGCAGGCAGCCAGTCAATTAAGAGTCCTGCAGGCAGACCACTCAAACCACCTCTGCAGCTACTCATCTGACCCTGTAACCTACAAGACTGGTTCCTCTGCCAAACAACACCAAACCCATCATCCTCCCTGTTCCTGTAGAAGCCCCACCTCCCTGCCCAGACCTTGCCCCTCAGAAAGTCCCAGCAAACATGGCTCTTCCCTCAGAGATGCTCAAGACCACTCCCACAGGTTATTTAAACTGCCCCCCCCCACCCCAGAAAACAGACACATGGTTTTTCGGTCTCTAGTTCCTATGTCCTCTCGGGGGGGGGGGGGGGGGGGGGGGGGGGGCCAGAGAATCACCTGGGAACGCTTTACCCATTAAACTGAGGCTTTTTCTAATTTGGTCTGATTTGGTCTGATTTGGATTTCTGTGTTGGTGGAGAGGCTTATCAGGGTACAAAACTTTACACTCCCTTGACCAACCATCCCCCCAAAAATCAGAAGGCCCTAAAGGAACAAGCACCACCTGCACCATTTGGAACAAGAGGTGAGTAACTGGTCTCCCAGTTAAACTACCTCAATCCCTAGGCTCTAATAATAAGTGCACATCCCAGGACCCACCCCTTCCATCTCATCCCCTTTAGCCAGCCAGCAGGTACTGCTGCCACCCACCAGACCCCATAACCTACAAGACCCACTCCACCACCAAAAAACTGCCCCTATCCCTAGGCCATAAGCCCCAGGACACATACCATGCCCCTCCCTTTCCCTTCTCAACCCCAGCACCCAGGCAGCCAGTAATTGTCCTGCAAGCAGGCAGCTCCAGCATCACTGAAATCTACTGGATCCTGTAACCTACAAGACCTGCTCTGTCACTCAAAACCACTGAATCCATCATCCTCCCTCTAACCAAACAATCCAGGCAAAATCAGCTCTCCTAGAGGCACAAGCGCCACCTGCACCATTCTGGAACAAGATATGAGTGACTGGTCTCCCAACTAAACTCTCCCAATCCAAAGGCCCTAAGCCCCAGTGCACATCCTGTGCCCCTCTACCACTCATTTCAGTCCCACCAATACGCCAGCAGGTAAGAGTCCTGCAGGCAGGCTGTTCCACCACTGCCTACACCCACTGGACTCTATAAGCTATAAGACCTGCTCTGCCACCCAAACCCACTGAACCCATCATTCTGCCCCTGAACAACCATCTCCAGCAAAATCAGCAGCCCCTAGACTCCAAGCAACCAACAAATGGTGCTGGCCTTACTGGGTGTCAGCATGTAGAAGAATATAAATAGATCCATATCTATCCCCATGCACAAAACCCAAGTCCAAGTGGATCAAAGACCTCATTATAAATCCAGTTACACTGAACCTGATAGAAGAAAAAGTAGGAAGTAGCCTTGAACACATTGGCACAGGAGACTACTTCCTGAATATAACACCAGTAGCACAAACACTAAGAGCAACAATTAATAAATGGGACCTCATGAAAATAAAAAGCTTCTGTAAGGCAAAGGACATGATCAATAAGACAAAACAGCAGCTTACAGAATGAGAAAAGATCTTCACCAACCCCATATCTGACAGAGGGCTGATCTCCAAAATACATAAAGAACTCAAGAAACTAGACATCAAAATACCAAATAATCCAATTAAAATTGGGTTAAAGATCTAAACAGAGAATTCTCAACAGAAGACTCTCAAATAGCTGAAAGACATTTAAGGAATTGCTCAGCATCCTTAGTCATCAGGGAAATGCAAATTAAAAGGACTCTGCAATACCATCTTATACCTGTCAAAATTGCTAAGATCAAAAACACTGATTACAATTTATGTTGGAGAGGATGTGGAGCAAGGGGAACACTCCTCCATTGCTGGTGGGAGTACAAACTTGCACAACTACTTTGGAAATCAGTATGACAGTTTCTCAGAAAATTGGAAATCAATCTTCCTCAACACCCAGTGATAACACTATTGGGCATATACCCAAAGGATAATCAATCATACCACATGGATAATTGATCAACCATGTTCATAGCAGCATTTTTCATAATAGCCAGAACCTGGAAACAACCTAGATGCCCCTCAACAGAAGAAAGGATAAAGAAAATGTGGTACATATACACAATGGAATATTACTCAGCTGTAAAACAATGACCTCATTAAATTTGCAGGAAAATGGATGGAACTACAAAAAATCATTCTGAATGAGATAACCCAGACCCAGAAAGACAAACATGGTATGTACTCACTCATAAGTGGATACTAGATGTAAAGCAAAGGATAACCAGACTACAACTCAAAGCTCCAGAGAAGCTAGCAAACAAGGAGGACCCTAAGAGGGATGCATGGATTGCCCTGGGAAGGAGAAATAGATGAGATCTCCTGGGTAAACTAGGGGTGGGGTGGGGTGGGGCTAGAGGGGGAATGGCAGATGGAAACATGAGAGATCAGGATGATTGAGTTGAAGGAGGGACAGAGAGGGAGAGCAATGACAGAGGTATCTTGATAGAGGGCACCATATTATGGCATTAGGGAGAAAACTGGTGCCAGGGGAAATCCCAGAAATCTACAAGGGTGAACCCAGCTTAGACTCCTAGCAGTAATGGAGAGGGTGCCTGAACTGGCCTTCCCCTATAATCAGATTGCTGTCATAGAACCTTCATCTAGTAACTGAGAGAAGCAGATGTAGAGATCCACAACCAAGCTGGGGACCAAGATCCAATAATACTGTTGAAGAGAGGGAAGAGGAATTGTATGAGCCAGGGGGGTTGAGATCGTGACAGAGAAACCAACAGAAACAGCTGATCTTAGCTTGTGGGAGGTCACACTCTAGATCAACAGCAAGGGAGCCTGCACGGGACCAACCTAGGCCTCTGCATGTGGGAGATAGTTGTGTAGCTTGGTCTGTTTGTGGGTCCCCTTGCAGTGGGATCAGGATATATCCCTGGTGCATGAACTGGCTTTTTGGAACCTATTCTCTGTGGTGGGATGCCTTGCTCAGCCTTGATGCACCGGGGAAGAGGTTGGTCCTGCCTCAACTTCATATGCCATGCTTTGTTGACTCCCATGGGAGGCCTTACACTTGGTGAGGAGTGGGTGGGAGGGGGTAGAAAGGAGGTTAGGGAAGGGAATGGGAGGAGAGGAAACTGTGATTAATATGTAAAATAAATTAAAAATTTAATAATAAAAAAACAGATTGGGTCTTGAGAAATAGCCATGGTTAAGAGCACTGGCTGCTTCTTCCACAGTACCCAGGTTCAATTACCAGCATCCATATAACAGTTCACAGTCTTCTGTAACTCCAGTATCAGGAGGTCTGAAGCCTTCTTGTGGACGCTGTGGTCACCAGGCTTGCACGTGGTGTATAGACATATACGCAGGCAAACATTTATACACATAATAAAACGAATTTTAAAAACCCAATTAGGGCTAACACATCTATAAAATGTCAAAACCAGAAAATAGTACTTATCAAGTACCTCTGGAGCATTCTACAAAGTAAGTATTATAATACTATAATACTACTAACCTTAATAAAGTTACAAGAATGAAAATAGCACAAATATGTTATTTTACTATAACATGGAACAAAATTTGGAATAGTTAGGAATACTATTATAACTAAAACAAGCCACAGATAGATGCAAAATAAACAACACACACTTAGATAATTAAGAGTCAAGGAGGAAAGTAAGAAGGGGAATTAGAAAACATTTTAATATACATGTAAACAAAACATGATATACCCAAATGTAGCAATTGTACATTAAGTGGTGTTTAAAGAAACAATTATCACAGCAAATGCCTATTTTTTTTTTTTCAATTCAGGGTTTTTCTGTGTAGTTCTGGTGCCTGTCCTGGATCTTGTTCTGTAGCCCAGGCTGGCCTCAAACTCAAAGAGATCCAACTGGCTCTGCCTCCCAAGTGCTGGGATTAAAGGCATGTGCCATTACGACATGGCGCAAATGCCTATATTAAAAGATAGACCTCAGAACAATTATTGAACAATCCATTTTAAGATACTAAAATGTGGTGGTATTTTACTTATACTGAAATGTGATTTTAATTGTATGTTAATAAATAAAGTTGTCTGGGGGTCAGAGCTATTAGAGTCATAGCAAGTGCGTGGCGGCGGTGGCGCACACCTTTAAGGACCTGGAGGGCGGTACATTCAGGCAGTGACGAGGCAGTCACATGTTTGGGTTTACAACCAATGAAAAGGCAGAACAGGAAGACTTTAAAGACAGACACACAGGAAGTAGGTCCTTTTCGGAGAGCTCTCTTGGCTGGAGAGGATCCCTGAATCAGGAAGGGTGAGGCTCTTAGCTCTGACCTCTTGGCTTTCTTCTCTGAATCGGCTCTGTGTTTCTTATTTAATAAGACCATTGGTTACATCTACACTAAAATATAAAGTTCAACTAAAGCAAGAATAAGTAAAGTATAATTGATCAAAATACAATATAAGGCTGGGGATAGTTCCACCTGAAAAAGAATTGTTTTGCAAAACTTGAAAACTCCAAGTTTGATCCTGAGAACTCACATAAAAAAATACCTGCCAGGCAGTGGTGGCCCACAACTTTAATCGCAGCACTCGGGAGGCAGGGCCAGGCAGATCTCTGTGAGTTCAGGTCAGCCTGGGCTATACAGTGAGTTCCAGTAAAGGTAGAAAACAACAAAGAGAAACCCTGTCTCGAAAAACAAAACAAAACAAAAAAAATATCGGATATACGACATATGCTTGTAACCTAGGATTCACTGGTCAGCCAGTCTAGCCTATTCACTGGATTGTAGGCAAGTAAGAGACCCTGTCTAAGAAAACTTGCTTGATCTCTGAGATATATATATGCATGATTATACATAGGGACTGGCAGACACACACACACACACACACAAATGCACACACACACATTTGCAAATAAATTTTAAAAATCAAGTATCTAATAACAAAACAAAAATCAGTATAACCAAAGAACTATTATTGAAACAAACCATTTATAAATCAATATGAAGTAGAATGAATACAGCAATGAGTGAAATAAGGAGAGGAACAGAAAAAGAGAGAGAGAGAGAAAGGAGAGGGAGAGAGAGAAAATAGCGAGAAAAAACAGATTATTAGAGTTTTTAAAAGAGAAATATTATACTGTTTATAAAAAAGTTTAAAGATCTGTCATCAACATTAGGAGGCAGTTTAGTATGTGGTGATACCAATCTATATTCTGTCACTTGATTTTGGTTGTTGGTTATAGTTCATTACAAATCACAGTGATAATGATTGGTTGGTAGAACTTAGGAAGGCAATAGAGGTCTACGTAAGCAGCAATGGGAGACATTGTGCACCATTAAAAATGCTACCATTGTGCTCTAGTCACAATGGCCATTTACACATGCAGACATGTTTGGCTATAGATAGATAAAGGGAGAAGAAATGGTTACCAGAGTAGTTCAAAGAGACTATGAAAATAAGGTGGAGACTAAATAGGTAGGGTTTAGATCTTTACTGAAATTCTGTAGAACATTATTGGTTGTAGCCTATAGTAAGGACTTTAAATCACTAGGCATATGCCTCTTACACTTTACCACTTTGCTTCTTGGCCAAACTAAGGGGAACCTGGTTTCCTCCAGTACTTATCCTCAACACAATTTACTCTGTCATCACAGGCCCAAAACAACAGGGCCAAAACCATGGACTGAAACTATAGGTCAAAATAAACCCTCAATCCTTATTAAATACTTATCTGGAGCATTTTATCACAGGAATACAAAGCCGACAGACACATACCCATACCCACTGTGATAGAGACCTGTAGAGCACAGGAAATTGGCAAAACCAAGAAAACACAATGAATGTTATTTGTTTCTTGGCTCCAGTACCCCAGCATGGTTAATCACCCCATGGTTTACTTCAGTTAAGGGGTAAAAGCAGTATTTGTCATGTTACTGATTTTTTTTTCATTCCTGCCTGCTCTCAAAGGGAATTCATATGCATCTCCTGATGCCTGAATAGTCTTGGACTATGTCATGCTGGTTGTATGTTCTATATCTACATAGAAACAGCACCTATGGAGATTACCAAACCAGTGTAGAGCTGACCCAAACCAAATGTCATAAATAATCTCAAGCTAAAGTACCCTGACATTGTGTTATATGCTTGCATATGTTGTGGAGTTGGACACAGACGGGCTTTACTTTGTCAATTGGAATGGCATCTGCAATATGCATCATTCTTTTTCACTGTTGATAGCATCATAGCGTGAACCCTTTCTTGAACCACTAAGAGAACTGTCTTCTTCAGGATGATACAGTGACTTTTGTGTCTATACAGCAATGTGATTACTATTCCCGAGGTCCACTGTTTTTCGCCCTAGAGACAATGTGCATGAACCCTCATTTACTTTCTTCACGATAGATGTTATGGCATAAGCAGTAGAACAGTGGTTCTCAACCTGTGGGTTGTGACCATCAGAAAACACCTGTTTCTAATGGGCTTAGGAAGTGGTACATGGCTCAGTAGCAACTTACCCTCATGAAGTAGCAACAGAAATAATTTTATGGTTGGAGGGGGGAGGGCAGCACTACATGAGACACACTGTATGAAAGGATCATAGCATCAGGAAGGTTGAGACCCACTGCACTAGGAGGTCAGTGACTCCATATTAATTCCTTTTCCCAGTTTTAATGGAAAGTAGTCTGGCCTTACAGGACATCCAAGTTGAATAAGCTGTTTGTGGTTGTTAGTGACTCCATCACATTTGACTTAATTCCATTCATCAAATGGAACAAGATAACTAAAACAGCAGTTTAAGTTTAACACTGTATAGCTGTGGCTCTTTACTCCTGTCCCAAACGTGAAACTGATATTTGGTGCTGTACCTTCATAATGCAGTGTGTAGCAACATCGTGTGTGGATGTGTGGTGGTGGAGAGGTGTGGACCAAACTGGCTTTCCTCACATAGTATTGCCATCTATGACATTTTAGAAAGTTCCTCATTCCTATGACGAATTCTTTTAAGGCACAAAATTTGAATTGCATGTTCCAGCTACCACCTGGCTATTTTGGTGCCCTCTTGGAAGTGGATCAGTAGGCAAAGGAAAGCATTACTCTACTGAAGGGACAAAAGGACCTTATGAAAATGCACAATTAGAGTTACTGCCACACAATCAGAAAGGGGGAGAAACCAAGAGATTTCAGAGAGTTTTTAGTATTTTGTTTCTAGAAATAATGATAATTAGGAAGTTATAACACCACACATTGACAAGGGGAAGAGAAAGAAAAGTTCAGACAAGGAGGATAATGAATAAATATCATGACTTTCATGGGACTGTCTATTAACCCTCATGCATAGTCGTTGCAGTGAACATGACTTAGAGTGATGGGCACAAGGACACCAAGCAGGTCACTGTGTTGTCCTAATACAGTAGTTATCTCTTTGGTCATTCTGTTTCCTGGTCCATGTTGCTCAAACCCTACAGAAATAAAAATTAGGTCATACAGCAGAGTAAGAAGTATGACCACTTAAGGCTGTGGTTCTCAACCTGTGGGTCACGATCATTTTGGTAGAATGTCTCTTTCACAGGGGCCAACTAAGATCATCAGAAAACACAGATATTCATATTGAGATTCATAACAGCAGCACAATTACTGTTACGGAGTAGAAGCGAAAATATTTTTGTCATTGGGACATGACCACAATTTGAGAAACTGTATTAAAGGCTCACATAGTTAGGAAGGTTGAGAACCACTGATTTGAGGTCAATGGGATAGTGGCACAAGATAATTATAGGAAAAAAAAACTAAAAGAGAATAATGAAATAGAAATTCTTCGTTTTGTTAGGTAATCCTAGGAAGACTCTCTTTTTCACTTAACATGCTTTTCCTCTTTTTTTAAAAATACATTTATGGGAGGATCGATGTGATTTGGGCAGTGAGAATTAAACACTTTCCAAGTCCTGTTTAATTGTTTTTCACTTTCAACCCTTTGTTCTGACTGTAACCATTTCAACTGTTTACTATTTGGCTTTCTCTCTCTCTTTCTTTTTTACTACTGCTGAAACCTGAGCTATACAATCATTGGGTTTTAAAGTCTTTTAGATCTTCATTTTATATGTGTATTGGTGCTATTTCTTGCGTGTATGTTTGTACATCATGTGTGTACAATGTCCAAGGACACCTGAAGACACCAGATGCCCTGGAACTGGAGTTACAAAGGTTGCTAACTACCATGTCGGTGTTGGGAATTAAACCTGGATCCTGTGGAAGAGCAATAAGTGCTCTTCTGAGCCATCTCTCCTGCCCCTCTAGAGCAGTTTTATAACTCTGTCTATACTGGCATAACCCCACGTCAAACAGAAGCCAGTGCAGCCGAGCTCATTCATTTTGATACACTATCATTTTACTGACAATGTGATATTTAAAAGACAGGGTTCCTATCACCTTAAAAGGTATCCCAAAACAGTAAGGCCTCAGGGAAAAAGGTGTGATTCTGAGCAGTCCCCAGAATTTAAGGACCTTTAAGGCTCATTGGACACAATACACGTCAATCACTATGTCTCAGCAAATGAGCTTACAGCTCTGGTGACGTGTGAGAGGGGCCATTATTACTCCTCCAGGCTCCGCCCCCTCATACTCGGTTCTCAGCCTTCAGGGGCTGGCCTCAGCAGGAGGCTCCTCCCTGGTGCTGTCTAGCCCTTCTTGTACAGTACTGTACAAGTAGCAGCTCCATCTGCTCACTAGTGGAAAACCTACCCTG
Source organism: Peromyscus californicus insignis (assembly GCF_007827085.1). NCBI lineage: Eukaryota > Metazoa > Chordata > Mammalia > Rodentia > Cricetidae > Peromyscus > Peromyscus californicus. The sequence continues at coordinate 88,723,057 of NW_026294391.1, forward strand.
CTGCTCTCACTGCCTCCAAGGAGGTACTTGAGGCCAACAGCCTCTCTCTACTTCGTGGTAGTCACCTTAACAACGCCTCATCGCCACCAACACCTTCAAAGCTCGAAGCTTCAGTAAGATCTTCACTGGCAGGAAATTTTTGCCATGTCTGTTGTTGCAGAGCGGGACCGTGGATTACCTGACCAAGAGCAAGAAGGTGGTAGGATGGATCACGTCCCTGGACAAAGTGGCTTCCATGTGCTGCCAATCCATGAGGCTGTTGATGACATCGATGGAACCACAGGATTTCTGCGTTCACAGGCAGACTCGGGCGCCATTATGGGGGAAGAGCCGGGGCAGCAGGAGATATGGCCCGATACTGAGGAGATCCCCACTCATGTGGAAGAGGTCTGGCCTGATATCAAGGACATCTGGCCTGATGTCGAGGACATCTGGCATAAAGTCGAGGACATCTGCCCTGATGTCGAGGAAACCTGGCCTGATGTCGAGGACATCTGGCCTCATGTCGAGGAAGTCTGGCCTTGTATCAAGGACATCTGGCCTGTTGTAGAGGACATCTGGTCTGATGTCGAGGACATCTGGCCTGATGTCGAGGAACGCTGGCATTGCATTGAGGACATCTGGCCTGATGTCGAGGAACGCTGGCATTGCATTGAGGACATCTGGCCTGATGTCGAGGAACGCTGGCATTGCATTGAGGACATCTGGCCTGATGTCGAGGAACGCTGGCATTGCATTGAGGACATCTGGCCTGATATTGAGGACATCTGTCCTGTTCTCGAGGAAGCCTGGCCTGATGTTGAAGAGGACTTGTACGTCTGGAATAGCGACCAGGAGAAAGAAGTAGTTCAGGAGGAAGCTGAAGACGACCAGGACTACAATAATGAAGAAGAGGAGGAGGAGGACAATAAAGATGACAACTATGAATATGAGAAGAAAGGAGAAGATGAGGTTGAGGATCAGGGGAAGGAGATCATCCTGCATGCTGTGAGTTTACCTCTGGGGCTTTAGGTCCCTCTAGAGAAATTTCATTTTTTCTAATGCATCAATGCCCGTAACGTGTGTACACATGCTATTAATGACCACATTCTGCTTCACCCAAGGCATGACAAGTTCAGTTCTTGCAGGCCCACCTATTCAGGAGAGGGAAAGACCCTCCAAGAGGTCCAGACCCTGCCAAAGGAAGCATAGAATTGGGAGGGTGAGTGCCTAATAGAAGGAGCTCCCTCTAGGATGGCTGTCTTTTATAACACCTGAAAGGGGATTCCAAGGTATATTACACAGCTCAGAGGACCCTGAGGAGGACATGGTCTAGTAGAGTGAGTCCTTGACTAGCACTTCTGTAGTCTATCAGCTGCTGATCTTTGCAACAAAGGGACCAAGGCCACCAAGCATTAGCAAAGTTGCTTATTATCCAGCATCTGTTGGCATTGGTAGCTTATTTGCAGGCCATACACAAGAGTTTGAGTTTCAAGAAGAAAATATGTTCAATTTTTGGTTAAAAATACAGACAGATATAAGGAACAATATTTTCCTAAGATTGAAAATGTGGTTCATATCAATGTTTTACAATTGTTAATTATCTCTTATTCTTCCTACAGATTAAGGGCAAAGGAAGCCATGGATAACCATAGAATCAATGAATCGGTTCTTTTTGGATTTGAGATCATCTAACATCCATTAACACATGGAAAGATACCATCAGTGATCCTCATCTAATATTCCTCATCCAAATATATGCACTTAAACCTTCCCAAACTGTTTAAATATTCTCTAAATCAAAAATAAATAGAATTTGAAATGAATAAATGGGAGAGTCTTTTGTCAATAATACAAACACAAGTTGATTTATGTCCATTTCCTTTTGTATGAGCCTACCAGTCATTGAAGCAGATTACTTTTAACTGTTTTCAGTCTTCCAATTCCACTCTCCATAAATTCCATTAGTAAGTTTAACCCACTTATGAAAAAGAAAACAGACATGGAGGTCTAGCATAGTCTGAACTTTAGTCACAGAAACTGACAAGTGACCCAGGTTGTCTGCAAGCAAGTTGGGCCACTTGAACACATGGGACAACAACAGTCTCATCAGCACCTGGGAATTGGTGAGCAAGGCCAACTCCTTAGCTCCATTCAAGAAGTATTTGATAGTAAATTCTCAAAGTGATCTGGCACAGCTTCTGAAGACCTTTAGTTTATCCTTCATGTCAATGTCGTGTGAGAACTGCTGATGTAGAGTACTGCTTCACTGTGATTGGACCAAGGTTATATCACGGAATTGAGACCCTTTAAAATAAATTGAATAAAACAATAAGTACTTGATGCTGGATACATCTAGGCATGGTACATGGAAATACTATAATTCTCAAAGGCCTAAGACACAGAGAAAGACCTAAAAAGCCAAATATTGGATAGTGTAGTGGAGAAAAATATAGACAGGAAAAAGCTAATTTCTGGATACATTACAATGTGCATATTAAATTTAAAAATGTAAAGCAAAAACTACAAGTACATATAGAGTAAAGTGAATATGTGTGAGGCATGCTTATGTAGCATGCAGAGAAATTTCTATGGGAACGAAAATATCTATTTAGGATTACTAGTTATATTTTTAAGAAAAAGGAAGTATTTAATTGTATAGAAGTACATGGTTGACTTCAACAGCATCATAGTACATCACTTAGGTTAGCTCAAGGGTGTATACATGAAGTTCTCACTATAACTTTGTGCAGACTAACAGTGTTTCTTGAAGAAAAATGAAAAATAGGAATGGTAAACTTACAAAAAATGTTCAACAACTGGAATCTCCTTAAGGAAAAAAAAGTAGTTGGATGTAACCAGATGAGGGATCAGAGGAGAAAGGACATGATTTTGAGGGTAGAAAGCTATGTTGTACAGGTATTTCAAGCTTCATAGGTACTCCTTTGCCTTAACACCTTCTGTTGTATTCTATGGGAACACATCTCATCTTACAACATGAAGTAGCACTATTCCCATGTGTACCTATATCCTACTCTAGTGGTCAACTTTCTAAATTATTAGGAACTTTTAAAAGTTTGACTTGTGCATCTTTCATAAAGCACCCACCATTGTATTTTTCCACTTGGTAGATACTTGATAAACATTTCTTACAAAAAAATAGCCGACAGTGCACACAGAATTCCATTTTGGTCACTGGTATTGACATTTAAAAACACATTACCAGTGATGAGATAATAAGACTAAGACACAACAGAGAAAGGAATTCATTATACTATTATATAGCAGAAAAAGGTAGCTATAGTCTAAAATAACTTTTTACATATTTAAAAAAAATACTAGAGAAGAAAAGATTTAAGGATCCCAGCACAGAAATCCTAAGGTTTGGTAAGATAGTGTGAAATACCTTGATTTCATCATGAAACATTATATTTAATTTCCTGTGCCAAAATACCACACGATACTCCACAAATATAGGCAACTAAATAATCATTAGAACTTAACTAAAGATAATATAATCTACATAGTACATATTATCAGGAATTTGACATATTTATGGCAGGCACATGGCACAGAGACACATTATAAGCCCTTTGTCACATTCATATTGAGTGGAGAGTCCAAATAGGCATTTAACTTAATGTCACTGAGGAGATTTCCTTGATAATAATTGGTTAGTTTTGGAATTTCTGCTCATATAACTTAAGACTTCATTACAAATCTTCTGTGAATTATATTGACGTTCTTTCCACTCTACAGGAAGGATAGCCACAAATCTGTGGTGATGTTGTACTTGTGCTCTAACAAATAAAGCTTGCCTGCAGATCAGAGGATAAAGCCAGTGACCATATTAAATATAGGGGTCAGAAAGTGGTAGCACACACCTTTAATCCTAGCATTTGGGAGGCAGAGATTCATCTGGATCTCTGAGTTCAAGGCCACACTGGGAACAGAGACAGATATGGTGGCACACACCTTTAATTCCAACACTAGTTCACCATAAAGGTATGGAGGTCTCTACAGACAGAGAAGAAGTGATAGAGCTGCAAACTATGAAGTGCTGTACCTGGGTGGAGAGAGGAAAGAAGATGAGAGGGCACAGAATGGTATATAGGCATGAGTATTCAGGAAGGATCTCTCTATTGGGCTGAGGATTTCCTAGTGGTAAGAAGTTGTGGCTGGCTTGATCTATCCCTCTGATCTCTCAGCTCTCATCCAAATATCTGACTCTGGGTTGTTGTTGTTGTTTTTTTTTTTTTTTTTTTTAGTTCATAAGACCATTTAACAATTCGTGTTAAACAAATCTCTTGGCCTCTTCTGAGAATACTTAGGGAACAGAACTTAGTTTAGAAAACCAAATATTTTTTTCAAGTTTATCTTTTGGTAATTTCATAAATGTATACAATGTCTTTCAATTATATCTACACTCCACTCTTCACGACCACCTTCTTACAGGGTCCTCAACATGCCTCTCCTAACCTCATGTCCTCTATTTTTATATTCAGCAGAGTCATGATTGTGGGGACATTTACTGGAGCTTGGGAAACCTATCACAAGCCACACCCTAAAGAAACCAATTGCCCCTCCCCTAACAGTCATCAACTGCCAATAGCTCTTCAGCTAGAGGTGGGGAACGGATGAGGCCTTTCACCATCCCTGCTGGAATGTCCACTGTCTTAATTCTGTGCCTGTCTTAGGAAGGCAACCACAGCTGCTGTGGGTTGATGAATGCAATGGCTTTGTCATGTCTAGAAGACACTATTTTGCAGCAGTCCTCCTAAACTCTAGCTCTTACAATCTTTCTGCCCCCTCTTACATAATATCCTCTGGACCTTGGGTCGGGAGAGAATGGGATATAAATCTCCTATTTAGGGCTGACCACTCCGTAGTCACTGCTTCTCTGAACTTTGTCCTCTTGGGAGTCTCTGTGTTATTCTCCATCCACCACAAAAGGGAGCTTCTCTGATGCATGGTAAGAATTATACTGATATGTGGGTGTAATGATTAGTATTTAGAAGGTGATTTGATATTATGCCTATTTAGCATAGTGAGAGCAGTAGGTTTCCCCCAGGGCCTGTGACTTCCCCAGTCATGGATTCTTGGCCAGGCATCAGTCCCTCTGTGAAATGGGTATAATTCCAATTACAAAGCCATGGTTTACAACCATAACATTCCTGGCACTTTTGCACCAATGAACTTATCTAGTTAGGTCAGTCATTACGGTGGCCCACAGAATCACAGTTGAGTAAGATTGCTGATAACTTTTTCCCCCTACTAGCCTTCATAGTACCTTCTAGCACTATGTAAGCTAGCCAACTGGAAGGAATCTTCCAGGTCACTATCCCTTGGGTTTGTTTTGATTTGTTTTCATGTCCTATGACCGAATTGTGTGATGTCTTCGATGGTGGGGACTGACTGTTAAGTTCTGTGGATGACCAAATGAAATGACAACAACCTGAATTGACCCAGGAGTCTCTGGGATGCCTATGACCATAACTTGTAGGGTTTCTCTCACACTTGGCACTAGGCTTTTTGTTTGATACCCTATGGATTCTCAGAGCTGCGTTATTCCCATACATAGGGCAACTTCAATTTAAACCCTTTTGAGCATACATACATAAGGAAGCTTTTAAAATAATAGGTTTCTATGTAGCCTACCCAGCATTCTTGGAGATAGCTCTCCCTCCTGCTATGCCAGTATGTACCCTAGTCTTCCATCCATCATCTCCCAACTTAAACCTTCCCCATTATTCTCTTTTCTCCCTTCATATGTATGTACTCTATCATCCCATGTTTTAATCTCTTTCTCATACCATCCCATGGCCTCCGCTTATAGTTTCATGGCCTCTACAGGTACTCCAAGTTAAACACACAAATCTGAAACTTTGCTGCTAGGATCCACATATGAGCGACAACATATAGAATTTGTTCTTATTGGGCCTGGCTTACCCATATTTTTTCCATTTTCTTCCCTTAACCCGGAAATTTCATAGTTTCATTTTTTATCTACAGATCAATAAAATTTCTTTGTATGTAGGTACCACATTTTCAATATCCACTCATATACTGATGGATATTTAGGCTGTTTCCATTGCTTGGATATTGTGAATAAAGCAGCCATTAACATTGATGAGCAAGTATCTCTGTTGCAGGATATAGAGTCTTTTGATATATGCCCAAGAACACTAGAGTTTGTCTATACATTGAATCTCTTTTTAGAAATCCACACTGATTTCCATCATGTCTCCATCATTTTACATACCCACTAACAGAGAACAAGGGCTGTTCTTTCCCCCACAGCCTCACCAGCATTTGTTGTCATTTTATTTTTAAACATTTAAGACATTCTAACTGAAGTTAGAAAAGCAAAAAAAAAAAAAAATTAATTTATGTTTCCCTGATTCCTAAGATGTTGAACATGTTTTACGATATTTTTAACATATATATATATATATTCCTTTGATAATACTGTTAAGAGCTAAAGCCCAATATTTGACTCAGTGGTTTCCTTGAAGCTTTGTTTTTGACTTTGTTTATTCTGTTTATTAATTCTCTAACAGATGTCTGCAAAATAAAAAAAAAACACACACTAAGATAATTAAGAGTCTAGGAGAAAAGTCAGAAGGGAAATTTGAAAACATTTTAATATACATGAAAACAAAACATGATATACACAAATGTAGCAATTGTACGTTAAGTGGTGTTTAAATTAATGATCATCACTGCAAGTGCGTCTGTTAAAGATAGACTTCTGCACAATTATTGAACCTTCCATTTTAAGATACTAAAAATATTTAAAGAAAGTTCAAACTAAAACAAGAATAAGTAAAGTATAGTTAATCAAAATACAGTATAAGCGTGGGCATAGCTTAATCTGAAAAGGATTTGCTTTGAAAAGTCTTAGACTCTCAGTTTGATCCTGAGAACTCACATAAAAAAATACCAGATGTATGGCTTGTGCTTGTAATCGAGGGTTCACTGATCAGCCATTCTAGCCTATTCACCTGATTGGAGGCAAGTAAGAGACCTTGTCTCAGAAAACTTGCTTGATCTCTGGGATATATATGCATGATCACACAAAGGGACTGGCAGACACACACACACACACACACACACACACACACACACACACACACACACACACACACACACACACATTTGCAAATAAATTTTAAAAATCAAGTATCTAATAACAAAGGAAAAATCAATATAACCAAAGAATTAATATTGAAACGAATCATTGATAAATCCATAAGAAGTAGAATGAATACAGCAATGAGGGAGATAAATGGAAGGAACAGAGAAGGAGAGAGAGGGGGAATGGAGAGGGAGAGAGAGAGAAAGAGAAAGAAAAATGGACTGTTAGAGTTATTAAAAGAGTATTATCATCCTGTTTAACCAAAACCTGAAAGATCTGTCATCAAATTTAGGAGGCAGTTTAGTATGTGGTGACACCGATCTATATTCTTTCACTTGATTTTGGTTGTTGGTTATAGTTCATTACAAATCACAGTGATAATGATTGGTTGGTAGAACTTAGGAAGGCAATAGAGGTCTACGTAAGCAGCAATGGGAGACATTGTGCACCATTAAAAATGCTACCATTGTGCTCTAGTCACAATGGCCATTTACACATGCAGACATGTTTGGCTATAGATAGATAAAGGGAGAAGAAATGGTTACCAGAGTAGTTCAAAGAGACTATGTAAATAAGGTGGAGACTAAATAGGTAGGGTTTAGATCTTTACTGGAATTCTGTAGAACATTATTGGTTGTAGCCTATAGTAAGGAATTTAAATCACTAGGCATATGCCTCTTACACTTTACCACTTTGCTTCTTGGCCAAACTAAGGGGAACCTGGTTTCCTCCAGTACTTATCCTCAACACGATTTACTCTGTCATCACAGGCCCAAAACAACAGGGCCAAAACCATGGACTGAAACTATAGGTCAAAATAAACCCTCAATCCTTATTAAATACTTATCTGGAGCATTATTGTACAGTAATACAAAGCTGACAGGCACATACCCATACCCACTGTGATAGAGACCTGTAGAGCACAGGAAATTGGCAAAACCAAGAAAACACAATGAATGTTATTTGTTTCTTGGCTCCAGTACCCCAGCATGGTTAATCACCCCATGGTTTACTTCAGTTAAGGGGTAAAAGCAGTATTTGTCATGTTACTGATTTTTTTTTCATTCCTGCCTGCTCTCAAAGGGAATTCATACGCATCTCCTGATGCCTGAATAGTCTTGGACTATGTCATGCTGGTTGTATGTTCTATATCTACATAGAAACAGCACCTATGGAGATTACCAAACCAGTGTAGAGCTGACCCAAACCAAATGTCATAAATAATCTCAAGCTAAAGTACCCTGACATTGTGTTATATGCTTGCATATGTTGTGGAGTTGGACACAGACGGGCTTTACTTTGTCAATTGGAATGGCATCTGCAATATGCATCATTCTTTTTCACTGTTGATAGCATCATAGCGTGAACCCTTTCTTGAACCACTAAGAGAACTGTCTTCTTCAGGATGATACAGTGACTTTTGTGTCTATACAGCAATGTGATTACTATTCCCGAGGTCCACTGTTTTTCGCCCTAGAGACAATGTGCATGAACCCTCATTTACTTTCTTCACGATAGATGTTATGGCATAAGCAGTAGAACAGTGGTTCTCAACCTGTGGGTTGTGACCATCAGAAAACACCTGTTTCTAATGGGCTTAGGAAGTGGTACATGGCTCAGTAGCAACTTACCCTCATGAAGTAGCAACAGAAATAATTTTATGGTTGGAGGGGGGAGGGCAGCACTACATGAGACACACTGTATGAAAGGATCATAGCATCAGGAAGGTTGAGACCCACTGCACTAGGAGGTCAGTGACTCCATATTAATTCCTTTTCCCAGTTTTAATGGAAAGTAGTCTGGCCTTACAGGACATCCAAGTTGAATAAGCTGTTTGTGGTTGTTAGTGACTCCATCACATTTGACTTAATTCCATTCATCAAATGGAACAAGATAACTAAAACAGCAGTTTAAGTTTAACACTGTATAGCTGTGGCTCTTTACTCCTGTCCCAAACGTGAAACTGATATTTGGTGCTGTACCTTCATAATGCAGTGTGTAGCAACATCGTGTGTGGATGTGTGGTGGTGGAGAGGTGTGGACCAAACTGGCTTTCCTCACATAGTATTGCCATCTATGACATTTTAGAAAGTTCCTCATTCCTATGACGAATTCTTTTAAGGCACAAAATTTGAATTGCATGTTCCAGCTACCACCTGGCTATTTTGGTGCCCTCTTGGAAGTGGATCAGTAGGCAAAGGAAAGCATTACTCTACTGAAGGGACAAAAGGACCTTATGAAAATGCACAATTAGAGTTACTGCCACACAATCAGAAAGGGGGAGAAACCAAGAGATTTCAGAGAGATTTTAGTATTTTGTTTCTAGAAATAATGATAATTAGGAAGTTATAACACCACACATTGACAAGGGGAAGAGAAAGAAAAGTTCAGACAAGGAGGATAATGAATAAATATCATGACTTTCATGGGACTGTCTATTAACCCTCATGCATAGTCGTTGCAGTGAACATGACTTAGAGTGATGGGCACAAGGACACCAAGCAGGTCACTGTGTTGTCCTAATACAGTAGTTATCTCTTTGGTCATTCTGTTTCCTGGTCCATGTTGCTCAAACCCTACAGAAATAAAAATTAGGTCATACAGCAGAGTAAGAAGTATGACCACTTAAGGCTGTGGTTCTCAACCTGTGGGTCACGATCATTTTGGTAGAATGTCTCTTTCACAGGGGCCAACTAAGATCATCAGAAAACACAGATATTCATATTGAGATTCATAACAGCAGCACAATTACTGTTACGGAGTAGAAGCGAAAATATTTTTGTCATTGGGACATGACCACAATTTGAGAAACTGTATTAAAGGCTCACATAGTTAGGAAGGTTGAGAACCACTGATTTGAGGTCAATGGGATAGTGGCACAAGATAATTATAGGAAAAAAAAAACTAAAAGAGAATAATGAAATAGAAATTCTTCGTTTTGTTAGGTAATCCTAGGAAGACTGTCTTTTTCACTTAACATGCTTTTCCTCTTTTTTTAAAAATACATTTATGGGAGGATCGATGTGATTTGGGCAGTGAGAATTAAACACTTTCCAAGTCCTGTTTAATTGTTTTTCACTTTCAACCCTTTGTTCTGACTGTAACCATTTCAACTGTTTACTATTTGGCTTTCTCTCTCTCTTTCTTTTTTACTACTGCTGAAACCTGAGCTATACAATCATTGGGTTTTAAAGTCTTTTAGATCTTCATTTTATATGTGTATTGGTGCTATTTCTTGCGTGTATGTTTGTACATCATGTGTGTACAATGTCCAAGGACACCTGAAGACACCAGATGCCCTGGAACTGGAGTTACAAAGGTTGCTAACTACCATGTCGGTGTTGGGAATTAAACCTGGATCCTGTGGAAGAGCAATAAGTGCTCTTCTGAGCCATCTCTCCTGCCCCTCTAGAGCAGTTTTATAACTCTGTCTATACTGGCATAACCCCACGTCAAACAGAAGCCAGTGCAGCCGAGCTCATTCATTTTGATACACTATCATTTTACTGACAATGTGATATTTAAAAGACAGGGTTCCTATCACCTTAAAAGGTATCCCAAAACAGTAAGGCCTCAGGGAAAAAGGTGTGATTCTGAGCAGTCCCCAGAATTTAAGGACCTTTAAGGCTCATTGGACACAATACACGTCAATCACTATGTCTCAGCAAATGAGCTTACAGCTCTGGTGACGTGTGAGAGGGGCCATTATTACTCCTCAAGGCTCCGCCCCCTCATACTCGGTTCTCAGCCTTCAGGGGCTGGCCTCAGCAGGAGGCTCCTCCCTGGTGCTGTCTAGCCCTTCTTGTACAGTACTGTACAAGTAGCAGCTCCATCTGCTCACTAGTGGAAAACCTACCCTGCTGCTCTCACTGCCTCCAAGGAGGTACTTGAGGCCAACAGCCTCTCTCTACTTCGTGGTAGTCACCTTAACAACGCCTCATCGCCACCAACACCTTCAAAGCTCGAAGCTTCAGTAAGATCTTCACTGGCAGGAAATTTTTGCCATGTCTGTTGTTGCAGAGCGGGACCGTGGATTACCTGACCAAGAGCAAGAAGGTGGTAGGATGGATCACGTCCCTGGACAAAGTGGCTTCCATGTGCTGCCAATCCATGAGGCTGTTGATGACATCGATGGAACCACAGGATTTCTGCGTTCACAGGCAGACTCATGCGCCATTATGGGGGAAGAGCCGGGGCAGCAGGAGATATGGCCCGATACTGAGGAGATCCCCACTCATGTGGAAGAGGTCTGGCCTGATATCAAGGACATCTGGCCTGATGTCGAGGACATCTGGCATAAAGTCGAGGACATCTGCCCTGATGTCGAGGAAACCTGGCCTGATGTCGAGGACATCTGGCCTCATGTCGAGGAAGTCTGGCCTTGTATCAAGGACATCTGGCCTGTTGTAGAGGACATCTGGTCTGATGTCGAGGACATCTGGCCTGATGTCGAGGAACGCTGGCATTGCATTGAGGACATCTGGCCTGATGTCGAGGAACGCTGGCATTGCATTGAGGACATCTGGCCTGATGTCGAGGAACGCTGGCATTGCATTGAGGACATCTGGCCTGATGTCGAGGAACGCTGGCATTGCACTGAGGACATCTGGCCTGATATTGAGGACATCTGTCCTGTTCTCGAGGAAGCCTGGCCTGATGTTGAAGAGGACTTGTACGTCTGGAATAGCGACCAGGAGAAAGAAGTAGTTCAGGAGGAAGCTGAAGACGACCAGGACTACAATAATGAAGAAGAGGAGGAGGAGGACAATAAAGATGACAACTATGAATATGAGAAGAAAGGAGAAGATGAGGTTGAGGATCAGGGGAAGGAGATCATCCTGCATGCTGTGAGTTTACCTCTGGGGCTTTAGGTCCCTCTAGAGAAATTTCATTTTTTCTAATGCATCAATGCCCGTAACGTGTGTACACATGCTATTAATGACCACATTCTGCTTCACCCAAGGCATGACAAGTTCAGTTCTTGCAGGCCCACCTATTCAGGAGAGGGAAAGACCCTCCAAGAGGTCCAGACCCTGCCAAAGGAAGCATAGAATTGGGAGGGTGAGTGCCTAATAGAAGGAGCTCCCTCTAGGATGGCTGTCTTTTATAACACCTGAAAGGGGATTCCAAGGTATATTACACAGCTCAGAGGACCCTGAGGAGGACATGGTCTAGTAGAGTGAGTCCTTGACTAGCACTTCTGTAGTCTATCAGCTGCTGATCTTTGCAACAAAGGGACCAAGGCCACCAAGCATTAGCAAAGTTGCTTATTATCCAGCATCTGTTGGCATTGGTAGCTTATTTGCAGGCCATACACAAGAGTTTGAGTTTCAAGAAGAAAATATGTTCAATTTTTGGTTAAAAATACAGACAGATATAAGGAACAATATTTTCCTAAGATTGAAAATGTGGTTCATATCAATGTTTTACAATTGTTAATTATCTCTTATTCTTCCTACAGATTAAGGGCAAAGGAAGCCATGGATAACCATAGAATCAATGAATCGGTTCTTTTTGGATTTGAGATCATCTAACATCCATTAACACATGGAAAGATACCATCAGTGATCCTCATCTAATATTCCTCATCCAAATATATGCACTTAAACCTTCCCAAACTGTTTAAATATTCTCTAAATCAAAAATAAATAGAATTTGAAATGAATAAATGGGAGAGTCTTTTGTCAATAATACAAACTCAAGTTGATTTATGTCCATTTCCTTTTGTATGAGCCTACCAGTCATTGAAGCAGATTACTTTTAACTGTTTTCAGTCTTCCAATTCCACTCTCCATAAATTCCATTAGTAAGTTTAACCCACTTATGAAAAAGAAAACAGACATGGAGGTCTAGCATAGTCTGAACTTTAGTCACAGAAACTGACAAGTGACCCAGGTTGTCTGCAAGCAAGTTGGGCCACTTGAACACATGGGACAACAACAGTCTCATCAGCACCTGGGAATTGGTGAGCAAGGCCAACTCCTTAGCTCCATTCAAGAAGTATTTGATAGTAAATTCTCAAAGTGATCTGGCACAGCTTCTGAAGACCTTTAGTTTATCCTTCATGTCAATGTCGTGTGAGAACTGCTGATGTAGAGTACTGCTTCACTGTGATTGGACCAAGGTTATATCACGGAATTGAGACCCTTTAAAATAAATTGAATAAAACAATAAGTACTTGATGCTGGATACATCTAGGCATGGTACATGGAAATACTATAATTCTCAAAGGCCTAAGACACAGAGAAAGACCTAAAAAGCCAAATATTGGATAGTGTAGTGGAGAAAAATATAGACAGGAAAAAGCTAATTTCTGGATACATTACAATGTGCATATTAAATTTAAAAATGTAAAGCAAAAACTACAAGTACATATAGAGTAAAGTGAATATGTGTGAGGCATGCTTATGTAGCATGCAGAGAAATTTCTATGGGAACGAAAATATCTATTTAGGATTACTAGTTATATTTTTAAGAAAAAGGAAGTATTTAATTGTATAGAAGTACATGGTTGACTTCAACAGCATCACAGTACATCACTTAGGTTAGCTCAAGGGTGTATACATGAAGTTCTCACTATAACTTTGTGCAGACTAACAGTGTTTCTTGAAGAAAAATGAAAAATAGGAATGGTAAACTTACAAAAAATGTTCAACAACTGGAATCTCCTTAAGGAAAAAAAAGTAGTTGGATGTAACCAGATGAGGGATCAGAGGAGAAAGGACATGATTTTGAGGGTAGAAAGCTATGTTGTACAGGTATTTCAAGCTTCATAGGTACTCCTTTGCCTTAACACCTTCTGTTGTATTCTATGGGAACACATCTCATCTTACAACATGAAGTAGCACTATTCCCATGTGTACCTATATCCTACTCTAGTGGTCAACTTTCTAAATTATTAGGAACTTTTAAAAGTTTGACTTGTGCATCTTTCATAAAGCACCCACCATTGTATTTTTCCACTTGGTAGATACTTGATAAACATTTCTTACAAAAAAATAGCCGACAGTGCACACAGAATTCCATTTTGGTCACTGGTATTGACATTTAAAAACACATTACCAGTGATGAGATAATAAGACTAAGACACAACAGAGAAAGGAATTCATTATACTATTATATAGCAGAAAAAGGTAGCTATAGTCTAAAATAACTTTTTACATATTTAAAAAAAATACTAGAGAAGAAAAGATTTAAGGATCCCAGCACAGAAATCCTAAGGTTTGGTAAGATAGTGTGAAATACCTTGATTTCATCATGAAACATTATATTTAATTTCCTGTGCCAAAATACCACACGATACTCCACAAATATAGGCAACTAAATAATCATTAGAACTTAACTAAAGATAATATAATCTACATAGTACATATTATCAGGAATTTGACATATTTATGGCAGGCACATGGCACAGAGACACATTATAAGCCCTTTGTCACATTCATATTGAGTGGAGAGTCCAAATAGGCATTTAACTTAATGTCACTGAGGAGATTTCCTTGATAATAATTGGTTAGTTTTGGAATTTCTGCTCATATAACTTAAGACTTCATTACAAATCTTCTGTGAATTATATTGACGTTCTTTCCACTCTACAGGAAGGATAGCCACAAATCTGTGGTGATGTTGTACTTGTGCTCTAACAAATAAAGCTTGCCTGCAGATCAGAGGATAAAGCCAGTGACCATATTAAATATAGGGGTCAGAAAGTGGTAGCACACACCTTTAATCCTAGCATTTGGGAGGCAGAGATTCATCTGGATCTCTGAGTTCAAGGCCACACTGGGAACAGAGACAGATATGGTGGCACACACCTTTAATTCCAACACTAGTTCACCATAAAGGTATGGAGGTCTCTACAGACAGAGAAGAAGTGATAGAGCTGCAAACTATGAAGTGCTGTACCTGGGTGGAGAGAGGAAAGAAGATGAGAGGGCACAGAATGGTATATAGGCATGAGTATTCAGGAAGGATCTCTCTATTGGGCTGAGGATTTCCTAGTGGTAAGAAGTTGTGGCTGGCTTGATCTATCCCTCTGATCTCTCAGCTCTCATCCAAATATCTGACTCTGGGTTGTTGTTGTTGTTTTTTTTGTTTTTTTTTTTTTTAGTTCATAAGACCATTTAACAATTCGTGTTAAACAAATCTCTTGGCCTCTTCTGAGAATACTTAGGGAACAGAACTTAGTTTAGAAAACCAAATATTTTTTTCAAGTTTATCTTTTGGTAATTTCATAAATGTATACAATGTCTTTCAATTATATCTACACTCCACTCTTCACGACCACCTTCTTACAGGGTCCTCAACATGCCTCTCCTAACCTCATGTCCTCTATTTTTATATTCAGCAGAGTCATGATTGTGGGGACATTTACTGGAGCTTGGGAAACCTATCACAAGCCACACCCTAAAGAAACCAATTGCCCCTCCCCTAACAGTCATCAACTGCCAATAGCTCTTCAGCTAGAGGTGGGGAACGGATGAGGCCTTTCACCATCCCTGCTGGAATGTCCACTGTCTTAATTCTGTGCCTGTCTTAGGAAGGCAACCACAGCTGCTGTGGGTTGATGAATGCAATGGCTTTGTCATGTCTAGAAGACACTATTTTGCAGCAGTCCTCCTAAACTCTAGCTCTTACAATCTTTCTGCCCCCTCTTACATAATATCCTCTGGACCTTGGGTCGGGAGAGAATGGGATATAAATCTCCTATTTAGGGCTGACCACTCCGTAGTCACTGCTTCTCTGAACTTTGTCCTCTTGGGAGTCTCTGTGTTATTCTCCATCCACCACAAAAGGGAGCTTCTCTGATGCATGGTAAGAATTATACTGATATGTGGGTGTAATGATTAGTATTTAGAAGGTGATTTGATATTATGCCTATTTAGCATAGTGAGAGCAGTAGGTTTCCCCCAGGGCCTGTGACTTCCCCAGTCATGGATTCTTGGCCAGGCATCAGTCCCTCTGTGAAATGGGTATAATTCCAATTACAAAGCCATGGTTTACAACCATAACATTCCTGGCACTTTTGCACCAATGAACTTATCTAGTTAGGTCAGTCATTACGGTGGCCCACAGAATCACAGTTGAGTAAGATTGCTGATAACTTTTTCCCCCTACTAGCCTTCATAGTACCTTCTAGCACTATGTAAGCTAGCCAACTGGAAGGAATCTTCCAGGTCACTATCCCTTGGGTTTGTTTTGATTTGTTTTCATGTCCTATGACCGAATTGTGTGATGTCTTCGATGGTGGGGACTGACTGTTAAGTTCTGTGGATGACCAAATGAAATGACAACAACCTGAATTGACCCAGGAGTCTCTGGGATGCCTATGACCATAACTTGTAGGGTTTCTCTCACACTTGGCACTAGGCTTTTTGTTTGATACCCTATGGATTCTCAGAGCTGCGTTATTCCCATACATAGGGCAACTTCAATTTAAACCCTTTTGAGCATACATACATAAGGAAGCTTTTAAAATAATAGGTTTCTATGTAGCCTACCCAGCATTCTTGGAGATAGCTCTCCCTCCTGCTATGCCAGTATGTACCCTAGTCTTCCATCCATCATCTCCCAACTTAAACCTTCCCCATTATTCTCTTTTCTCCCTTCATATGTATGTACTCTATCATCCCATGTTTTAATCTCTTTCTCATACCATCCCATGGCCTCCGCTTATAGTTTCATGGCCTCTACAGGTACTCCAAGTTAAACACACAAATCTGAAACTTTGCTGCTAGGATCCACATATGAGCGACAACATATAGAATTTGTTCTTATTGGGCCTGGCTTACCCATATTTTTTCCATTTTCTTCCCTTAACCCGGAAATTTCATAGTTTCATTTTTTATCTACAGATCAATAAAATTTCTTTGTATGTAGGTACCACATTTTCAATATCCACTCATATACTGATGGATATTTAGGCTGTTTCCATTGCTTGGATATTGTGAATAAAGCAGCCATTAACATTGATGAGCAAGTATCTCTGTTGCAGGATATAGAGTCTTTTGATATATGCCCAAGAACACTAGAGTTTGTCTATACATTGAATCTCTTTTTAGAAATCCACACTGATTTCCATCATGTCTCCATCATTTTACATACCCACTAACAGAGAACAAGGGCTGTTCTTTCCCCCACAGCCTCACCAGCATTTGTTGTCATTTTATTTTTAAACATTTAAGACATTCTAACTGAAGTTAGAAAAGCAAAAAAAAAAAAATTAATTTATGTTTCCCTGATTCCTAAGATGTTGAACATGTTTTACGATATTTTTAACATATATATATATATATTCCTTTGATAATACTGTTAAGAGCTAAAGCCCAATATTTGACTCAGTGGTTTCCTTGAAGCTTTGTTTTTGACTTTGTTTATTCTGTTTATTAATTCTCTAACAGATGTCTGCAAAATAAAAAAAAAACACACACTAAGATAATTAAGAGTCTAGGAGAAAAGTCAGAAGGGAAATTTGAAAACATTTTAATATACATGAAAACAAAACATGATATACACAAATGTAGCAATTGTACGTTAAGTGGTGTTTAAATTAATGATCATCACTGCAAGTGCGTCTGTTAAAGATAGACTTCTGCACAATTATTGAACCTTCCATTTTAAGATACTAAAAATATTTAAAGAAAGTTCAAACTAAAACAAGAATAAGTAAAGTATAGTTAATCAAAATACAGTATAAGCGTGGGCATAGCTTAATCTGAAAAGGATTTGCTTTGAAAAGTCTTAGACTCTCAGTTTGATCCTGAGAACTCACATAAAAAAATACCAGATGTATGGCTTGTGCTTGTAATCGAGGGTTCACGGATCAGCCATTCTAGCCTATTCACCTGATTGGAGGCAAGTAAGAGACCTTGTCTCAGAAAACTTGCTTGATCTCTGGGATATATATGCATGATCACACAAAGGGACTGGCAGACACACACACACACACACACACACACACACACACACACACACACACACAACACACACACACACACACATTTGCAAATAAATTTTAAAAATCAAGTATCTAATAACAAAGGAAAAATCAATATAACCAAAGAATTAATATTGAAACGAATCATTGATAAATCCATAAGAAGTAGAATGAATACAGCAATGAGGGAGATAAATGGAAGGAACAGAGAAGGAGAGAGAGGGGGAATGGAGAGGGAGAGAGAGAGAAAGAGAAAGAAAAATGGACTGTTAGAGTTATTAAAAGAGTATTATCATCCTGTTTAACCAAAACCTGAAAGATCTGTCATCAAATTTAGGAGGCAGTTTAGTATGTGGTGACACCGATCTATATTCTTTCACTTGATTTTGGTTGTTGGTTATAGTTCATTACAAATCACAGTGATAATGATTGGTTGGTAGAACTTAGGAAGGCAATAGAGGTCTACGTAAGCAGCAATGGGAGACATTGTGCACCATTAAAAATGCTACCATTGTGCTCTAGTCACAATGGCCATTTACACATGCAGACATGTTTGGCTATAGATAGATAAAGGGAGAAGAAATGGTTACCAGAGTAGTTCAAAGAGACTATGTAAATAAGGTGGAGACTAAATAGGTAGGGTTTAGATCTTTACTGGAATTCTGTAGAACATTATTGGTTGTAGCCTATAGTAAGGAATTTAAATCACTAGGCATATGCCTCTTACACTTTACCACTTTGCTTCTTGGCCAAACTAAGGGGAACCTGGTTTCCTCCAGTACTTATCCTCAACACGAATTTACTCTGTCATCACAGGCCCAAAACAACAGGGCCAAAACCATGGACTGAAACTATAGGTCAAAATAAACCCTCAATCCTTATTAAATACTTATCTGGAGCATTATTGTACAGTAATACAAAGCTGACAGGCACATACCCATACCCACTGTGATAGAGACCTGTAGAGCACAGGAAATTGGCAAAACCAAGAAAACACAATGAATGTTATTTGTTTCTTGGCTCCAGTACCCCAGCATGGTTAATCACCCCATGGTTTACTTCAGTTAAGGGGTAAAAGCAGTATTTGTCATGTTACTGATTTTTTTTTCATTCCTGCCTGCTCTCAAAGGGAATTCATACGCATCTCCTGATGCCTGAATAGTCTTGGACTATGTCATGCTGGTTGTATGTTCTATATCTACAGAGAAACAGCACCTATGGAGATTACCAAACCAGTGTAGAGCTGACCCAAACCAAATGTCATAAATAATCTCAAGCTAAAGTACCCTGACATTGTGTTATATGCTTGCATATGTTGTGGAGTTGGACACAGACGGGCTTTACTTTGTCAATTGGAATGGCATCTGCAATATGCATCATTCTTTTTCACTGTTGATAGCATCATAGCGTGAACCCTTTCTTGAACCACTAAGAGAACTGTCTTCTTCAGGATGATACAGTGACTTTTGTGTCTATACAGCAATGTGATTACTATTCCCGAGGTCCACTGTTTTTCGCCCTAGAGACAATGTGCATGAACCCTCATTTACTTTCTTCACGATAGATGTTATGGCATAAGCAGTAGAACAGTGGTTCTCAACCTGTGGGTTGTGACCATCAGAAAACACCTGTTTCTAATGGGCTTAGGAAGTGGTACATGGCTCAGTAGCAACTTACCCTCATGAAGTAGCAACAGAAATAATTTTATGGTTGGAGGGGGGAGGGCAGCACTACATGAGACACACTGTATGAAAGGATCATAGCATCAGGAAGGTTGAGACCCACTGCACTAGGAGGTCAGTGACTCCATATTAATTCCTTTTCCCAGTTTTAATGGAAAGTAGTCTGGCCTTACAGGACATCCAAGTTGAATAAGCTGTTTGTGGTTGTTAGTGACTCCATCACATTTGACTTAATTCCATTCATCAAATGGAACAAGATAACTAAAACAGCAGTTTAAGTTTAACACTGTATAGCTGTGGCTCTTTACTCCTGTCCCAAACGTGAAACTGATATTTGGTGCTGTACCTTCATAATGCAGTGTGTAGCAACATCGTGTGTGGATGTGTGGTGGTGGAGAGGTGTGGACCAAACTGGCTTTCCTCACATAGTATTGCCATCTATGACATTTTAGAAAGTTCCTCATTCCTATGACGAATTCTTTTAAGGCACAAAATTTGAATTGCATGTTCCAGCTACCACCTGGCTATTTTGGTGCCCTCTTGGAAGTGGATCAGTAGGCAAAGGAAAGCATTACTCTACTGAAGGGACAAAAGGACCTTATGAAAATGCACAATTAGAGTTACTGCCACACAATCAGAAAGGGGGAGAAACCAAGAGATTTCAGAGAGATTTTAGTATTTTGTTTCTAGAAATAATGATAATTAGGAAGTTATAACACCACACATTGACAAGGGGAAGAGAAAGAAAAGTTCAGACAAGGAGGATAATGAATAAATATCATGACTTTCATGGGACTGTCTATTAACCCTCATGCATAGTCGTTGCAGTGAACATGACTTAGAGTGATGGGCACAAGGACACCAAGCAGGTCACTGTGTTGTCCTAATACAGTAGTTATCTCTTTGGTCATTCTGTTTCCTGGTCCATGTTGCTCAAACCCTACAGAAATAAAAATTAGGTCATACAGCAGAGTAAGAAGTATGACCACTTAAGGCTGTGGTTCTCAACCTGTGGGTCACGATCATTTTGGTAGAATGTCTCTTTCACAGGGGCCAACTAAGATCATCAGAAAACACAGATATTCATATTGAGATTCATAACAGCAGCACAATTACTGTTACGGAGTAGAAGCGAAAATATTTTTGTCATTGGGACATGACCACAATTTGAGAAACTGTATTAAAGGCTCACATAGTTAGGAAGGTTGAGAACCACTGATTTGAGGTCAATGGGATAGTGGCACAAGATAATTATAGGAAAAAAAAAACTAAAAGAGAATAATGAAATAGAAATTCTTCGTTTTGTTAGGTAATCCTAGGAAGACTGTCTTTTTCACTTAACATGCTTTTCCTCTTTTTTTAAAAATACATTTATGGGAGGATCGATGTGATTTGGGCAGTGAGAATTAAACACTTTCCAAGTCCTGTTTAATTGTTTTTCACTTTCAACCCTTTGTTCTGACTGTAACCATTTCAACTGTTTACTATTTGGCTTTCTCTCTCTCTTTCTTTTTTACTACTGCTGAAACCTGAGCTATACAATCATTGGGTTTTAAAGTCTTTTAGATCTTCATTTTATATGTGTATTGGTGCTATTTCTTGCGTGTATGTTTGTACATCATGTGTGTACAATGTCCAAGGACACCTGAAGACACCAGATGCCCTGGAACTGGAGTTACAAAGGTTGCTAACTACCATGTCGGTGTTGGGAATTAAACCTGGATCCTGTGGAAGAGCAATAAGTGCTCTTCTGAGCCATCTCTCCTGCCCCTCTAGAGCAGTTTTATAACTCTGTCTATACTGGCATAACCCCACGTCAAACAGAAGCCAGTGCAGCCGAGCTCATTCATTTTGATACACTATCATTTTACTGACAATGTGATATTTAAAAGACAGGGTTCCTATCACCTTAAAAGGTATCCCAAAACAGTAAGGCCTCAGGGAAAAAGGTGTGATTCTGAGCAGTCCCCAGAATTTAAGGACCTTTAAGGCTCATTGGACACAATACACGTCAATCACTATGTCTCAGCAAATGAGCTTACAGCTCTGGTGACGTGTGAGAGGGGCCATTATTACTCCTCAAGGCTCCGCCCCCTCATACTCGGTTCTCAGCCTTCAGGGGCTGGCCTCAGCAGGAGGCTCCTCCCTGGTGCTGTCTAGCCCTTCTTGTACAGTACTGTACAAGTAGCAGCTCCATCTGCTCACTAGTGGAAAACCTACCCTGCTGCTCTCACTGCCTCCAAGGAGGTACTTGAGGCCAACAGCCTCTCTCTACTTCGTGGTAGTCACCTTAACAACGCCTCATCGCCACCAACACCTTCAAAGCTCGAAGCTTCAGTAAGATCTTCACTGGCAGGAAATTTTTGCCATGTCTGTTGTTGCAGAGCGGGACCGTGGATTACCTGACCAAGAGCAAGAAGGTGGTAGGATGGATCACGTCCCTGGACAAAGTGGCTTCCATGTGCTGCCAATCCATGAGGCTGTTGATGACATCGATGGAACCACAGGATTTCTGCGTTCACAGGCAGACTCATGCGCCATTATGGGGGAAGAGCCGGGGCAGCAGGAGATATGGCCCGATACTGAGGAGATCCCCACTCATGTGGAAGAGGTCTGGCCTGATATCAAGGACATCTGGCCTGATGTCGAGGACATCTGGCATAAAGTCGAGGACATCTGCCCTGATGTCGAGGAAACCTGGCCTGATGTCGAGGACATCTGGCCTCATGTCGAGGAAGTCTGGCCTTGTATCAAGGACATCTGGCCTGTTGTAGAGGACATCTGGTCTGATGTCGAGGACATCTGGCCTGATGTCGAGGAACGCTGGCATTGCATTGAGGACATCTGGCCTGATGTCGAGGAACGCTGGCATTGCATTGAGGACATCTGGCCTGATGTCGAGGAACGCTGGCATTGCATTGAGGACATCTGGCCTGATGTCGAGGAACGCTGGCATTGCACTGAGGACATCTGGCCTGATATTGAGGACATCTGTCCTGTTCTCGAGGAAGCCTGGCCTGATGTTGAAGAGGACTTGTACGTCTGGAATAGCGACCAGGAGAAAGAAGTAGTTCAGGAGGAAGCTGAAGACGACCAGGACTACAATAATGAAGAAGAGGAGGAGGAGGACAATAAAGATGACAACTATGAATATGAGAAGAAAGGAGAAGATGAGGTTGAGGATCAGGGGAAGGAGATCATCCTGCATGCTGTGAGTTTACCTCTGGGGCTTTAGGTCCCTCTAGAGAAATTTCATTTTTTCTAATGCATCAATGCCCGTAACGTGTGTACACATGCTATTAATGACCACATTCTGCTTCACCCAAGGCATGACAAGTTCAGTTCTTGCAGGCCCACCTATTCAGGAGAGGGAAAGACCCTCCAAGAGGTCCAGACCCTGCCAAAGGAAGCATAGAATTGGGAGGGTGAGTGCCTAATAGAAGGAGCTCCCTCTAGGATGGCTGTCTTTTATAACACCTGAAAGGGGATTCCAAGGTATATTACACAGCTCAGAGGACCCTGAGGAGGACATGGTCTAGTAGAGTGAGTCCTTGACTAGCACTTCTGTAGTCTATCAGCTGCTGATCTTTGCAACAAAGGGACCAAGGCCACCAAGCATTAGCAAAGTTGCTTATTATCCAGCATCTGTTGGCATTGGTAGCTTATTTGCAGGCCATACACAAGAGTTTGAGTTTCAAGAAGAAAATATGTTCAATTTTTGGTTAAAAATACAGACAGATATAAGGAACAATATTTTCCTAAGATTGAAAATGTGGTTCATATCAATGTTTTACAATTGTTAATTATCTCTTATTCTTCCTACAGATTAAGGGCAAAGGAAGCCATGGATAACCATAGAATCAATGAATCGGTTCTTTTTGGATTTGAGATCATCTAACATCCATTAACACATGGAAAGATACCATCAGTGATCCTCATCTAATATTCCTCATCCAAATATATGCACTTAAACCTTCCCAAACTGTTTAAATATTCTCTAAATCAAAAATAAATAGAATTTGAAATGAATAAATGGGAGAGTCTTTTGTCAATAATACAAACTCAAGTTGATTTATGTCCATTTCCTTTTGTATGAGCCTACCAGTCATTGAAGCAGATTACTTTTAACTGTTTTCAGTCTTCCAATTCCACTCTCCATAAATTCCATTAGTAAGTTTAACCCACTTATGAAAAAGAAAACAGACATGGAGGTCTAGCATAGTCTGAACTTTAGTCACAGAAACTGACAAGTGACCCAGGTTGTCTGCAAGCAAGTTGGGCCACTTGAACACATGGGACAACAACAGTCTCATCAGCACCTGGGAATTGGTGAGCAAGGCCAACTCCTTAGCTCCATTCAAGAAGTATTTGATAGTAAATTCTCAAAGTGATCTGGCACAGCTTCTGAAGACCTTTAGTTTATCCTTCATGTCAATGTCGTGTGAGAACTGCTGATGTAGAGTACTGCTTCACTGTGATTGGACCAAGGTTATATCACGGAATTGAGACCCTTTAAAATAAATTGAATAAAACAATAAGTACTTGATGCTGGATACATCTAGGCATGGTACATGGAAATACTATAATTCTCAAAGGCCTAAGACACAGAGAAAGACCTAAAAAGCCAAATATTGGATAGTGTAGTGGAGAAAAATATAGACAGGAAAAAGCTAATTTCTGGATACATTACAATGTGCATATTAAATTTAAAAATGTAAAGCAAAAACTACAAGTACATATAGAGTAAAGTGAATATGTGTGAGGCATGCTTATGTAGCATGCAGAGAAATTTCTATGGGAACGAAAATATCTATTTAGGATTACTAGTTATATTTTTAAGAAAAAGGAAGTATTTAATTGTATAGAAGTACATGGTTGACTTCAACAGCATCACAGTACATCACTTAGGTTAGCTCAAGGGTGTATACATGAAGTTCTCACTATAACTTTGTGCAGACTAACAGTGTTTCTTGAAGAAAAATGAAAAATAGGAATGGTAAACTTACAAAAAATGTTCAACAACTGGAATCTCCTTAAGGAAAAAAAAGTAGTTGGATGTAACCAGATGAGGGATCAGAGGAGAAAGGACATGATTTTGAGGGTAGAAAGCTATGTTGTACAGGTATTTCAAGCTTCATAGGTACTCCTTTGCCTTAACACCTTCTGTTGTATTCTATGGGAACACATCTCATCTTACAACATGAAGTAGCACTATTCCCATGTGTACCTATATCCTACTCTAGTGGTCAACTTTCTAAATTATTAGGAACTTTTAAAAGTTTGACTTGTGCATCTTTCATAAAGCACCCACCATTGTATTTTTCCACTTGGTAGATACTTGATAAACATTTCTTACAAAAAAATAGCCGACAGTGCACACAGAATTCCATTTTGGTCACTGGTATTGACATTTAAAAACACATTACCAGTGATGAGATAATAAGACTAAGACACAACAGAGAAAGGAATTCATTATACTATTATATAGCAGAAAAAGGTAGCTATAGTCTAAAATAACTTTTTACATATTTAAAAAAAATACTAGAGAAGAAAAGATTTAAGGATCCCAGCACAGAAATCCTAAGGTTTGGTAAGATAGTGTGAAATACCTTGATTTCATCATGAAACATTATATTTAATTTCCTGTGCCAAAATACCACACGATACTCCACAAATATAGGCAACTAAATAATCATTAGAACTTAACTAAAGATAATATAATCTACATAGTACATATTATCAGGAATTTGACATATTTATGGCAGGCACATGGCACAGAGACACATTATAAGCCCTTTGTCACATTCATATTGAGTGGAGAGTCCAAATAGGCATTTAACTTAATGTCACTGAGGAGATTTCCTTGATAATAATTGGTTAGTTTTGGAATTTCTGCTCATATAACTTAAGACTTCATTACAAATCTTCTGTGAATTATATTGACGTTCTTTCCACTCTACAGGAAGGATAGCCACAAATCTGTGGTGATGTTGTACTTGTGCTCTAACAAATAAAGCTTGCCTGCAGATCAGAGGATAAAGCCAGTGACCATATTAAATATAGGGGTCAGAAAGTGGTAGCACACACCTTTAATCCTAGCATTTGGGAGGCAGAGATTCATCTGGATCTCTGAGTTCAAGGCCACACTGGGAACAGAGACAGATATGGTGGCACACACCTTTAATTCCAACACTAGTTCACCATAAAGGTATGGAGGTCTCTACAGACAGAGAAGAAGTGATAGAGCTGCAAACTATGAAGTGCTGTACCTGGGTGGAGAGAGGAAAGAAGATGAGAGGGCACAGAATGGTATATAGGCATGAGTATTCAGGAAGGATCTCTCTATTGGGCTGAGGATTTCCTAGTGGTAAGAAGTTGTGGCTGGCTTGATCTATCCCTCTGATCTCTCAGCTCTCATCCAAATATCTGACTCTGGGTTGTTGTTGTTGTTTTTTTTTTTTTTTTTTTTTTAGTTCATAAGACCATTTAACAATTCGTGTTAAACAAATCTCTTGGCCTCTTCTGAGAATACTTAGGGAACAGAACTTAGTTTAGAAAACCAAATATTTTTTTCAAGTTTATCTTTTGGTAATTTCATAAATGTATACAATGTCTTTCAATTATATCTACACTCCACTCTTCACGACCACCTTCTTACAGGGTCCTCAACATGCCTCTCCTAACCTCATGTCCTCTATTTTTATATTCAGCAGAGTCATGATTGTGGGGACATTTACTGGAGCTTGGGAAACCTATCACAAGCCACACCCTAAAGAAACCAATTGCCCCTCCCCTAACAGTCATCAACTGCCAATAGCTCTTCAGCTAGAGGTGGGGAACGGATGAGGCCTTTCACCATCCCTGCTGGAATGTCCACTGTCTTAATTCTGTGCCTGTCTTAGGAAGGCAACCACAGCTGCTGTGGGTTGATGAATGCAATGGCTTTGTCATGTCTAGAAGACACTATTTTGCAGCAGTCCTCCTAAACTCTAGCTCTTACAATCTTTCTGCCCCCTCTTACATAATATCCTCTGGACCTTGGGTCGGGAGAGAATGGGATATAAATCTCCTATTTAGGGCTGACCACTCCGTAGTCACTGCTTCTCTGAACTTTGTCCTCTTGGGAGTCTCTGTGTTATTCTCCATCCACCACAAAAGGGAGCTTCTCTGATGCATGGTAAGAATTATACTGATATGTGGGTGTAATGATTAGTATTTAGAAGGTGATTTGATATTATGCCTATTTAGCATAGTGAGAGCAGTAGGTTTCCCCCAGGGCCTGTGACTTCCCCAGTCATGGATTCTTGGCCAGGCATCAGTCCCTCTGTGAAATGGGTATAATTCCAATTACAAAGCCATGGTTTACAACCATAACATTCCTGGCACTTTTGCACCAATGAACTTATCTAGTTAGGTCAGTCATTACGGTGGCCCACAGAATCACAGTTGAGTAAGATTGCTGATAACTTTTTCCCCCTACTAGCCTTCATAGTACCTTCTAGCACTATGTAAGCTAGCCAACTGGAAGGAATCTTCCAGGTCACTATCCCTTGGGTTTGTTTTGATTTGTTTTCATGTCCTATGACCGAATTGTGTGATGTCTTCGATGGTGGGGACTGACTGTTAAGTTCTGTGGATGACCAAATGAAATGACAACAACCTGAATTGACCCAGGAGTCTCTGGGATGCCTATGACCATAACTTGTAGGGTTTCTCTCACACTTGGCACTAGGCTTTTTGTTTGATACCCTATGGATTCTCAGAGCTGCGTTATTCCCATACATAGGGCAACTTCAATTTAAACCCTTTTGAGCATACATACATAAGGAAGCTTTTAAAATAATAGGTTTCTATGTAGCCTACCCAGCATTCTTGGAGATAGCTCTCCCTCCTGCTATGCCAGTATGTACCCTAGTCTTCCATCCATCATCTCCCAACTTAAACCTTCCCCATTATTCTCTTTTCTCCCTTCATATGTATGTACTCTATCATCCCATGTTTTAATCTCTTTCTCATACCATCCCATGGCCTCCGCTTATAGTTTCATGGCCTCTACAGGTACTCCAAGTTAAACACACAAATCTGAAACTTTGCTGCTAGGATCCACATATGAGCGACAACATATAGAATTTGTTCTTATTGGGCCTGGCTTACCCATATTTTTTCCATTTTCTTCCCTTAACCCGGAAATTTCATAGTTTCATTTTTTATCTACAGATCAATAAAATTTCTTTGTATGTAGGTACCACATTTTCAATATCCACTCATATACTGATGGATATTTAGGCTGTTTCCATTGCTTGGATATTGTGAATAAAGCAGCCATTAACATTGATGAGCAAGTATCTCTGTTGCAGGATATAGAGTCTTTTGATATATGCCCAAGAACACTAGAGTTTGTCTATACATTGAATCTCTTTTTAGAAATCCACACTGATTTCCATCATGTCTCCATCATTTTACATACCCACTAACAGAGAACAAGGGCTGTTCTTTCCCCCACAGCCTCACCAGCATTTGTTGTCATTTTATTTTTAAACATTTAAGACATTCTAACTGAAGTTAGAAAAGCAAAAAAAAAAAAATTAATTTATGTTTCCCTGATTCCTAAGATGTTGAACATGTTTTACGATATTTTTAACATATATATATATATATTCCTTTGATAATACTGTTAAGAGCTAAAGCCCAATATTTGACTCAGTGGTTTCCTTGAAGCTTTGTTTTTGACTTTGTTTATTCTGTTTATTAATTCTCTAACAGATGTCTGCAAAATAAAAAAAAAACACACACTAAGATAATTAAGAGTCTAGGAGAAAAGTCAGAAGGGAAATTTGAAAACATTTTAATATACATGAAAACAAAACATGATATACACAAATGTAGCAATTGTACGTTAAGTGGTGTTTAAATTAATGATCATCACTGCAAGTGCGTCTGTTAAAGATAGACTTCTGCACAATTATTGAACCTTCCATTTTAAGATACTAAAAATATTTAAAGAAAGTTCAAACTAAAACAAGAATAAGTAAAGTATAGTTAATCAAAATACAGTATAAGCGTGGGCATAGCTTAATCTGAAAAGGATTTGCTTTGAAAAGTCTTAGACTCTCAGTTTGATCCTGAGAACTCACATAAAAAAATACCAGATGTATGGCTTGTGCTTGTAATCGAGGGTTCACGGATCAGCCATTCTAGCCTATTCACCTGATTGGAGGCAAGTAAGAGACCTTGTCTCAGAAAACTTGCTTGATCTCTGGGATATATATGCATGATCACACAAAGGGACTGGCAGACACACACACACACACACACACACACACACACACACACACACACACACACAAACACACACACACACACACATTTGCAAATAAATTTTAAAAATCAAGTATCTAATAACAAAGGAAAAATCAATATAACCAAAGAATTAATATTGAAACGAATCATTGATAAATCCATAAGAAGTAGAATGAATACAGCAATGAGGGAGATAAATGGAAGGAACAGAGAAGGAGAGAGAGGGGGAATGGAGAGGGAGAGAGAGAGAAAGAGAAAGAAAAATGGACTGTTAGAGTTATTAAAAGAGTATTATCATCCTGTTTAACCAAAACCTGAAAGATCTGTCATCAAATTTAGGAGGCAGTTTAGTATGTGGTGACACCGATCTATATTCTTTCACTTGATTTTGGTTGTTGGTTATAGTTCATTACAAATCACAGTGATAATGATTGGTTGGTAGAACTTAGGAAGGCAATAGAGGTCTACGTAAGCAGCAATGGGAGACATTGTGCACCATTAAAAATGCTACCATTGTGCTCTAGTCACAATGGCCATTTACACATGCAGACATGTTTGGCTATAGATAGATAAAGGGAGAAGAAATGGTTACCAGAGTAGTTCAAAGAGACTATGTAAATAAGGTGGAGACTAAATAGGTAGGGTTTAGATCTTTACTGGAATTCTGTAGAACATTATTGGTTGTAGCCTATAGTAAGGAATTTAAATCACTAGGCATATGCCTCTTACACTTTACCACTTTGCTTCTTGGCCAAACTAAGGGGAACCTGGTTTCCTCCAGTACTTATCCTCAACACGAATTTACTCTGTCATCACAGGCCCAAAACAACAGGGCCAAAACCATGGACTGAAACTATAGGTCAAAATAAACCCTCAATCCTTATTAAATACTTATCTGGAGCATTATTGTACAGTAATACAAAGCTGACAGGCACATACCCATACCCACTGTGATAGAGACCTGTAGAGCACAGGAAATTGGCAAAACCAAGAAAACACAATGAATGTTATTTGTTTCTTGGCTCCAGTACCCCAGCATGGTTAATCACCCCATGGTTTACTTCAGTTAAGGGGTAAAAGCAGTATTTGTCATGTTACTGATTTTTTTTTCATTCCTGCCTGCTCTCAAAGGGAATTCATACGCATCTCCTGATGCCTGAATAGTCTTGGACTATGTCATGCTGGTTGTATGTTCTATATCTACAGAGAAACAGCACCTATGGAGATTACCAAACCAGTGTAGAGCTGACCCAAACCAAATGTCATAAATAATCTCAAGCTAAAGTACCCTGACATTGTGTTATATGCTTGCATATGTTGTGGAGTTGGACACAGACGGGCTTTACTTTGTCAATTGGAATGGCATCTGCAATATGCATCATTCTTTTTCACTGTTGATAGCATCATAGCGTGAACCCTTTCTTGAACCACTAAGAGAACTGTCTTCTTCAGGATGATACAGTGACTTTTGTGTCTATACAGCAATGTGATTACTATTCCCGAGGTCCACTGTTTTTCGCCCTAGAGACAATGTGCATGAACCCTCATTTACTTTCTTCACGATAGATGTTATGGCATAAGCAGTAGAACAGTGGTTCTCAACCTGTGGGTTGTGACCATCAGAAAACACCTGTTTCTAATGGGCTTAGGAAGTGGTACATGGCTCAGTAGCAACTTACCCTCATGAAGTAGCAACAGAAATAATTTTATGGTTGGAGGGGGGAGGGCAGCACTACATGAGACACACTGTATGAAAGGATCATAGCATCAGGAAGGTTGAGACCCACTGCACTAGGAGGTCAGTGACTCCATATTAATTCCTTTTCCCAGTTTTAATGGAAAGTAGTCTGGCCTTACAGGACATCCAAGTTGAATAAGCTGTTTGTGGTTGTTAGTGACTCCATCACATTTGACTTAATTCCATTCATCAAATGGAACAAGATAACTAAAACAGCAGTTTAAGTTTAACACTGTATAGCTGTGGCTCTTTACTCCTGTCCCAAACGTGAAACTGATATTTGGTGCTGTACCTTCATAATGCAGTGTGTAGCAACATCGTGTGTGGATGTGTGGTGGTGGAGAGGTGTGGACCAAACTGGCTTTCCTCACATAGTATTGCCATCTATGACATTTTAGAAAGTTCCTCATTCCTATGACGAATTCTTTTAAGGCACAAAATTTGAATTGCATGTTCCAGCTACCACCTGGCTATTTTGGTGCCCTCTTGGAAGTGGATCAGTAGGCAAAGGAAAGCATTACTCTACTGAAGGGACAAAAGGACCTTATGAAAATGCACAATTAGAGTTACTGCCACACAATCAGAAAGGGGGAGAAACCAAGAGATTTCAGAGAGATTTTAGTATTTTGTTTCTAGAAATAATGATAATTAGGAAGTTATAACACCACACATTGACAAGGGGAAGAGAAAGAAAAGTTCAGACAAGGAGGATAATGAATAAATATCATGACTTTCATGGGACTGTCTATTAACCCTCATGCATAGTCGTTGCAGTGAACATGACTTAGAGTGATGGGCACAAGGACACCAAGCAGGTCACTGTGTTGTCCTAATACAGTAGTTATCTCTTTGGTCATTCTGTTTCCTGGTCCATGTTGCTCAAACCCTACAGAAATAAAAATTAGGTCATACAGCAGAGTAAGAAGTATGACCACTTAAGGCTGTGGTTCTCAACCTGTGGGTCACGATCATTTTGGTAGAATGTCTCTTTCACAGGGGCCAACTAAGATCATCAGAAAACACAGATATTCATATTGAGATTCATAACAGCAGCACAATTACTGTTACGGAGTAGAAGCGAAAATATTTTTGTCATTGGGACATGACCACAATTTGAGAAACTGTATTAAAGGCTCACATAGTTAGGAAGGTTGAGAACCACTGATTTGAGGTCAATGGGATAGTGGCACAAGATAATTATAGGAAAAAAAAAACTAAAAGAGAATAATGAAATAGAAATTCTTCGTTTTGTTAGGTAATCCTAGGAAGACTGTCTTTTTCACTTAACATGCTTTTCCTCTTTTTTTAAAAATACATTTATGGGAGGATCGATGTGATTTGGGCAGTGAGAATTAAACACTTTCCAAGTCCTGTTTAATTGTTTTTCACTTTCAACCCTTTGTTCTGACTGTAACCATTTCAACTGTTTACTATTTGGCTTTCTCTCTCTCTTTCTTTTTTACTACTGCTGAAACCTGAGCTATACAATCATTGGGTTTTAAAGTCTTTTAGATCTTCATTTTATATGTGTATTGGTGCTATTTCTTGCGTGTATGTTTGTACATCATGTGTGTACAATGTCCAAGGACACCTGAAGACACCAGATGCCCTGGAACTGGAGTTACAAAGGTTGCTAACTACCATGTCGGTGTTGGGAATTAAACCTGGATCCTGTGGAAGAGCAATAAGTGCTCTTCTGAGCCATCTCTCCTGCCCCTCTAGAGCAGTTTTATAACTCTGTCTATACTGGCATAACCCCACGTCAAACAGAAGCCAGTGCAGCCGAGCTCATTCATTTTGATACACTATCATTTTACTGACAATGTGATATTTAAAAGACAGGGTTCCTATCACCTTAAAAGGTATCCCAAAACAGTAAGGCCTCAGGGAAAAAGGTGTGATTCTGAGCAGTCCCCAGAATTTAAGGACCTTTAAGGCTCATTGGACACAATACACGTCAATCACTATGTCTCAGCAAATGAGCTTACAGCTCTGGTGACGTGTGAGAGGGGCCATTATTACTCCTCAAGGCTCCGCCCCCTCATACTCGGTTCTCAGCCTTCAGGGGCTGGCCTCAGCAGGAGGCTCCTCCCTGGTGCTGTCTAGCCCTTCTTGTACAGTACTGTACAAGTAGCAGCTCCATCTGCTCACTAGTGGAAAACCTACCCTGCTGCTCTCACTGCCTCCAAGGAGGTACTTGAGGCCAACAGCCTCTCTCTACTTCGTGGTAGTCACCTTAACAACGCCTCATCGCCACCAACACCTTCAAAGCTCGAAGCTTCAGTAAGATCTTCACTGGCAGGAAATTTTTGCCATGTCTGTTGTTGCAGAGCGGGACCGTGGATTACCTGACCAAGAGCAAGAAGGTGGTAGGATGGATCACGTCCCTGGACAAAGTGGCTTCCATGTGCTGCCAATCCATGAGGCTGTTGATGACATCGATGGAACCACAGGATTTCTGCGTTCACAGGCAGACTCATGCGCCATTATGGGGGAAGAGCCGGGGCAGCAGGAGATATGGCCCGATACTGAGGAGATCCCCACTCATGTGGAAGAGGTCTGGCCTGATATCAAGGACATCTGGCCTGATGTCGAGGACATCTGGCATAAAGTCGAGGACATCTGCCCTGATGTCGAGGAAACCTGGCCTGATGTCGAGGACATCTGGCCTCATGTCGAGGAAGTCTGGCCTTGTATCAAGGACATCTGGCCTGTTGTAGAGGACATCTGGTCTGATGTCGAGGACATCTGGCCTGATGTCGAGGAACGCTGGCATTGCATTGAGGACATCTGGCCTGATGTCGAGGAACGCTGGCATTGCATTGAGGACATCTGGCCTGATGTCGAGGAACGCTGGCATTGCATTGAGGACATCTGGCCTGATGTCGAGGAACGCTGGCATTGCACTGAGGACATCTGGCCTGATATTGAGGACATCTGTCCTGTTCTCGAGGAAGCCTGGCCTGATGTTGAAGAGGACTTGTACGTCTGGAATAGCGACCAGGAGAAAGAAGTAGTTCAGGAGGAAGCTGAAGACGACCAGGACTACAATAATGAAGAAGAGGAGGAGGAGGACAATAAAGATGACAACTATGAATATGAGAAGAAAGGAGAAGATGAGGTTGAGGATCAGGGGAAGGAGATCATCCTGCATGCTGTGAGTTTACCTCTGGGGCTTTAGGTCCCTCTAGAGAAATTTCATTTTTTCTAATGCATCAATGCCCGTAACGTGTGTACACATGCTATTAATGACCACATTCTGCTTCACCCAAGGCATGACAAGTTCAGTTCTTGCAGGCCCACCTATTCAGGAGAGGGAAAGACCCTCCAAGAGGTCCAGACCCTGCCAAAGGAAGCATAGAATTGGGAGGGTGAGTGCCTAATAGAAGGAGCTCCCTCTAGGATGGCTGTCTTTTATAACACCTGAAAGGGGATTCCAAGGTATATTACACAGCTCAGAGGACCCTGAGGAGGACATGGTCTAGTAGAGTGAGTCCTTGACTAGCACTTCTGTAGTCTATCAGCTGCTGATCTTTGCAACAAAGGGACCAAGGCCACCAAGCATTAGCAAAGTTGCTTATTATCCAGCATCTGTTGGCATTGGTAGCTTATTTGCAGGCCATACACAAGAGTTTGAGTTTCAAGAAGAAAATATGTTCAATTTTTGGTTAAAAATACAGACAGATATAAGGAACAATATTTTCCTAAGATTGAAAATGTGGTTCATATCAATGTTTTACAATTGTTAATTATCTCTTATTCTTCCTACAGATTAAGGGCAAAGGAAGCCATGGATAACCATAGAATCAATGAATCGGTTCTTTTTGGATTTGAGATCATCTAACATCCATTAACACATGGAAAGATACCATCAGTGATCCTCATCTAATATTCCTCATCCAAATATATGCACTTAAACCTTCCCAAACTGTTTAAATATTCTCTAAATCAAAAATAAATAGAATTTGAAATGAATAAATGGGAGAGTCTTTTGTCAATAATACAAACTCAAGTTGATTTATGTCCATTTCCTTTTGTATGAGCCTACCAGTCATTGAAGCAGATTACTTTTAACTGTTTTCAGTCTTCCAATTCCACTCTCCATAAATTCCATTAGTAAGTTTAACCCACTTATGAAAAAGAAAACAGACATGGAGGTCTAGCATAGTCTGAACTTTAGTCACAGAAACTGACAAGTGACCCAGGTTGTCTGCAAGCAAGTTGGGCCACTTGAACACATGGGACAACAACAGTCTCATCAGCACCTGGGAATTGGTGAGCAAGGCCAACTCCTTAGCTCCATTCAAGAAGTATTTGATAGTAAATTCTCAAAGTGATCTGGCACAGCTTCTGAAGACCTTTAGTTTATCCTTCATGTCAATGTCGTGTGAGAACTGCTGATGTAGAGTACTGCTTCACTGTGATTGGACCAAGGTTATATCACGGAATTGAGACCCTTTAAAATAAATTGAATAAAACAATAAGTACTTGATGCTGGATACATCTAGGCATGGTACATGGAAATACTATAATTCTCAAAGGCCTAAGACACAGAGAAAGACCTAAAAAGCCAAATATTGGATAGTGTAGTGGAGAAAAATATAGACAGGAAAAAGCTAATTTCTGGATACATTACAATGTGCATATTAAATTTAAAAATGTAAAGCAAAAACTACAAGTACATATAGAGTAAAGTGAATATGTGTGAGGCATGCTTATGTAGCATGCAGAGAAATTTCTATGGGAACGAAAATATCTATTTAGGATTACTAGTTATATTTTTAAGAAAAAGGAAGTATTTAATTGTATAGAAGTACATGGTTGACTTCAACAGCATCACAGTACATCACTTAGGTTAGCTCAAGGGTGTATACATGAAGTTCTCACTATAACTTTGTGCAGACTAACAGTGTTTCTTGAAGAAAAATGAAAAATAGGAATGGTAAACTTACAAAAAATGTTCAACAACTGGAATCTCCTTAAGGAAAAAAAAGTAGTTGGATGTAACCAGATGAGGGATCAGAGGAGAAAGGACATGATTTTGAGGGTAGAAAGCTATGTTGTACAGGTATTTCAAGCTTCATAGGTACTCCTTTGCCTTAACACCTTCTGTTGTATTCTATGGGAACACATCTCATCTTACAACATGAAGTAGCACTATTCCCATGTGTACCTATATCCTACTCTAGTGGTCAACTTTCTAAATTATTAGGAACTTTTAAAAGTTTGACTTGTGCATCTTTCATAAAGCACCCACCATTGTATTTTTCCACTTGGTAGATACTTGATAAACATTTCTTACAAAAAAATAGCCGACAGTGCACACAGAATTCCATTTTGGTCACTGGTATTGACATTTAAAAACACATTACCAGTGATGAGATAATAAGACTAAGACACAACAGAGAAAGGAATTCATTATACTATTATATAGCAGAAAAAGGTAGCTATAGTCTAAAATAACTTTTTACATATTTAAAAAAAATACTAGAGAAGAAAAGATTTAAGGATCCCAGCACAGAAATCCTAAGGTTTGGTAAGATAGTGTGAAATACCTTGATTTCATCATGAAACATTATATTTAATTTCCTGTGCCAAAATACCACACGATACTCCACAAATATAGGCAACTAAATAATCATTAGAACT
This sequence comes from Peromyscus californicus insignis, assembly GCF_007827085.1. Taxonomy (NCBI): domain Eukaryota; kingdom Metazoa; phylum Chordata; class Mammalia; order Rodentia; family Cricetidae; genus Peromyscus; species Peromyscus californicus. The sequence goes on from NW_026294391.1 coordinate 88,759,479, forward strand.
TAACTAAAGATAATATAATCTACATAGTACATATTATCAGGAATTTGACATATTTATGGCAGGCACATGGCACAGAGACACATTATAAGCCCTTTGTCACATTCATATTGAGTGGAGAGTCCAAATAGGCATTTAACTTAATGTCACTGAGGAGATTTCCTTGATAATAATTGGTTAGTTTTGGAATTTCTGCTCATATAACTTAAGACTTCATTACAAATCTTCTGTGAATTATATTGACGTTCTTTCCACTCTACAGGAAGGATAGCCACAAATCTGTGGTGATGTTGTACTTGTGCTCTAACAAATAAAGCTTGCCTGCAGATCAGAGGATAAAGCCAGTGACCATATTAAATATAGGGGTCAGAAAGTGGTAGCACACACCTTTAATCCTAGCATTTGGGAGGCAGAGATTCATCTGGATCTCTGAGTTCAAGGCCACACTGGGAACAGAGACAGATATGGTGGCACACACCTTTAATTCCAACACTAGTTCACCATAAAGGTATGGAGGTCTCTACAGACAGAGAAGAAGTGATAGAGCTGCAAACTATGAAGTGCTGTACCTGGGTGGAGAGAGGAAAGAAGATGAGAGGGCACAGAATGGTATATAGGCATGAGTATTCAGGAAGGATCTCTCTATTGGGCTGAGGATTTCCTAGTGGTAAGAAGTTGTGGCTGGCTTGATCTATCCCTCTGATCTCTCAGCTCTCATCCAAATATCTGACTCTGGGTTGTTGTTGTTGTTTTTTTTGTTTTTTTTTTTTTTAGTTCATAAGACCATTTAACAATTCGTGTTAAACAAATCTCTTGGCCTCTTCTGAGAATACTTAGGGAACAGAACTTAGTTTAGAAAACCAAATATTTTTTTCAAGTTTATCTTTTGGTAATTTCATAAATGTATACAATGTCTTTCAATTATATCTACACTCCACTCTTCACGACCACCTTCTTACAGGGTCCTCAACATGCCTCTCCTAACCTCATGTCCTCTATTTTTATATTCAGCAGAGTCATGATTGTGGGGACATTTACTGGAGCTTGGGAAACCTATCACAAGCCACACCCTAAAGAAACCAATTGCCCCTCCCCTAACAGTCATCAACTGCCAATAGCTCTTCAGCTAGAGGTGGGGAACGGATGAGGCCTTTCACCATCCCTGCTGGAATGTCCACTGTCTTAATTCTGTGCCTGTCTTAGGAAGGCAACCACAGCTGCTGTGGGTTGATGAATGCAATGGCTTTGTCATGTCTAGAAGACACTATTTTGCAGCAGTCCTCCTAAACTCTAGCTCTTACAATCTTTCTGCCCCCTCTTACATAATATCCTCTGGACCTTGGGTCGGGAGAGAATGGGATATAAATCTCCTATTTAGGGCTGACCACTCCGTAGTCACTGCTTCTCTGAACTTTGTCCTCTTGGGAGTCTCTGTGTTATTCTCCATCCACCACAAAAGGGAGCTTCTCTGATGCATGGTAAGAATTATACTGATATGTGGGTGTAATGATTAGTATTTAGAAGGTGATTTGATATTATGCCTATTTAGCATAGTGAGAGCAGTAGGTTTCCCCCAGGGCCTGTGACTTCCCCAGTCATGGATTCTTGGCCAGGCATCAGTCCCTCTGTGAAATGGGTATAATTCCAATTACAAAGCCATGGTTTACAACCATAACATTCCTGGCACTTTTGCACCAATGAACTTATCTAGTTAGGTCAGTCATTACGGTGGCCCACAGAATCACAGTTGAGTAAGATTGCTGATAACTTTTTCCCCCTACTAGCCTTCATAGTACCTTCTAGCACTATGTAAGCTAGCCAACTGGAAGGAATCTTCCAGGTCACTATCCCTTGGGTTTGTTTTGATTTGTTTTCATGTCCTATGACCGAATTGTGTGATGTCTTCGATGGTGGGGACTGACTGTTAAGTTCTGTGGATGACCAAATGAAATGACAACAACCTGAATTGACCCAGGAGTCTCTGGGATGCCTATGACCATAACTTGTAGGGTTTCTCTCACACTTGGCACTAGGCTTTTTGTTTGATACCCTATGGATTCTCAGAGCTGCGTTATTCCCATACATAGGGCAACTTCAATTTAAACCCTTTTGAGCATACATACATAAGGAAGCTTTTAAAATAATAGGTTTCTATGTAGCCTACCCAGCATTCTTGGAGATAGCTCTCCCTCCTGCTATGCCAGTATGTACCCTAGTCTTCCATCCATCATCTCCCAACTTAAACCTTCCCCATTATTCTCTTTTCTCCCTTCATATGTATGTACTCTATCATCCCATGTTTTAATCTCTTTCTCATACCATCCCATGGCCTCCGCTTATAGTTTCATGGCCTCTACAGGTACTCCAAGTTAAACACACAAATCTGAAACTTTGCTGCTAGGATCCACATATGAGCGACAACATATAGAATTTGTTCTTATTGGGCCTGGCTTACCCATATTTTTTCCATTTTCTTCCCTTAACCCGGAAATTTCATAGTTTCATTTTTTATCTACAGATCAATAAAATTTCTTTGTATGTAGGTACCACATTTTCAATATCCACTCATATACTGATGGATATTTAGGCTGTTTCCATTGCTTGGATATTGTGAATAAAGCAGCCATTAACATTGATGAGCAAGTATCTCTGTTGCAGGATATAGAGTCTTTTGATATATGCCCAAGAACACTAGAGTTTGTCTATACATTGAATCTCTTTTTAGAAATCCACACTGATTTCCATCATGTCTCCATCATTTTACATACCCACTAACAGAGAACAAGGGCTGTTCTTTCCCCCACAGCCTCACCAGCATTTGTTGTCATTTTATTTTTAAACATTTAAGACATTCTAACTGAAGTTAGAAAAGCAAAAAAAAAAAAATTAATTTATGTTTCCCTGATTCCTAAGATGTTGAACATGTTTTACGATATTTTTAACATTATTATATATATATATTCCTTTGATAATACTGTTAAGAGCTAAAGCCCAATATTTGACTCAGTGGTTTCCTTGAAGCTTTGTTTTTGACTTTGTTTATTCTGTTTATTAATTCTCTAACAGATGTCTGCAAAATAAAAAAAAAACACACACTAAGATAATTAAGAGTCTAGGAGAAAAGTCAGAAGGGAAATTTGAAAACATTTTAATATACATGAAAACAAAACATGATATACACAAATGTAGCAATTGTACGTTAAGTGGTGTTTAAATTAATGATCATCACTGCAAGTGCGTCTGTTAAAGATAGACTTCTGCACAATTATTGAACCTTCCATTTTAAGATACTAAAAATATTTAAAGAAAGTTCAAACTAAAACAAGAATAAGTAAAGTATAGTTAATCAAAATACAGTATAAGCGTGGGCATAGCTTAATCTGAAAAGGATTTGCTTTGAAAAGTCTTAGACTCTCAGTTTGATCCTGAGAACTCACATAAAAAAATACCAGATGTATGGCTTGTGCTTGTAATCGAGGGTTCACGGATCAGCCATTCTAGCCTATTCACCTGATTGGAGGCAAGTAAGAGACCTTGTCTCAGAAAACTTGCTTGATCTCTGGGATATATATGCATGATCACACAAAGGGACTGGGACACACACACACACACACACACACACACACACACACACACACACACACACACACACACACACACACACACACATTTGCAAATAAATTTTAAAAATCAAGTATCTAATAACAAAGGAAAAATCAATATAACCAAAGAATTAATATTGAAACGAATCATTGATAAATCCATAAGAAGTAGAATGAATACAGCAATGAGGGAGATAAATGGAAGGAACAGAGAAGGAGAGAGAGGGGGAATGGAGAGGGAGAGAGAGAGAAAGAGAAAGAAAAATGGACTGTTAGAGTTATTAAAAGAGTATTATCATCCTGTTTAACCAAAACCTGAAAGATCTGTCATCAAATTTAGGAGGCAGTTTAGTATGTGGTGACACCGATCTATATTCTTTCACTTGATTTTGGTTGTTGGTTATAGTTCATTACAAATCACAGTGATAATGATTGGTTGGTAGAACTTAGGAAGGCAATAGAGGTCTACGTAAGCAGCAATGGGAGACATTGTGCACCATTAAAAATGCTACCATTGTGCTCTAGTCACAATGGCCATTTACACATGCAGACATGTTTGGCTATAGATAGATAAAGGGAGAAGAAATGGTTACCAGAGTAGTTCAAAGAGACTATGTAAATAAGGTGGAGACTAAATAGGTAGGGTTTAGATCTTTACTGGAATTCTGTAGAACATTATTGGTTGTAGCCTATAGTAAGGAATTTAAATCACTAGGCATATGCCTCTTACACTTTACCACTTTGCTTCTTGGCCAAACTAAGGGGAACCTGGTTTCCTCCAGTACTTATCCTCAACACGAATTTACTCTGTCATCACAGGCCCAAAACAACAGGGCCAAAACCATGGACTGAAACTATAGGTCAAAATAAACCCTCAATCCTTATTAAATACTTATCTGGAGCATTATTGTACAGTAATACAAAGCTGACAGGCACATACCCATACCCACTGTGATAGAGACCTGTAGAGCACAGGAAATTGGCAAAACCAAGAAAACACAATGAATGTTATTTGTTTCTTGGCTCCAGTACCCCAGCATGGTTAATCACCCCATGGTTTACTTCAGTTAAGGGGTAAAAGCAGTATTTGTCATGTTACTGATTTTTTTTTCATTCCTGCCTGCTCTCAAAGGGAATTCATACGCATCTCCTGATGCCTGAATAGTCTTGGACTATGTCATGCTGGTTGTATGTTCTATATCTACAGAGAAACAGCACCTATGGAGATTACCAAACCAGTGTAGAGCTGACCCAAACCAAATGTCATAAATAATCTCAAGCTAAAGTACCCTGACATTGTGTTATATGCTTGCATATGTTGTGGAGTTGGACACAGACGGGCTTTACTTTGTCAATTGGAATGGCATCTGCAATATGCATCATTCTTTTTCACTGTTGATAGCATCATAGCGTGAACCCTTTCTTGAACCACTAAGAGAACTGTCTTCTTCAGGATGATACAGTGACTTTTGTGTCTATACAGCAATGTGATTACTATTCCCGAGGTCCACTGTTTTTCGCCCTAGAGACAATGTGCATGAACCCTCATTTACTTTCTTCACGATAGATGTTATGGCATAAGCAGTAGAACAGTGGTTCTCAACCTGTGGGTTGTGACCATCAGAAAACACCTGTTTCTAATGGGCTTAGGAAGTGGTACATGGCTCAGTAGCAACTTACCCTCATGAAGTAGCAACAGAAATAATTTTATGGTTGGAGGGGGGAGGGCAGCACTACATGAGACACACTGTATGAAAGGATCATAGCATCAGGAAGGTTGAGACCCACTGCACTAGGAGGTCAGTGACTCCATATTAATTCCTTTTCCCAGTTTTAATGGAAAGTAGTCTGGCCTTACAGGACATCCAAGTTGAATAAGCTGTTTGTGGTTGTTAGTGACTCCATCACATTTGACTTAATTCCATTCATCAAATGGAACAAGATAACTAAAACAGCAGTTTAAGTTTAACACTGTATAGCTGTGGCTCTTTACTCCTGTCCCAAACGTGAAACTGATATTTGGTGCTGTACCTTCATAATGCAGTGTGTAGCAACATCGTGTGTGGATGTGTGGTGGTGGAGAGGTGTGGACCAAACTGGCTTTCCTCACATAGTATTGCCATCTATGACATTTTAGAAAGTTCCTCATTCCTATGACGAATTCTTTTAAGGCACAAAATTTGAATTGCATGTTCCAGCTACCACCTGGCTATTTTGGTGCCCTCTTGGAAGTGGATCAGTAGGCAAAGGAAAGCATTACTCTACTGAAGGGACAAAAGGACCTTATGAAAATGCACAATTAGAGTTACTGCCACACAATCAGAAAGGGGGAGAAACCAAGAGATTTCAGAGAGATTTTAGTATTTTGTTTCTAGAAATAATGATAATTAGGAAGTTATAACACCACACATTGACAAGGGGAAGAGAAAGAAAAGTTCAGACAAGGAGGATAATGAATAAATATCATGACTTTCATGGGACTGTCTATTAACCCTCATGCATAGTCGTTGCAGTGAACATGACTTAGAGTGATGGGCACAAGGACACCAAGCAGGTCACTGTGTTGTCCTAATACAGTAGTTATCTCTTTGGTCATTCTGTTTCCTGGTCCATGTTGCTCAAACCCTACAGAAATAAAAATTAGGTCATACAGCAGAGTAAGAAGTATGACCACTTAAGGCTGTGGTTCTCAACCTGTGGGTCACGATCATTTTGGTAGAATGTCTCTTTCACAGGGGCCAACTAAGATCATCAGAAAACACAGATATTCATATTGAGATTCATAACAGCAGCACAATTACTGTTACGGAGTAGAAGCGAAAATATTTTTGTCATTGGGACATGACCACAATTTGAGAAACTGTATTAAAGGCTCACATAGTTAGGAAGGTTGAGAACCACTGATTTGAGGTCAATGGGATAGTGGCACAAGATAATTATAGGAAAAAAAAAACTAAAAGAGAATAATGAAATAGAAATTCTTCGTTTTGTTAGGTAATCCTAGGAAGACTGTCTTTTTCACTTAACATGCTTTTCCTCTTTTTTTAAAAATACATTTATGGGAGGATCGATGTGATTTGGGCAGTGAGAATTAAACACTTTCCAAGTCCTGTTTAATTGTTTTTCACTTTCAACCCTTTGTTCTGACTGTAACCATTTCAACTGTTTACTATTTGGCTTTCTCTCTCTCTTTCTTTTTTACTACTGCTGAAACCTGAGCTATACAATCATTGGGTTTTAAAGTCTTTTAGATCTTCATTTTATATGTGTATTGGTGCTATTTCTTGCGTGTATGTTTGTACATCATGTGTGTACAATGTCCAAGGACACCTGAAGACACCAGATGCCCTGGAACTGGAGTTACAAAGGTTGCTAACTACCATGTCGGTGTTGGGAATTAAACCTGGATCCTGTGGAAGAGCAATAAGTGCTCTTCTGAGCCATCTCTCCTGCCCCTCTAGAGCAGTTTTATAACTCTGTCTATACTGGCATAACCCCACGTCAAACAGAAGCCAGTGCAGCCGAGCTCATTCATTTTGATACACTATCATTTTACTGACAATGTGATATTTAAAAGACAGGGTTCCTATCACCTTAAAAGGTATCCCAAAACAGTAAGGCCTCAGGGAAAAAGGTGTGATTCTGAGCAGTCCCCAGAATTTAAGGACCTTTAAGGCTCATTGGACACAATACACGTCAATCACTATGTCTCAGCAAATGAGCTTACAGCTCTGGTGACGTGTGAGAGGGGCCATTATTACTCCTCAAGGCTCCGCCCCCTCATACTCGGTTCTCAGCCTTCAGGGGCTGGCCTCAGCAGGAGGCTCCTCCCTGGTGCTGTCTAGCCCTTCTTGTACAGTACTGTACAAGTAGCAGCTCCATCTGCTCACTAGTGGAAAACCTACCCTGCTGCTCTCACTGCCTCCAAGGAGGTACTTGAGGCCAACAGCCTCTCTCTACTTCGTGGTAGTCACCTTAACAACGCCTCATCGCCACCAACACCTTCAAAGCTCGAAGCTTCAGTAAGATCTTCACTGGCAGGAAATTTTTGCCATGTCTGTTGTTGCAGAGCGGGACCGTGGATTACCTGACCAAGAGCAAGAAGGTGGTAGGATGGATCACGTCGCTGGACAAAGTGGCTTCCATGTGCTGCCAATCCATGAGGCTGTTGATGACATCGATGGAACCACAGGATTTCTGCGTTCACAGGCAGACTCATGCGCCATTATGGGGGAAGAGCCGGGGCAGCAGGAGATATGGCCCGATACTGAGGAGATCCCCACTCATGTGGAAGAGGTCTGGCCTGATATCAAGGACATCTGGCCTGATGTCGAGGACATCTGGCATAAAGTCGAGGACATCTGCCCTGATGTCGAGGAAACCTGGCCTGATGTCGAGGACATCTGGCCTCATGTCGAGGAAGTCTGGCCTTGTATCAAGGACATCTGGCCTGTTGTAGAGGACATCTGGTCTGATGTCGAGGACATCTGGCCTGATGTCGAGGAACGCTGGCATTGCATTGAGGACATCTGGCCTGATGTCGAGGAACGCTGGCATTGCATTGAGGACATCTGGCCTGATGTCGAGGAACGCTGGCATTGCATTGAGGACATCTGGCCTGATGTCGAGGAACGCTGGCATTGCACTGAGGACATCTGGCCTGATATTGAGGACATCTGTCCTGTTCTCGAGGAAGCCTGGCCTGATGTTGAAGAGGACTTGTACGTCTGGAATAGCGACCAGGAGAAAGAAGTAGTTCAGGAGGAAGCTGAAGACGACCAGGACTACAATAATGAAGAAGAGGAGGAGGAGGACAATAAAGATGACAACTATGAATATGAGAAGAAAGGAGAAGATGAGGTTGAGGATCAGGGGAAGGAGATCATCCTGCATGCTGTGAGTTTACCTCTGGGGCTTTAGGTCCCTCTAGAGAAATTTCATTTTTTCTAATGCATCAATGCCCGTAACGTGTGTACACATGCTATTAATGACCACATTCTGCTTCACCCAAGGCATGACAAGTTCAGTTCTTGCAGGCCCACCTATTCAGGAGAGGGAAAGACCCTCCAAGAGGTCCAGACCCTGCCAAAGGAAGCATAGAATTGGGAGGGTGAGTGCCTAATAGAAGGAGCTCCCTCTAGGATGGCTGTCTTTTATAACACCTGAAAGGGGATTCCAAGGTATATTACACAGCTCAGAGGACCCTGAGGAGGACATGGTCTAGTAGAGTGAGTCCTTGACTAGCACTTCTGTAGTCTATCAGCTGCTGATCTTTGCAACAAAGGGACCAAGGCCACCAAGCATTAGCAAAGTTGCTTATTATCCAGCATCTGTTGGCATTGGTAGCTTATTTGCAGGCCATACACAAGAGTTTGAGTTTCAAGAAGAAAATATGTTCAATTTTTGGTTAAAAATACAGACAGATATAAGGAACAATATTTTCCTAAGATTGAAAATGTGGTTCATATCAATGTTTTACAATTGTTAATTATCTCTTATTCTTCCTACAGATTAAGGGCAAAGGAAGCCATGGATAACCATAGAATCAATGAATCGGTTCTTTTTGGATTTGAGATCATCTAACATCCATTAACACATGGAAAGATACCATCAGTGATCCTCATCTAATATTCCTCATCCAAATATATGCACTTAAACCTTCCCAAACTGTTTAAATATTCTCTAAATCAAAAATAAATAGAATTTGAAATGAATAAATGGGAGAGTCTTTTGTCAATAATACAAACTCAAGTTGATTTATGTCCATTTCCTTTTGTATGAGCCTACCAGTCATTGAAGCAGATTACTTTTAACTGTTTTCAGTCTTCCAATTCCACTCTCCATAAATTCCATTAGTAAGTTTAACCCACTTATGAAAAAGAAAACAGACATGGAGGTCTAGCATAGTCTGAACTTTAGTCACAGAAACTGACAAGTGACCCAGGTTGTCTGCAAGCAAGTTGGGCCACTTGAACACATGGGACAACAACAGTCTCATCAGCACCTGGGAATTGGTGAGCAAGGCCAACTCCTTAGCTCCATTCAAGAAGTATTTGATAGTAAATTCTCAAAGTGATCTGGCACAGCTTCTGAAGACCTTTAGTTTATCCTTCATGTCAATGTCGTGTGAGAACTGCTGATGTAGAGTACTGCTTCACTGTGATTGGACCAAGGTTATATCACGGAATTGAGACCCTTTAAAATAAATTGAATAAAACAATAAGTACTTGATGCTGGATACATCTAGGCATGGTACATGGAAATACTATAATTCTCAAAGGCCTAAGACACAGAGAAAGACCTAAAAAGCCAAATATTGGATAGTGTAGTGGAGAAAAATATAGACAGGAAAAAGCTAATTTCTGGATACATTACAATGTGCATATTAAATTTAAAAATGTAAAGCAAAAACTACAAGTACATATAGAGTAAAGTGAATATGTGTGAGGCATGCTTATGTAGCATGCAGAGAAATTTCTATGGGAACGAAAATATCTATTTAGGATTACTAGTTATATTTTTAAGAAAAAGGAAGTATTTAATTGTATAGAAGTACATGGTTGACTTCAACAGCATCACAGTACATCACTTAGGTTAGCTCAAGGGTGTATACATGAAGTTCTCACTATAACTTTGTGCAGACTAACAGTGTTTCTTGAAGAAAAATGAAAAATAGGAATGGTAAACTTACAAAAAATGTTCAACAACTGGAATCTCCTTAAGGAAAAAAAAGTAGTTGGATGTAACCAGATGAGGGATCAGAGGAGAAAGGACATGATTTTGAGGGTAGAAAGCTATGTTGTACAGGTATTTCAAGCTTCATAGGTACTCCTTTGCCTTAACACCTTCTGTTGTATTCTATGGGAACACATCTCATCTTACAACATGAAGTAGCACTATTCCCATGTGTACCTATATCCTACTCTAGTGGTCAACTTTCTAAATTATTAGGAACTTTTAAAAGTTTGACTTGTGCATCTTTCATAAAGCACCCACCATTGTATTTTTCCACTTGGTAGATACTTGATAAACATTTCTTACAAAAAAATAGCCGACAGTGCACACAGAATTCCATTTTGGTCACTGGTATTGACATTTAAAAACACATTACCAGTGATGAGATAATAAGACTAAGACACAACAGAGAAAGGAATTCATTATACTATTATATAGCAGAAAAAGGTAGCTATAGTCTAAAATAACTTTTTACATATTTAAAAAAAATACTAGAGAAGAAAAGATTTAAGGATCCCAGCACAGAAATCCTAAGGTTTGGTAAGATAGTGTGAAATACCTTGATTTCATCATGAAACATTATATTTAATTTCCTGTGCCAAAATACCACACGATACTCCACAAATATAGGCAACTAAATAATCATTAGAACTTAACTAAAGATAATATAATCTACATAGTACATATTATCAGGAATTTGACATATTTATGGCAGGCACATGGCACAGAGACACATTATAAGCCCTTTGTCACATTCATATTGAGTGGAGAGTCCAAATAGGCATTTAACTTAATGTCACTGAGGAGATTTCCTTGATAATAATTGGTTAGTTTTGGAATTTCTGCTCATATAACTTAAGACTTCATTACAAATCTTCTGTGAATTATATTGACGTTCTTTCCACTCTACAGGAAGGATAGCCACAAATCTGTGGTGATGTTGTACTTGTGCTCTAACAAATAAAGCTTGCCTGCAGATCAGAGGATAAAGCCAGTGACCATATTAAATATAGGGGTCAGAAAGTGGTAGCACACACCTTTAATCCTAGCATTTGGGAGGCAGAGATTCATCTGGATCTCTGAGTTCAAGGCCACACTGGGAACAGAGACAGATATGGTGGCACACACCTTTAATTCCAACACTAGTTCACCATAAAGGTATGGAGGTCTCTACAGACAGAGAAGAAGTGATAGAGCTGCAAACTATGAAGTGCTGTACCTGGGTGGAGAGAGGAAAGAAGATGAGAGGGCACAGAATGGTATATAGGCATGAGTATTCAGGAAGGATCTCTCTATTGGGCTGAGGATTTCCTAGTGGTAAGAAGTTGTGGCTGGCTTGATCTATCCCTCTGATCTCTCAGCTCTCATCCAAATATCTGACTCTGGGTTGTTGTTGTTGTTTTTTTTTTTTTTTTTTTTAGTTCATAAGACCATTTAACAATTCGTGTTAAACAAATCTCTTGGCCTCTTCTGAGAATACTTAGGGAACAGAACTTAGTTTAGAAAACCAAATATTTTTTTCAAGTTTATCTTTTGGTAATTTCATAAATGTATACAATGTCTTTCAATTATATCTACACTCCACTCTTCACGACCACCTTCTTACAGGGTCCTCAACATGCCTCTCCTAACCTCATGTCCTCTATTTTTATATTCAGCAGAGTCATGATTGTGGGGACATTTACTGGAGCTTGGGAAACCTATCACAAGCCACACCCTAAAGAAACCAATTGCCCCTCCCCTAACAGTCATCAACTGCCAATAGCTCTTCAGCTAGAGGTGGGGAACGGATGAGGCCTTTCACCATCCCTGCTGGAATGTCCACTGTCTTAATTCTGTGCCTGTCTTAGGAAGGCAACCACAGCTGCTGTGGGTTGATGAATGCAATGGCTTTGTCATGTCTAGAAGACACTATTTTGCAGCAGTCCTCCTAAACTCTAGCTCTTACAATCTTTCTGCCCCCTCTTACATAATATCCTCTGGACCTTGGGTCGGGAGAGAATGGGATATAAATCTCCTATTTAGGGCTGACCACTCCGTAGTCACTGCTTCTCTGAACTTTGTCCTCTTGGGAGTCTCTGTGTTATTCTCCATCCACCACAAAAGGGAGCTTCTCTGATGCATGGTAAGAATTATACTGATATGTGGGTGTAATGATTAGTATTTAGAAGGTGATTTGATATTATGCCTATTTAGCATAGTGAGAGCAGTAGGTTTCCCCCAGGGCCTGTGACTTCCCCAGTCATGGATTCTTGGCCAGGCATCAGTCCCTCTGTGAAATGGGTATAATTCCAATTACAAAGCCATGGTTTACAACCATAACATTCCTGGCACTTTTGCACCAATGAACTTATCTAGTTAGGTCAGTCATTACGGTGGCCCACAGAATCACAGTTGAGTAAGATTGCTGATAACTTTTTCCCCCTACTAGCCTTCATAGTACCTTCTAGCACTATGTAAGCTAGCCAACTGGAAGGAATCTTCCAGGTCACTATCCCTTGGGTTTGTTTTGATTTGTTTTCATGTCCTATGACCGAATTGTGTGATGTCTTCGATGGTGGGGACTGACTGTTAAGTTCTGTGGATGACCAAATGAAATGACAACAACCTGAATTGACCCAGGAGTCTCTGGGATGCCTATGACCATAACTTGTAGGGTTTCTCTCACACTTGGCACTAGGCTTTTTGTTTGATACCCTATGGATTCTCAGAGCTGCGTTATTCCCATACATAGGGCAACTTCAATTTAAACCCTTTTGAGCATACATACATAAGGAAGCTTTTAAAATAATAGGTTTCTATGTAGCCTACCCAGCATTCTTGGAGATAGCTCTCCCTCCTGCTATGCCAGTATGTACCCTAGTCTTCCATCCATCATCTCCCAACTTAAACCTTCCCCATTATTCTCTTTTCTCCCTTCATATGTATGTACTCTATCATCCCATGTTTTAATCTCTTTCTCATACCATCCCATGGCCTCCGCTTATAGTTTCATGGCCTCTACAGGTACTCCAAGTTAAACACACAAATCTGAAACTTTGCTGCTAGGATCCACATATGAGCGACAACATATAGAATTTGTTCTTATTGGGCCTGGCTTACCCATATTTTTTCCATTTTCTTCCCTTAACCCGGAAATTTCATAGTTTCATTTTTTATCTACAGATCAATAAAATTTCTTTGTATGTAGGTACCACATTTTCAATATCCACTCATATACTGATGGATATTTAGGCTGTTTCCATTGCTTGGATATTGTGAATAAAGCAGCCATTAACATTGATGAGCAAGTATCTCTGTTGCAGGATATAGAGTCTTTTGATATATGCCCAAGAACACTAGAGTTTGTCTATACATTGAATCTCTTTTTAGAAATCCACACTGATTTCCATCATGTCTCCATCATTTTACATACCCACTAACAGAGAACAAGGGCTGTTCTTTCCCCCACAGCCTCACCAGCATTTGTTGTCATTTTATTTTTAAACATTTAAGACATTCTAACTGAAGTTAGAAAAGCAAAAAAAAAAAATTAATTTATGTTTCCCTGATTCCTAAGATGTTGAACATGTTTTACGATATTTTTAACATATATATATATATATATTCCTTTGATAATACTGTTAAGAGCTAAAGCCCAATATTTGACTCAGTGGTTTCCTTGAAGCTTTGTTTTTGACTTTGTTTATTCTGTTTATTAATTCTCTAACAGATGTCTGCAAAATAAAAAAAAAACACACACTAAGATAATTAAGAGTCTAGGAGAAAAGTCAGAAGGGAAATTTGAAAACATTTTAATATACATGAAAACAAAACATGATATACACAAATGTAGCAATTGTACGTTAAGTGGTGTTTAAATTAATGATCATCACTGCAAGTGCGTCTGTTAAAGATAGACTTCTGCACAATTATTGAACCTTCCATTTTAAGATACTAAAAATATTTAAAGAAAGTTCAAACTAAAACAAGAATAAGTAAAGTATAGTTAATCAAAATACAGTATAAGCGTGGGCATAGCTTAATCTGAAAAGGATTTGCTTTGAAAAGTCTTAGACTCTCAGTTTGATCCTGAGAACTCACATAAAAAAATACCAGATGTATGGCTTGTGCTTGTAATCGAGGGTTCACGGATCAGCCATTCTAGCCTATTCACCTGATTGGAGGCAAGTAAGAGACCTTGTCTCAGAAAACTTGCTTGATCTCTGGGATATATATGCATGATCACACAAAGGGACTGGGACACACACACACACACACACACACACACACACACACACACACACACACACACAAACACACACACACACACATTTGCAAATAAATTTTAAAAATCAAGTATCTAATAACAAAGGAAAAATCAATATAACCAAAGAATTAATATTGAAACGAATCATTGATAAATCCATAAGAAGTAGAATGAATACAGCAATGAGGGAGATAAATGGAAGGAACAGAGAAGGAGAGAGAGGGGGAATGGAGAGGGAGAGAGAGAGAAAGAGAAAGAAAAATGGACTGTTAGAGTTATTAAAAGAGTATTATCATCCTGTTTAACCAAAACCTGAAAGATCTGTCATCAAATTTAGGAGGCAGTTTAGTATGTGGTGACACCGATCTATATTCTTTCACTTGATTTTGGTTGTTGGTTATAGTTCATTACAAATCACAGTGATAATGATTGGTTGGTAGAACTTAGGAAGGCAATAGAGGTCTACGTAAGCAGCAATGGGAGACATTGTGCACCATTAAAAATGCTACCATTGTGCTCTAGTCACAATGGCCATTTACACATGCAGACATGTTTGGCTATAGATAGATAAAGGGAGAAGAAATGGTTACCAGAGTAGTTCAAAGAGACTATGTAAATAAGGTGGAGACTAAATAGGTAGGGTTTAGATCTTTACTGGAATTCTGTAGAACATTATTGGTTGTAGCCTATAGTAAGGAATTTAAATCACTAGGCATATGCCTCTTACACTTTACCACTTTGCTTCTTGGCCAAACTAAGGGGAACCTGGTTTCCTCCAGTACTTATCCTCAACACGAATTTACTCTGTCATCACAGGCCCAAAACAACAGGGCCAAAACCATGGACTGAAACTATAGGTCAAAATAAACCCTCAATCCTTATTAAATACTTATCTGGAGCATTATTGTACAGTAATACAAAGCTGACAGGCACATACCCATACCCACTGTGATAGAGACCTGTAGAGCACAGGAAATTGGCAAAACCAAGAAAACACAATGAATGTTATTTGTTTCTTGGCTCCAGTACCCCAGCATGGTTAATCACCCCATGGTTTACTTCAGTTAAGGGGTAAAAGCAGTATTTGTCATGTTACTGATTTTTTTTTCATTCCTGCCTGCTCTCAAAGGGAATTCATACGCATCTCCTGATGCCTGAATAGTCTTGGACTATGTCATGCTGGTTGTATGTTCTATATCTACAGAGAAACAGCACCTATGGAGATTACCAAACCAGTGTAGAGCTGACCCAAACCAAATGTCATAAATAATCTCAAGCTAAAGTACCCTGACATTGTGTTATATGCTTGCATATGTTGTGGAGTTGGACACAGACGGGCTTTACTTTGTCAATTGGAATGGCATCTGCAATATGCATCATTCTTTTTCACTGTTGATAGCATCATAGCGTGAACCCTTTCTTGAACCACTAAGAGAACTGTCTTCTTCAGGATGATACAGTGACTTTTGTGTCTATACAGCAATGTGATTACTATTCCCGAGGTCCACTGTTTTTCGCCCTAGAGACAATGTGCATGAACCCTCATTTACTTTCTTCACGATAGATGTTATGGCATAAGCAGTAGAACAGTGGTTCTCAACCTGTGGGTTGTGACCATCAGAAAACACCTGTTTCTAATGGGCTTAGGAAGTGGTACATGGCTCAGTAGCAACTTACCCTCATGAAGTAGCAACAGAAATAATTTTATGGTTGGAGGGGGGAGGGCAGCACTACATGAGACACACTGTATGAAAGGATCATAGCATCAGGAAGGTTGAGACCCACTGCACTAGGAGGTCAGTGACTCCATATTAATTCCTTTTCCCAGTTTTAATGGAAAGTAGTCTGGCCTTACAGGACATCCAAGTTGAATAAGCTGTTTGTGGTTGTTAGTGACTCCATCACATTTGACTTAATTCCATTCATCAAATGGAACAAGATAACTAAAACAGCAGTTTAAGTTTAACACTGTATAGCTGTGGCTCTTTACTCCTGTCCCAAACGTGAAACTGATATTTGGTGCTGTACCTTCATAATGCAGTGTGTAGCAACATCGTGTGTGGATGTGTGGTGGTGGAGAGGTGTGGACCAAACTGGCTTTCCTCACATAGTATTGCCATCTATGACATTTTAGAAAGTTCCTCATTCCTATGACGAATTCTTTTAAGGCACAAAATTTGAATTGCATGTTCCAGCTACCACCTGGCTATTTTGGTGCCCTCTTGGAAGTGGATCAGTAGGCAAAGGAAAGCATTACTCTACTGAAGGGACAAAAGGACCTTATGAAAATGCACAATTAGAGTTACTGCCACACAATCAGAAAGGGGGAGAAACCAAGAGATTTCAGAGAGATTTTAGTATTTTGTTTCTAGAAATAATGATAATTAGGAAGTTATAACACCACACATTGACAAGGGGAAGAGAAAGAAAAGTTCAGACAAGGAGGATAATGAATAAATATCATGACTTTCATGGGACTGTCTATTAACCCTCATGCATAGTCGTTGCAGTGAACATGACTTAGAGTGATGGGCACAAGGACACCAAGCAGGTCACTGTGTTGTCCTAATACAGTAGTTATCTCTTTGGTCATTCTGTTTCCTGGTCCATGTTGCTCAAACCCTACAGAAATAAAAATTAGGTCATACAGCAGAGTAAGAAGTATGACCACTTAAGGCTGTGGTTCTCAACCTGTGGGTCACGATCATTTTGGTAGAATGTCTCTTTCACAGGGGCCAACTAAGATCATCAGAAAACACAGATATTCATATTGAGATTCATAACAGCAGCACAATTACTGTTACGGAGTAGAAGCGAAAATATTTTTGTCATTGGGACATGACCACAATTTGAGAAACTGTATTAAAGGCTCACATAGTTAGGAAGGTTGAGAACCACTGATTTGAGGTCAATGGGATAGTGGCACAAGATAATTATAGGAAAAAAAAAACTAAAAGAGAATAATGAAATAGAAATTCTTCGTTTTGTTAGGTAATCCTAGGAAGACTGTCTTTTTCACTTAACATGCTTTTCCTCTTTTTTTAAAAATACATTTATGGGAGGATCGATGTGATTTGGGCAGTGAGAATTAAACACTTTCCAAGTCCTGTTTAATTGTTTTTCACTTTCAACCCTTTGTTCTGACTGTAACCATTTCAACTGTTTACTATTTGGCTTTCTCTCTCTCTTTCTTTTTTACTACTGCTGAAACCTGAGCTATACAATCATTGGGTTTTAAAGTCTTTTAGATCTTCATTTTATATGTGTATTGGTGCTATTTCTTGCGTGTATGTTTGTACATCATGTGTGTACAATGTCCAAGGACACCTGAAGACACCAGATGCCCTGGAACTGGAGTTACAAAGGTTGCTAACTACCATGTCGGTGTTGGGAATTAAACCTGGATCCTGTGGAAGAGCAATAAGTGCTCTTCTGAGCCATCTCTCCTGCCCCTCTAGAGCAGTTTTATAACTCTGTCTATACTGGCATAACCCCACGTCAAACAGAAGCCAGTGCAGCCGAGCTCATTCATTTTGATACACTATCATTTTACTGACAATGTGATATTTAAAAGACAGGGTTCCTATCACCTTAAAAGGTATCCCAAAACAGTAAGGCCTCAGGGAAAAAGGTGTGATTCTGAGCAGTCCCCAGAATTTAAGGACCTTTAAGGCTCATTGGACACAATACACGTCAATCACTATGTCTCAGCAAATGAGCTTACAGCTCTGGTGACGTGTGAGAGGGGCCATTATTACTCCTCCAGGCTCCGCCCCCTCATACTCGGTTCTCAGCCTTCAGGGGCTGGCCTCAGCAGGAGGCTCCTCCCTGGTGCTGTCTAGCCCTTCTTGTACAGTACTGTACAAGTAGCAGCTCCATCTGCTCACTAGTGGAAAACCTACCCTGCTGCTCTCACTGCCTCCAAGGAGGTACTTGAGGCCAACAGCCTCTCTCTACTTCGTGGTAGTCACCTTAACAACGCCTCATCGCCACCAACACCTTCAAAGCTCGAAGCTTCAGTAAGATCTTCACTGGCAGGA